>NC_084833.1:104560615-104860615 GCF_033115175.1 Lepus europaeus
AAATAAATATACAATGAATTGTTTTTAATCTACCATTAGTGAATAATCAATTATAAAAAATGAGGAAACAATATAATTTATAATAGCATCAAAAATTGCAAAATATTGGGGCCAGTGTTGTGGTGTAGCAGGTAAAGTCACAGCTTGTGATGCCGTCATCCCATGTGGATGCCAGTTCCAGTCCTGGCTGCTCCACTTCCCATCCAGTTCTCTGCTAATGACCTGGGAAAGCAGTAGAAGATGACCCAAGTGTTTGGTACCCTGCATCCTCAAGGGAGAGCTAGAGGAAGCTCCTGGCTCCTGGTTTCAGATCAGATCAGCTCTGGCTGTTGCAGCCATTTGTGGAGTGAATCAGCAGATCAAAGATTCTCTCTCTCTCTCTCTCTCTCTCTTTCTCTCTCTCTCTCTCTCTCTCTCTGCTTCTGCCTCTCTGCAACTCTGCCTTTCAAATAAATAAATCTTTTTAAAAAATCGGATATCCACAAGCAAAACTCTGAGCTTTGATCCCTGCCATGCACCATATGCAAAGATTAATTCAAAAGAGCACACACACACCTAAATGGGAAAACTAAAACCTACAGACTTCTAGAAAAAGCATATGAGAAAATCTTTATGATCTTGGGTTAGGAAAATTTCCCAGACACAAATGCACAAAACAACAAATTGCTACATCAGACTTCATCAAAGTTTTTAATTCTACTCTTCAAAGACACTGTTAGAATGAAAAGACAAGCTACGGATTGAGAGAAAATATTTCCAAACCATATATTTGATGAAGTCTCTATATATGTAATGTATAAATAATCCTCAAAATCCAATAAGAACGTAAACAATGCAACATAAAAATGTCCTACATGAAGGATCTCTGTGAGTGAGATCCCAGTGGAAAGAAGGGGCCATCATCTCTCTAAAGGGAGAAGAGAACTTCCACTTTGCTGATGGCCCTGTCTAAATATTGATGGAGTTTGTGAACTCAAAAGGCTTCCATAGCCTTGGCAGCTCATGACAAGAGCCTCGGGTGATCACTGACGTCATAAATAAGAGTGTCAATTGTTAAATCAACAACAGGAGTCACTGTGCACTTACTCCCCGTGTAGGACCTCTGTCCTTAATGTGTTGCACTATGCGAATTAACGGTAAAACTAGTCTTCAAACAGTGCTTTATACTTTGTATGTCTGTGTGTGTACAAATTGTTGAAATCTTTACTTAGTATAGAGTTGGTTTTCTGTATATAAATATAATTAAAAATGAATCTTAATGAAGAATGGGATGGGAGAGGGAGTAGGAGGTGGGATGGTTTGGGGGTGGGAGGGTGGGTATGGGGGGAAGAACCACTATATTCCTAAAGCTATATCTATGAAATTTATATTTATTAAATAAAAGCTTTCTAAAAAAAGAATGTTATGCTAGGTCAAGGGAATTTATATTTTGACATAGAAATATATCTGCAGTAAACTGAGTGTTAATAAAAGTCAGTGTTTTTGTATATTAAAAATAAATAAATAGGGGCCAGTGCTGTGGTGCAGCGGGTTAACACCATGGCCTGAAGCGCCAACATCCCGCATGGGCACCGATTCTAGTCCTGGCTGTTCCTCTTCCAATCCAGCTCTCTGCTATGGTCTGGAATAGCAGTAGAAGATGGCCCAAGTCCTTGGGCCCCTACACGCACGTGGGAGACCCAGAAGAAGTTCCTGGCTCCTGGCTTTGGATCAGCACAGCTCCAGCCATTGCAGCCATCTAGGGAGTGAACCAGTGGATGCAAGACCTCTCTCTCTCTGCCTCTACCTCTCTCTGTAACTCTGTCTTTTAAATAAATAAAATAAATATGTAAAAAATGAATAAATAAATAAATAACCAGTGCAACTTAAAATGGGTGAAAGGTTTGATTTCATTAAAGAAGATGCTCAATTTCAGGCATGGAAAGCCAAGACGCTGTGGCAAAAAATGTTCTACATGAAGGATCTCTGTGAGTGAGACCCCAGCAGAAAGAAGTGGCAATCAAAGAACGGTGTACTTTTCTCTAAAGGGAGGAGAGAACTTCTACTTTGCTTATGGCTTTGTCCAAATGCTAACAGAGTTTGTGGACTCAAAAGGCTTCCATAGCTTAGACAGCTCATGTCAAGAGCCTCGGGTGGTCACTGACATCATATATAAGAGTGTTAATTGTTAAATTAATAACAGGAAGGGCTGGCTCTGTGGCATAATGGGTAAAGCCTCCACCTGTGGTACTGGCATCCCATATGGGCTCTAATGCAGATCTCGGCTGCTCCACTCCCAATCCAACTCTTCACTAATGGCCTGGGAAAGCAATAGAAGATGGTCCAAGTACTTGGGCCCCTGCACCCATGTGAGAGACCCAGAAGAAGCTCCTGGCTCCTGGCTTTGGATTGGCACAGCTCTGGCTGGTGTGGCCAGTTGGGGAGTGAACCAATGGGTGGAAGACCTCTCTCTCTCTCTCTCTCTCTCTCTCTCTCTCTGCCTCTCCTCTCTCTGTGTAACTTTGACTTTCAAACAAATAAATACACCTTTAAAAAAAATTTAACAACAGGAGTCACTGTACACTTACTCCCCATACAGGACCTCTAACCTCAACGAGTTGTATTATAAGAGTTAACTGTAAAACTTGTTCTCAGTTTGTGTGTGAGTGTATGTGTGTTCAAATTGTTGAAATCTTTACTTAGTATAGAGTTGGTCTTCTGAGTACAAAGTTAATTGAAAATGAATCTTAATGGAGAATGGGACTAGGAAGGGGAGAGGGAGGAAGAGGAGAGGTGGGAGTGTGGGTGGGAAGGTGGGTATGGTGGTAAGAATCACTATATTCCTAAATTTGTACTTATGAAATTTGTATTCCTTAAAAATTAATTAATTAACGAAAACATAAAGAAGATGCTCAAAGAGTAAAGAAGCATAAGAAAAAATACTCAGCCTCATTGTTCATGAGAGAAATGCAAGTTACAGCCACAACGAAATGCCACTTGCACACCTGTTGGAATGGCTAAAGTTAAGGAGCCTGAACACACCAAAGTGCTGCCAAGTGAAGTGACTGGAAGTCGCATACTCTGCTGGGGGAATGCAAAATGGCAAAACGGATTTGGAAGGCAGCATGGCAGATTCTCAAAAACTTACACAGCCACCATATTATTCAGTCATCCCTCCTCTAGGTATTTATCCAAGAAAAGCAAAAGTCTGTGTCCATACCAAGATAGCCACAGAAACGTTCACAGCATTATTAATGATAATAGGCAAAAATTGGAAACATCCCAAACACCCATTATTTGGTGAGTGGATAAACCAAATGTGATATGTTCATATAATGGAATACTATCAGAAATGAAAAGGAATGAATTATTGATATATACCACAACACAGATGGGTCTCAAAATAATTATGCTGAGTGAAAAAAAGGCAGACAAAAAGCGTGCATACTGTATGCTTCCATTTATATAATTGTAGGGAATGCAAATGAATCTATAGCAACAGAAAGCAAATCAGTAGTTGCCTAGGGATTGGGTGGAGGGGGTGCAGGAGACAGGATTTGCAAAGGGCTACAAAGAAACCTTTGGGCAATGATGGACATGTTCATTGTCTTGGATATATGTGTGTCAAAACTCATCTGATGGTACTTTAAAATGTTCAGTTTACTGTATGTCAATCATATTTTAATGAAACAAAAATAAAAGGTAGAAGAATCCATGAAGAGATACAGGAGCAGTAGGGAATTGTTTTGTAGCTTTCTTGTTCCTCATCCAAACTTCTCAATCCAGGTGTGGGGATGGAGGAAGGAAGGAGAGGAGAGAGGAGGGAGGGAGGGAGGGAGGGAGGGAGGGAGAGAGAGGAATGAAAGAGCACGGGGACTTGGGCCAGTCCGGACAGCAAGTGCTTCCCTGTAACTCCTAACCACTGCTGTGCTCCCGTCTACTGCCCGTTTCTTAGGCGGATGAGTATGAGAGTTGGCAGGGACCTGAGAAATGATAATGTCACATGCAAGAGTGAGCAAACATTGTTGAACCTTGTATTAATCAGAGAAAGAGAAGCAACGACAGACAGAGAGCAAGGGTGGAGAAATGTATTAGAATGTATTAGGCTCCTGCGGTTATGGAGGCTGAGATGCCCCACGACCAGCAGGTGGCAGGCTGGAGACCCAGGAGAGCCCCTGGGGCAGCTGCAGTCCCAGGCCACAGGACCCAAGTCCTACCTCAAGGCAGCCAGGCAGGAGGCGGTCCCCTGACTCAGCTCCTTTCTTCTATTCAGGTCCTCAGTAATGGATGGGACGAGACATACATCACGGAGGACCTTGGGCTTCACTCGTTCACCCATTCACAAGTCACCCCCATCCAGGAATGTCCTCCCAGACGAACCAGGAGGGTGTTGGAACAATTATCTGGATACCGGTGGCCCAGTCCAGTGAAAACAGAATTGGTCAGCTCACTCACTGAGGGGCAGGGTTAAAGGAATGTAGCAGGGCCAGGCCAACACTGTGCAAGCAACGGCAGGGAGCCCAGGCCACCCCTCAATTGATGGCACCGGGGAGGCAGCAGTGACCAGAACCTATGAAAAAGGAACAGGGGTCCAGGACAATGGCCCTTTCGGGAGGTGGGGCAGACAGAGCAGGGCCCAGCACTGCAGGGGCAGGGGAGTTAGTCCCTTACCTCCTTCTAGGCCTGCCCTCCGGCTCTGTTGCTGCTTCATTGGCGGAGACAGAGGGAAAGGCAGCGCCCACAGAGCAGCCTCCTGGGCCCAGAGCAGGCCGTGGCAGAGGAGGAAGCGAAGGCTCAGAGCAGTTAATTTCACGCAGGAAAACTGGCAGGGCCAGCACCGCACTGGCCACAGGCCCTCCTGCTGCCAGGCCCGCACTTTCCTGCCTCAGTGGAGGAGGGACGGTGCGGGTCAGGTGGTGAAGGACCTCCTCTCTGTCTGTGAATCTGCTGGGACCCCAGGACCTGCACCTCCCACCCCCGATGGCTTCACCTTGCCCCGGGAGCCCCCTCTGAGCCGCGCCGCCTTCAACAAACTCCGCACCTGCCTCAGTCGCTCACTCCAGCCCCTTGTCTGCCTCCAGCTCTTCCACGGCACCGCTCTTCTCCTCCTCCAAGCCCTTGAACTTGCACTTGCCTCTGCCAGCAACACCCTTCCTGTCACTCTGTGCCTCGTGGCTCCTGCTCTCCCCTCCTCTCTTGCTGCGGCCCCGCTGTCGCTCACCCGCCCCCCCAGCCATGGTTTAAATGCAAACCCCCCCGCCGTTTTCTCTCATTGCCTCCCATTGTCTCTCTCCTCACTCCCTGTTGAATGTGTAACTGTATATTTAGAAACGCTGCCATTCGCTTCAGAGCTGTCGCTCCCACTAGTGTTCGCGTTTGATTCAAGCAGGAGCTGTCTGTTTTGCTCATTACCGTAACCCCAAGGCTTCGCACAGTGCCTGGCATATATGAGGCTGCTCTGAGAAGTCCATGAAAAAATGAAATTAAAAGATAAGCTGACTTGGATGAAAAAATGTTGAAATCTCTGCATCCAAGTCGGTCTTCACAAAAAAAAAAAAAAAAGTCATGCAGAATGTATATTATGAAAAAAACTATGCATGGATTTCAACATTTTTGCACAAAAATGAGCTTATCTTTTATTTATTTTATTTTTAAAATTGACTTAATTACTTTATTTGTTTTAAAGGTACAGAGACCGAGTTAGAGAAAGAGAGACCTCTCAGTGAGCTGCCAGTTCACTCCCCAAATACTTGCAACTGCCAAGGCTGAGTCAGGCCAAAACCAGGAGCCAGGTGCTCAGTCTGGGTCTCCTGTGCGTGTGGCCGAGACCCAAGGACGTGAGCCATCATCTGCTGCCTCCCGGGGGCACGGTGAGCAAGAAGCTGCGTTGGGAGTAGAGCCAGGACTGAACTAGGTGCGCGGATGTGGGATGTGCACGTCCCGAGGAGTACCCACACCGCTATGCCAGGCACCCACTCCTGGACTTCTTTATTTAATCCCATCTCCCCTGAGCTGTTTGCAATGTCCTCAGAGTAGGGGCTCAGTAAGTACCTGCTAAATGAATGAGTGAGGGACCCGGCTGGGGCACAGAGCTTGAACCTGAGCGAGACCCCAGGCAGCAAGGCAGGTTCTCAGCACAGGATCTGCCTTGCAAGGAAGCCTCCACTTCCCAGGGGAGAGCTTGGAATCCCCTGTCTGTGTCCTGGCAGCTTACAGGATCCCCATCACAGACCCAGACCTTCCCTTTAGGGAAAATGAAGCATTTGATCCCCTGCAGCTGAGCCTTCCAGTCCATCAGTCACTTGTACCCCGGGGTGGATGCGCGTACTGGGGCCTTTTATTCTCCAACAGAAAGCAGGAGAGAAAGGAACCTGGAAGAAGCGAGGAGAGGCCCACCACTTGGGAAGGCACGGGGGAGGCGGGGAGGCAGAGGCAGCCCTGGCCGAGATTTGTGGAGGGGACCCAGGGCTCCGGCCCTGAAGATTCATTTGTCCGTTTATGGAGCATGAACTCTGGGGCAGCCATGTGCCTGGTGCTTGGCACGCACTGTTCTGATCATCACAAGCCCCGCAAAGAGGCAAGAATACCCCCTGACTTCACCCAGGAGACACTCGAGGCTCACGGAAGTGACATAATTAACCCAAGACCACACCAGACACTGGCGGGGAACCGGGACTCGAACCTCGCTCTGGCTGACTCCCAAGAGCCAGGTCTTCTCCTCTGACTTGACAATTCCTTCCAAGGACGGTGGGATGATCTATGGAGGAAGCCATAAACTCACCCTCTGGGTGGCACAGGAACAAGATGACTCAGCCACGGATCACCACCAAGAGCAGTGGAAGCCACAAGCTGACAGTCCAACACATTGAACAACAACAGCAGTAAACCTAGCACTGCTAATAATAGTAATGATCACAGCAGGTGCTTCTGAAGCCCATATGAAGTGCTTCCCTTGGATCTTATTATTTATCGCTCATCTCAGCCCTTGGAGGTGGGTGCCTGCGTTATACTGAGAAGAGGCTGAGATTTCAGGAGTTAGAGCACTTTGCCCAAAGTTACACACCTGGGAAGTCAGGAGACAGACCCAGAGTGATCCTGCTCTGCCCGAACCATAGAGTCCAGCTCCCAAGCTCCTCACCGGGGCCCTGTTTTTCCAAGGAGAGGGCTTCCCTTGCTCTGGCCCCAGAACAGCTGCCCATCACCAGCTGGGAGGGGGGCACCAGGGTCCCTCCTCCCTTTCCCGGTGCTACCCTACAGCCCTGTCCCCAGGCAGGGGACGCCCAATTTGCATAACTTAATTAAATTCTGCATTCTCGTTTTCCCGAGGAGCAGGCCTATGAAGGATGCTGAGTGCATGGTCTTAAGGCAAATCAGCGCAGATGATGAAAGAGCCTATTTCGGTTAAGCAAATTATGAGGAGGCGGGCGATGTCCTCACTCTAATAATTTCCCGTGAATTATTTATATGGAAACTGCAATTACATCGGGCAAAACAGTGTTGTGTGCATAAAGCTCACTTAATTACCCAACCACCTGTTGGGACACAGGGTCCTCTGCCAGCCCATTTCTGTCCCCAACAGGTCCTTCCTCCAGGACAGCAGGGGACCGGGTGCAACACGTGGCTGCAGGGTGAGGAGGTGCACCCTCGGCTCTCGGACCCGTGTGCCATCCTGGCCACCTGCTTCAGCCCATAGCTGTGCTTCTGGGTCCCTGGAGCCTTGGGCAGCAGGCACTCATCCTGTGGGTGCCTCCACCTCACCCTGGAAGGGAGATGGGCAGGCGAGCAGGGAGAAAGGGGCCCAGCCCCACAGCCTTCTCAGCAAACCCTTTAACCAAAGCCAACGAGACTCCTTTCATCAGGCCCCGGTTGTTTAACTGGAAATGAGAGTTGCCATGGCAACCCGCCTGTCACATAGTATTTCTTACCACTTGCCAGCGGGAGAGGCGTTGGTGTGTGGAGTGGAACCCTGGCGGGGTGGGGAAGGTCGGGAGGCGGGGCTGCATTGTGTGTGACCCACCTGTGGCAGCACAAGGTCACAGGAGCCTGTCCCTAAGGGGCAGGCATCTCCCGGGCTCCTTTCTTCCCCTGCTGGACCCCCAGGCCCCCCTGCAGGTGCAACCTGTCCTTCTACTCGCTCCCTCCCCGCCTCCACGGGAGGGAAAACATTGTAAATGTCAGAAGTGTGATGGAACTGTCAAAAAGACATGAAATGGGCGACATAATAAATGGGGAAACATACGTTCTTCTTTGTTCTGTGACTGAAAACCAGGACATTTTCTTCAGGAGGAAATAAAACAAAACAAACGCACAGCTGCTGGGAGACGCTACCCCCGGGCATCGAGCGCAGGGCCCCAGTGCTGAGGAGCCAAGCCAGAGGGGTGGGGAAGGGACACGGCCAGGCGGGGGGAAACGGCCTGGCTGGAGCTGGGGAGGAGACAAAGTTGGACCAGAATGCTCTAGACATGGGGTGGTAGAGGCGATCTTGGCGGCAGCCTAGAACTCCTGGCGGAAGTTGCTCGGGATTTCACAGGTGCTAACACAATATAGTAGGGGATAAAATAGTAACGACGTGTCCTGGTTTAAGATAAGGTGCCTCGTTTTCCATACGGGGACCGCAGAGTGTAGACATGTCCCGGGGACCCCACCTTGCAGACTGGGGAAACTGAGGCTTGTGGAGATGAAGCCACTTGCCCTGGCTCCACAGGTAGGAAGTCCCGGGGTCAGCAGGGGAGGGCAGCTCTCAAGGGCTCCCAAGTTCCCGCTGGGAAGCAGCTGTGGGTTGCAACCCAAGCGCCCGGCTGTGAGTCTCCATCCAGTCTCGGACCGGCTGCTTAACAGGGATGAAATGGAGTGTTTTTTCTCCTTTAAAGATTTACCATGTATAAATGTATGAGAATATTAAAGGCAACAATTAACTTTATTGGAAACCTTATATTCTGCAGCCTCATTAGAGCTGCCAACAAGATCTATTATTAGTATTACTATGCAGATACTGTAATAAAAAGGGTATTTAAAGTGGATAGTTTGGCAATGAAATAAAATAGCTTTTCTCTCTCTTTCTTTTCCTTTGCAAGATATATGTGTGCATCAGAGATGGTCCAGAGCAAGGCAAAAGCCCCGAGGGACCCGAGGACTGAAGAGCTAGTAAAATCTCCACTCGCCACCGTGGCAGAGAGCTGCAGGGGCGCGGCGTGGCGGGCAGGTCTGGCCGCAGCGCCCCCGCCTCGCCCCCAACACCCTTTGGAAGAGCAGGATTTCAGCGGGCAAAAAACGGGCCCACTGTCTTTGCACGCGGCCAGTCCAGTCTAACCGCATGCCTCTTGGTGGCTGCAGCTTCTCGGCTCTCCTCGCCAATGCCGTCCAGCCAGAGAGCCACTCCCCTCATCCTTTCCTTGGCTCTTCTGCTATTGCCCTATGCCTGCCCTGGACTAGCGACGGTGACAAATACGAGGTGTCTGCTGCCAGGCCTTTTGACCCTGCCTGGCTTCCCGGCCGGCTCGGGGCTCCCCCCAGCCCCTTCTCTTTCAGGAGCCTCCTACAGGACCTGAGAATTCCTCCCAGGCCTTCCCGGGAACAAACAGACCACGGGCTGCTCCAGCTTTCTCCTGCCCAGGGCCTGCCTGCTTCCACGGCACAGATGGGATACTGCCCCTCCTCCCAAGGCCACCGTGCCCCTTCCCTGCATGGCGACCGTCTCAGCTCCTGCCCAGCCTCTAGCCATGCCCTTCACCGGGGGCCCGGGCTGGCTGGGCCAGCAGGGACAGCCGGTGTTTGATCCTCGGCTCGCTGCTGCTGGGTGGAAGAGTCTTGGCTTGGAAATCTCAGTTCTCCTGAGAGCGTTCCTAATCATGGTCTTTTTGTTAACGTGAGCGGTTGCCACTTATTGTGTGCCAAGTGTTTTCCCACTTAATCTCAGTGACCACCTGTAAGGTGGTCTCTTGTTATCTCTAGTGACTCTTGCTATCTTCATTGTGTAGATGAGGGCCCTTAGGCTCAGAGAGCTGATGGGATTCACCCCAGGTACCATCAGAGTTGGCCTGGAGCTTTGGAGGAGCCTTCTAGTCCCTCCTGCCCTGCAGTTCCCTCACTAGACAGCAACAAGTTATAAACCTGTTGAATATGTCAGTCTTCTTGTGCCCCAGGGCCTTTGCACCAGCAGTTCCCTCTATCTCAATAGAATGTTCTTCCTTCACATTACCTCTTTATCATCGTTCAGATTTCAACTCAAAGAGGCCTTAGCTGGCTACTCTCCCGAGCCTGGATCTGGCTCTCCTGGCATACACAATAGACTACCACACGTCCAGAGACTGGAACAGCATGTAGCATGTGGTAGGTACTCAGAAAACATGTCTCTTTTTAAAGATTTGTTTATTTATTTGAGAGGCAGAGTTATAGAGAGAGAGAGAGAGGAAGAGACAAAGAGAGAGAAAGAGGGAGAGAGAGAGATCTTCCATCGGCTAGTTTACTCCCTAGATAGCTGCAGTGGCCAGGGCTGGGCCAGGCTGAAGGTCTCCCACGTGGGTGCAACCTCTGCTGCTTTCCCAGGTGCTTTATCAGGGAGCTGGATTGGAAGTGCAGCAGCCGGGACTCGAACCGGTGCCCATATGGGAGGCTGGCATCACAGACAGCTGCCTAACCTGCTGCGCCGTCACACCAGCCCCAGTCTTGAATGACTGTTGGTGAACTTGTTCAAGGTTATACGCTATCAGGGTTGGAGCAGAGAATCAAATCCAGGCTGTCTGACCCTTTATTTCCTGGTGCGCCTGTGGAGCCTGGGTGTCAGAAGGGAGTGCAGCCCAGGGCCACCCACAGGTGACTCCCCAAGAGGCCAAGCAGGCAGTCTTCGCAGGACCAAAGCAAAGCCCAGGCAGCAGGAGGCCGGGACGGGAGCGACCTATCCTAGGAGGCCGGCGGGCCCGGGAGGGAGGGAGAGACGAGACGGAGAAGCAATGCTGGGCAGCGTGAGCTGAGTTGGAAAAGGTCACGGTCACCGGGCTGGGTGTGGCTTGGCTTTGTGAACCCCACTCCAGGTTCTCAGGACCCACTCGTCCTAGATTCTGAGCCCCTGCTGTTCTATCCCCCTCCCACGGGGAAACCTGGGCAAGGCCATGAGAGAAGCCCAGGAGGTCTTAGGGCCAGCCACATCAGCCGGGCACCTTGTTCGGGGAGCAGGCTCTGGGCTCTTTTGCCCTGAAATACCAGTGGTCAGGACACCGGGCACCTGCTCTTCCGTTACACATTCTCACCTGCACCCAGCGGCAATGAGAGGGTGATTGGGCCTTTATCTGCATGCTGGGGGGAGCTCTCCTACATCTCTCACCGATTTACACCAAAATGTCCAGGGCCCGTAGCCAGGGAGCCCTCGCGGCGGAGCCGAGGCTGCCCTGTGGGGAGACCACGAGAATGCAGGGAGCAGTGCTCCTGCTGCACCTCCGCGATCGAACAGGGAGAGGAGACACACGACTCAACTGGTACAGAGCAAGGGCTGTGCCGGAACAGGCAGACTCGCGGCCAAGTCCCGGCTCTGCCACTGCCTGTCGGGGCGATTGTTTTCAACCACCGAAGCCCCAGGTGTCCCACGCACACACGCACAACAGCATAGCTCACAGCCGTCCTGTGAGAGCACCTTGGTGAGGTGGCTAGCACCACCCACTCAATAGACAGCACTGTCGTTGATGGTACAGCAAGCGACACACAGCTTGCATCAAGAAGCATAAATACTGGGAAACAGCCCAAGTGCCCATCAGCCAGGGAATGAACCAAGCGAAGGAGGAGCACACAGGTACATTCAATGGAGTACTACCCAGCCTTAAAAAGGATGAAATCCTGCCATGAGCAGCAACATGGATGGGACTGGGGAACATTATGTTAAGTGAAATGAGCCAGGCACGGGAAGACTGGCACTGAAAGATCTCGCTGAGCTGTAGAATTAAAGCAGTCGATCTCGTGGAAGTCGGGCGAATGGCAGTTACTAGAGGCTGGGGAGAGTAGGGGGAGCGACTGATCACCGGGCGCTAAGTCACAGACCCGGGAGTAAGCACAGCAGGGAGACGGCAGATAGCAATACAGAGTTTCAGAAAAGCCAAAAGAGATTTTAAATTTCAGCATAGAGAAACAGTAACTGTTTGAGATGGGTATGTTTACCTCGCTTTGCACAATGTGCACACGTACTGACACGTCACACAGCAACCCCCAGTACGCACAATGCTTACCTGTCGCTTTAAAGAACTAAAGAAGCATAAATGAGTTCATTAATTCCAGACCTGTGCATCGCAGGACTACTGAGAAGTCCATGACGAAGCAGCATCAGTGAAGGATGCTGTGAGAGCAGACTTCTTGGAAGAGGTGAGCTTTGCATCGAGGGATGACTCACAGACCTACAGCCACATGTCCCAGGGGAGAGCTCAGGAGGGAATCCAACGTCGTTAGCATCATGGCACACAGATGGGAGGATAAGGTTTGTTCTGCACACGGGGATGATAGCACAGGCTACTCCCAGTTGGAAGAGACCCCTCCAGGGGCCCACCCAACCCACGCAGGCCTCACAAGAGCTGAGGGACCCTCCCACCCCCCCCACACACACACACACACGGCCAACCTATTTGTGACTCAGCCGTGGGTCACAGCACACCTATTGGGAAGCTCTGATCTAAAACAAGCTCATCAGTTAACGGACTAGAAAACAGATGCGGAAGCAGAAGTGACTTGGCTAGGTTCCCCCTGGGGCCGCCACCAAGAGAGGAACTAGAGCCCCGGGAAGGGGGTGGGAACCGTATCGTGTGCTCTTAAAAGATGGGGGCATATCCAGTCATGGGGGAAGATGCAATATATGCTAAGCCCGATAAATAATGAACCCAACAGTGGCCACCCTGAGCCTCCACAGCATCTCCAGCACTGGGCTGGGAGCCTTCCATGCCTTCTCCCACTCGGTGACAGCAGCCACCCCGTGGGAGGGCAGTGTGTTCCCCAAGTTCTTGTGCCAGCTTTGATGCACACCAGAGGGGCAGGACGGGTGTGTGGGGGGTGTGGTCTGTCTCCAGAGTTCTGCCCCTCGCCTTCCCTGGAGCAGGAAGCAGGATGGTCCCATGCCCAGGGCCAGAGAATTCATACTCCCAGGGAGGGACGGCCGACCCTGCTCCATGTAAGCTGAAGGAAGCCCCCCGCCCCCCTGCCTGTGCTCCTCGCCCCACCTCCCACACCTGCTACCACCACACAAACAACCTTTGAACTTGACCCTGCCACCATGCCCACGCGCACCTTCTGCAGCTGATCTTCCAGGCAGAGGTGTGTCAGCATGGCACCCGCCCTACCTGCTGTGTAGAGTCACCTGCCAGGAGCCTTAGAGCCACCAGCAATACAGAGAAGGCTGTCACAGATACCCAACTTCAGCAAAGCTTTGCGTGGCACAGCCTGAGGCCCAAGTCCAGCCTCTTCCATCTGGATCAGTTAAGGTCCTGGCTGGTCAAGCCATCCCCCTTGGCCCAAGTCCTTGGCTCTGTCTAGTCCTCTCTGGTCAAACTGCCCTTTCAGCTGCCACCTGACAGACAGCCCTAGTGCCAGCCTCAGGGCTGCTCCTTGAGGGCGGATTTGCTTGTGCCCTCCCCTTGGCCAGGCCCACTACCCACAGCCCACCAGTCTCTTAGCATAGCGCCTCTCTTCACTGCCAAGTGCCTGCTTTTCCAGATGCCGTGGTCTGCCTTTGGCCTGTCCCTACCGTGTGCCATCTAAACACAGCTATTACATTCAGATTGCACAATGGTGATGGGAATGAAATCCCACTTGACCTAGGCCTTGAATCTAGTTCATCGCACCCTGTTTTCCTTCATAACACTTGTAAAAATGTAGGATTATAGAGGGTTGATATTTGACATTGCAATTAAGACGCCACTTGGGACACTGGCATCCCATACCAGAGTGCCTGGTTCGAGTCCTGGCTGTTGCACTTCCAATCCAGTTTCCTGTTCATGGGCAACCAGGGGTGCAGCAGATGATGACACAAGTACTTGGGTCCATTCCACCCACATGGGAGACCTGGCTAGGGTACTGCGCTTCTGCCTGTGGCCTGGCCTAGCCATAGCTGTTGCAGGCATTTGGGAACTGAACCAGCAGATGAAATATCTCTCTCTTTCTCTCCTTGCCTTTCAAATAATTTTTTTAAAAAAATAACTTTTTTAAAAAAGCTATCATTGTAAGATTTTATACTATCCTCCACTACTCCAAGGCCAACTGCTCGAATATAGACCTTGTCTTCTTATTCTCTCTCTTTTTTTTAAAGATTTATTTTATTTATTTGAAAGACAGAATTACAGAGAGAGGTAGAGACAGAGAGAGAGAGAGAGGTCTTCCATCCACTGGTTCACTCCCCAGATGGCCTCAACAGTCAGAGCTGCACCGATCTGAAGCCAGGATCCAGGAGCTTCTTCTGGGTCTCCCACATGGGTGCAGGGGCCCAAAGATTTGGGCCATCCTCTACTGCTTTCATGGGCCATAGCAGAGAGCTGGATCGGAAGAGGAGCAGCCGGGACTAAAACCAGTGCCCATATGGGATGCTGGCGCTTCAGGCCAGGGCTTTAACCCACTGCACCACAGTGCCGGCCCCTCTTCTTATTCTCCACAGGGCCCTTGGCTGTCACAGGCCCAGGCATGTACTAGACACTCATTAAAAGTCCACTGAGTGATGACGGGCTGAGCTAGACATCCACAATTTCAATTCCATACTTGCTGCTGAAGAGCGCGTGACCTTGAGCAAACCTCTTCCTACCTGGGAGTCTCTTCCTTCTGTCGGGAGACAGAAGCTGTTGAGGTGCATGGTTGATGGCATCCTAAGGTTCTTCCAGCTCTGCTCCTGCTTCAGCCAAGAAAGCCAGCACTAGGAGGAAGAAGCACATCTCACGTGAGGCAAAACTCCATTTGCCCCATGCCCCATCAAAGGACTAAATCAGCAAGGGACCCAATCGGCAATATGCCCAACAGGTGACCACAGGTTCCTGGCACAGCGTGGTAGAGGCTGAGTCCTTCCGGCTCCTGAAGCTGGGGTCTCTAACTTGGCTCGTGGAGCACACACCTTTTTGTCCTCCTCTTGCAACCTAGCTCTTACCCGTCCTTTGTGGAGCTGACGTCTGGGGCCGACGCTGACTACAGAGATGTGTGCCAGGCCGAGCGTGCGGAGCAACAGCACAAATAAGGTCTCTTCTACGTCTACCCTCTGAGCTTCACTTGGAGGCCAGACCTCAGCGCTCAGTTCTGAGCCCACAGTGTCGGCGGCTACTACGGTGCCAACGGGTTCAGAGGCCTCGAGAGTTCGGACGTTTCAAAGATCTGCCTCTCTCCTTTCATGTTGGAGTCCTACTAGCAGCGTGCTGTGGTCAAAAAAGCTGGGGACTAGGAGTTAGGGGCCTGCCTCTGCCCTGCTCTGCCATGAGAACTCTCAGGCCAGGGCTTCTGCGGGGGGGGGGGGGGGGGGGGGGGAGCTGGGCCGGGGGACAGCAGGTCTCCCAGGTCTAATGTTCTAGAGAGGCGGAAACAGTTGTAATAACCCCATTCCACAGAAGAGGAAACTGAGGCGCCAATCGCAGAAGCTGTCTGCCTAAGACCCCAGGACGCTGGCCAAAGAAACGACCCTGGCTGGATCTCTCTCCAGAGCACCCCTCACCCCGTTCCCAGGCTATTTCCTTGGGACTGTAGGAGGCATGTGGCTGCCTCAGCGGTCATGACAGCTGTCCAACGGTCCCTGCATCACGGAGAGTTCAGAGGACAGCACCGGGCTAGTCTTCCATCCGCTTTCTCATCCCAGGTTGAGCTCATGAAGGGCTAGAACCACTGCACCCTCATCGTTGTGCCCAGCACTGCGTTGGTACAGAGAGTGCACAAGGCAGGAAGCCCCGCCTCCCAGCTGGGACCTGGGTCTGAAGTTCAGGCTGGGGCACTGTGATGGTGACAAGGGGGGGCCTGTAGGGGGTGGGGAGATGCCAGCCTCAGACAGGGGCGGCCAGGAGCCCACCAGTACTCTATGCAAGGACAGGTGCGGGGAGCACCTGCCCCAAGTGGCGATGAGAAGGGTAAAACGGAACAGACACCACCCGCGAGGGAAGCCAGCAGAGGGCGCCTCCCTCCCCACCTCCACAGTTAGTTGCAGCTGGGCGGCTGCCTAGTTAGCACCAGGAGGCAACCCTGCTAATTACCAAACCCAAACTTGGGATTTGCATTTTTATGAAATGCTCATGCAGGAGGCAAATCTTTTTCCTTAAAAAAGAAAAAAAAAAAGAATCAAGATGGATAGGGGGAGAAAAAGCCCATACCAGTACATACTAATTCAATCTAATCTTGGTCATTTCAGTTTCCATAAGAAAGTGCTTTCATAAAGCGACAAAGCTAACATCCATAACTCTCCAGTTTCCCCAGACAGGATACCTCTGCATTAAGTTTCCCATTTATCTTCGGAGATGGCAAATCATCCATTTATAATGGGATCTAATAAAGGGAGCTCCCGTGGCAATCCCAGCTGCAGGAATGCGCCTCGGATCCAGAAGCGCCGCTGGGACTCCCGGATGCGGGAGGCTGGGTGCGCACGCGCAGTGACCGGGCATTGGCACACAACAGGGTAGGGGTGTTGAGGTGAGGGGGTGTGGCCTACAAAAGGCCGGTTCCCTAGTGCTACCAACCTGTCTACACACCTTCCCCCAAGACCAGTGAGGAAGGACCTGGGCCTGGCCTAGGACCCAAGCTGTAAGGCAGGGAACACTCACTGTGGAGATGCCAACTGGGGAAGAGACAGAGTTTAGTTCACCGATTCAGAGGCTCAGCTGGGCAGGCATGGGCACAGGGCAGGGCCCTTGGGAGCAGCCGCTGAGATGGAGTTTCACCAGCAGGGGGTTGCTTGAGGAGTGGCACAGGGTCAGCACTGGTGACAAAGGGTAGAAGGCAAGCCTGGCCAGAGGGAGGAGCTCAGTGTCCATGCAGTCCAATGGCAGCCTTGGCCAAGCCTAAGGGAGTCTGGAACCATGGCAAATGCAGCCGTTGGGGCCAGCATTTCTGATTCCTGCACTGACCTGTCAGTGGGTGTGGGCCACCCAGAGGGGGCGTAGCCCCAGTGGGAGGCTCTGTGTCAGGAGCAATTGTTAAAGGGCTGAGCGCAGAAGTTAGTGTACTGTCTTCCTTCCCAGCAGGCGGTCAAGTCATTCACGGATGGGGACCCTGGGCAGAAGGTCACAGAGCCCACAGAGCTGCAGCCCTGTCCTCTCTCTACCCACCTGGAGAGGGCAATCCCATCACCCCCTACCAGTGGCCTGTGGTACGGATGGGGCCTTAGCAGGCAAGGAGCCCCCTTGGCAGCTCACTCACTGCTAAGGTCAAGTGACCTGAGAAAGCCCTCCAGTCTAGGCCTTATCAGCCCCCGCCCCATCAGCAGCGTGAAAGATGGGGACCTTGGGAGTGACGGATTTGGGGACCCAGCTCCGCCTAGAACACAGGCCGAGGAGGTGCAAAGATCAGGCAGAGACCCTCAATAAGCCTCCATGGGGCATTCTGGGAGCCAAAGGGAGCACTCGGCAGGGAAGACACAGGGCTCCCCCGCAGGGAGCTTCCACCCACCTGCTCTGGGGGCGCCTCCTAAGCTGGAGGGAGGCAGCTCTGGCCTTCTCCACTGCCTCACACACGTGGCACTCGTGCCACACCCAACCTCCAGCTGGGAACAGAAGTTCTGCATTGAACCTCCCTGCTCTTCTGAAGTCCCGCCAGAATCAGCAATCGCCAAGTGTCAAAAATGGGAGGCGAGGATTCTCAGAGGCCCCAAGTCGCCTACACGGCGTGGACCCATTGGGTCTTCCTTGGGGTTCTCCCAGAAACAGACACAGAGACCAGGCCATTCATGTTGGAAGTCAGATCAGGGAATGTCGGGAGGGAAGTGGAGACAGGAGAGGCAGCCCGTGAGGCATTCACACCTATGTACATTTCCGCCACAGCTTGATCCTGAAATGAATCCTGGGGAGCCGTGGACAGCACCTGCTGCGGTGCGACCCCCGTCCAGGGTGAGGGGACTGGAACGTGTATGGACCAGCTCCAGCTGATGGGGCAGCAACACAGCGTCTGGTGATGGAGAAGAATCTCAGACCAAGGAACGCAGGCGCTGGCAGCTGAAAGCTGGGCAGTGTGTCCCAGACAAACAGGTACAGCGGTGGCCAGGGCACCTGTACCATCTGCACCTCCAGACGTCCCCACACAGCCAGCCTCTTCCTGAACTTTCCTGGTGACCGGGAGCTCACAGCCTCACAGGCTGCAGTGTACTGCGGATCGGTCATCAGAAAGTCCTTTGGTAGGTGAAGCCAACATCTATTCATGGTCCAGTCGTGGCCCGTGCGCTCCACCAGCACCTAGACCGGCTCAGTTGTCTAAAACAGTCACTGCCATCTCAGCAGCCTCTGTAAAGGACACTCGGCACATGGTAGGCTCAGTAAATATTTTTTGAAGCATTGAAAGCTGGCCCTGGCCACTGAGGAGCGGACAACTGTTGTCTGTCTCTGATTTGCTTTTCCATGTAGGACCCAGGTGATGGGATCTTCATTTCCCCCAGATGTTTAAGCACGGAGCCTCGTGTCTGGGAGAAAGCTGGGTTTTCCTTCATTCAACAAGCACCATGCTCACCGCTACCATGTGTCCACCACTATCCCTAGGGGCTCTGGGTTAGGTTGGTGGCCAAAGGCACCAGCGACTGTTAGGATCCTAGGAAAGAGTCCAGGTGTTTCATCAGGCACTCTGAGTCAGTGCACACACACAGATACTCACACAGACACATACACTCTTATTCATGTCTCTTTAACAGAACTGGCTCTTCCCATGGTGGCACTGAGCCCTGGCCAGCCTTATCATAAACCCAATCTTCAGGAGAATCAGCCACTTCAGCTCCTCACCAGCACCCCTCAGGACAAGGTACCAAGAGGGGTTTTACTCACGCCAGGGCCCCATTCCCACTGCCCATCGTGCACAGGGCGCTCCCTCTGCCATTGGTATTGCCTCTGAAACGTCTCTGCAGATGGAATTGGGGGAGCTGATTAGCTTCCCTTCCTGAACTACGGCTCCGATGCCAGGAAGAGTGAGCTCGAATCAGCAAGGCGAGTGAAGTTTCTGCCTGGAGCGGCGGGCTTAGCGGTGCAGATTACAACAGCAGGTGGATGAGCGACGCTAGCCGCTGCTGCGCAGACTGTGAAAATCCCGTTACAGGGCAAAGGCGTTTTAGCTACAGCTCCAAATTTCAAAGAATGATTGAGTTGGAACGTGGCAGGCAGGAGGCACCTGGGGACCAGAGTTATTTGACTTAAACTGAGAACCCTGCAGGAGGGAGCCGTTAGGGTAGAGGACTCCAGAGAGGGACCCAGGTGTGCCACCCCGCCCCCACCGTCCCCTGGGCCCGCTCTCCCAGCACACACACCCCCTCCTCCCAGGAGCTGCCCGACCGTAAGCAGAAGGAGCTTCCGTCTGCCTCGAGTCGTGTCTTCCTCACCCATCTGTAAACTCCTGGAGATCAGAGCCGATGGTTTCTTCAATCCTGTGGGATTTAGCACAGCTCCTGGCTCATGAAAACGCTGCAGAACGTTTGCCGAATGGGCCACTGGCGACTGCCGCAGAGCCGGTCTTCCTTGCCTGGCTCTGCCTGGTTTCTGGATCTCCCCCCAACCCGCACTGAGCACCCCTGGGAACCAGGGGGCACCAGTGACTATTAGGAGTCTAGGAAAGATTCCAGGTGTTTCATCAGGCACTCTGAGTCAGTGCACACACACACACACACAGACACATACTCTCTTATTCATGTCTCTTTAACAGAGCTGGCTCTTCCCATGGTGGCACTGAGCCCTGGCCAGCCTTATCATAAACACAGGAACCTCCACCATGTCGCATCCATCCCTGGGTCCTTGGAAAGGCTAGCACACTCTAGTCCACTGCTAGTGAGACATCAGGGAGAGGAAGAGATTTTTAAAACCAACCGAGGAGGCCGGCGCCGTGGCTTAACAGGCTTAACAGGTTCTAGTCCCGGTTGGGGCGCCGGATTCTATCCCAGTTGCCCCTCTTCCAGACCAGCTCTCTGCTATGGCCCGGGAAGGCAGTGGAGGACGGCCCAAGTCCTTGGGCCCTGAACCCGCATGGGAGACCAGGAGAAGCACCTGGCGCCTGGCTTCGGATCAGCGCAATGCGCCGGCCGCAGCGGCCACTGGAGGGTGAACCAGCGGCAAAAAGGAAGACCTTTCTCTCTGTCTCTCTCTCCCACTGTCTAATTCTGCCTGTCAAAAAAATAAAAAAAAAAAAAAAAACAACCGAGGAAAAGGGTGAGCTTTGGGTGTTGAATGAGACAAACGATGAAGTCACGGGATTTGGCGTCTCATCCAGTCACTGAGTAGACACCCCTTCCCCATCACCCCCGTGCTGACCCTAACTCACCTTGAACAGAAAGCAGCTCACTACAGTAGATCAAGAATTTAGGCCTGGAGGTCTGGGTTCAAATCCTAGCTTTCCAAGGCACTTAACCTCTCTATAACTCTGTTTCTCCTATGGAAACTGAGCTCACCTCCTAAGCTGTAGACAGGAAGAATATCTGGACAGAAACTTCTCTAGAGAAGTGGGGAGCACGCAGCACAAAGTAGCCAAGACCCAAGGCCTTGTTAGTGTTGGGATCCTGGTTCCCACAAGGTGAACCCCAGCACCGCCCCCTGTCCCTAAGGAAACCCAGTTTACAGAGGACTTGAGGTCCCCCCGTGCCTCCATCACCCTGCAAGAGACCAGCAACTGTCATCCCCTCTTTACCAAGGAGCAAGCCTGGCTCAGAGAAGAAGCTCACCTCAGCTGGCCTAGGAAGCAGGGAGGCTGGGGCTGGAACCCAGGAGCACAGCCCAGAGCTGTCCTCCACCTCGGGACACCTCTTAGATGAACAAGTGACTGTCACGGGAGGTCAGTCCTAGGCGGGGCCCATTGTCTGCTCAGCAGGAAAAGGCACAAAGCTTTCTTTCTTCTCTGCCTTCCTCCCTTCCTTCTGCCATGCAGTGATTAAGCGTTTGCCATATGCTCAGCCGGCTTGCAGTGACTACGTGGGATATAAAAGATGGAGGCGCTGTGGACCCTGCCCAAGGCAGCCCACAGTCCAGCTGAGGGACACAGTGGCAGCGCCCTGGGCTACCCTCCCACCTCTCCCACCTCTCCCACCAAGCCATGCTTCCCTAGGCGAAATGCACAAGTGGGGTCAGAGGCCCAGCGCCCAGGGCGGTAGTGCCCCAAGCAAGGAGGAAAGCCCCGCCCAGAGCCCCGCCCCCTGGTGATGAATGGCGGTTACTAGGTGACCGATTGCCTAGGAAAGAGCGGTTGGGAGGAAAGGGGATCCCTGGGAAGATGGTGAGGTCCTGGTCTCTGCAGGAGTGTTCCCAGGATTAACCTCAGGCCTCTCCTGCCCCAAGACACTCCAAATTGATGGCACCTGCAGGCCAAGGGTCCCTCCTAAGAGACCCACGGGGTCCAGAAAGGTCAGCGCGCTGCCTCCCGCGAAGCCGCAGCGCCTCAGAGCAGGGCGCAGAGCAACTAACTGCTCCCCGGCTCAGCTTAGCAGGGCTTCAGTCCCCGCATAGCACATAAGCCTCCCTCCCCTCCAGCCTCTCACGCCTGGCTCCTCCAAGCCAAGGTTTCCAGTAGCGGCTGCCCGTCTCCCTCGGAGGGAAGACACAGGGGAAGGCGTGCAAAGACCATCTGAAAATCCCCTTGTTTGCTCTCCTCCCCGGAGTCTCTGCAGCACGCGGCTGGCAACTGCCCAGACAAACAGGGAGCCGGGCTCCCCTTCTGCTGTGCCCTTTGCAAAGGTTCCCAGGGCTCCGCTTCCTCTGCCAGCGAGGTCCTGAACTCCCACTACGGGGGAAGGGACTGCAGACCACAAGGCATTCCGGCGCCACTGGCCTCACACCCCTCCACCCCCTCCTCGCTTCCTCGGAGTTGCAAAGCCAAAAGAGCTGAAGGCAGGATCCTCCAATGTCAGTCTGGGAAGGTGGCCAGGAGGGTCATTTCCTCCAGCTTCCTCAGTGACCGTGGGCTGCAGGGACACCGGGGCAGAGCGGCACCCTCACTCCTGGAATTGTGTTAAAGCTGACCACTGAGCCTCTGCCCTCGGGCTAGACAGTTTACAGAGCCGGCACCCCGGGGTGCAGCGGGAGCAGCAGGTCCCGAAGTACACCCATGCTGCACTCCGGTCCTTGCTCCTGCAGCTGCTAGCTCTGATTCTGAAATGACGACGTGCACTCTCCAGGCATCGATGCCCTTGCGGTTCAAACAGAAATGAAGCTTGCCTGGTGCTGGCTGTTCACGCTGTTTAAAGGACATGGTACCTGTAGAGCCCTCTTTGCCTCCAGAGTGGGAAACAGAGAAGGAAATGAGCTTTCTCTAAAGAGGAGTCCCAGGATGTGGCTCCCACTGGCCCCCGCCCCTGCTGTCTGTAATCACCAGAGGGACAAGGAGGGACGGCTGTAACCTGAGAACCAGCAGTGTTCTCCACAGCAGACACACGCAGAGGCCAGCCTCTGGGGCTCTCTCTGACCGGGGCAGCCCTGACACGTCCAGCCCCCCACCAGACAGGCTCGCAGGGAGGAGAGCAGGACAGGTGTCCCCCCTGGCCCAGCTGAGGCAATGGGAGCTGGCCGCTGCTCTGTGGGGAGAAGCAGCATAATGCAAGGAGGGCCGCCCTCTAGCTGGGGTCCCCAGCCCCTTCCCAGGTGGGCTGGATGCTCTGCCCCATCGAGGACCTGCCCCCAGGCCCTATAAAACCAGAGAGAAGGAGCAAGCTAACTTGGAGATGGGTGATGGCGACTTTTATGTCTGCTGGGTCACAGAGGGCCCGGATATTTGGCCAAGCAAGCATCATTCTGGGTGTGTCTGGGAGAGTGTTTGGAAGAAGACAAAGGTGTGGATTGGAGATTGAGAAGAGCAGACTACTCTCCCGTGTGGACAGGCCTCCTCCAATCAGCTGATGGCCTGGATAGGAAGAAAAGGCTGACCTGCTCCCCAGGAGGGGACAGTCCCTCTGGCCACCTGTCGTCACACTGCAACACCTGGCTCTGGGACTTCCACCCCCGCTCCCCAGCCCTGCAGACTCGGGGCTGTCAGCCTCTGTGAGCATGTGGGCTGACTCCTTAGAGCATATCTCTTTTTTTTTAAGATTTATTTGAGAGGTACAGTTACAGACAGAGAGAGGGAGAAACAGACAGAGAGCTCTTCCATCTGCTGGTTCACTCCCCAAATGGCCGCAACGGTCGAAGGTGAGCTGATCCAAAACCAGGAGCCAGGAGCTTCTTCTGGGTCTCCCATGCGGGTGCAGAAGCCCAAGCACTTGGGCCATCTTCTACTGCTTTCCCAGGTGCACTAGCAGGGAGTTGGGTCAGAAGTGGAGCAGCTGGGACTTGAACCAGCACCCATATGGGATGCCAGCACCGCAGGCGAAGGTTCAACCCACTATGCCGCAGCACCGGCCCCTACATCTCTTTTACACACACCCCCGGTGGGTTGTGCTTCTCTGGAGAACTCTGACTCGCACAGGAAAGATGCTGCTCAGCATTGGGAAAGACACCCAGCCCCTCTGCTGAGCCCCCTAGCAGGAGAGAGGGGCAGTCTCTGGACGGATGGGTGAAGGCAGGGCTCTCACCAGCACCATGAGCCCAGCAGGCACATGAGTTCTGCAGTTCCAAAGACCCCTCCCCCTCGCAGAGTGCATGACTTAAAGTCAGAGACCAGGAGGGCATGCTGTGGTTGTTCCCAGAAGCACCAGCCAGGGCCGTGCAGGAGCAGAGGCAGAGGCGGCCCTGTGACATCCTGGTCCTTGGAAGCTTTACCTTGCTGCCCACATGTGCCCACCCACCGCAACCCACGGCTGGTGATCTGAGCTCTTCTGGTTCCCGATGCTGTGTGCGCCTGGCCTGTGATGCTGGGAGGTGTGTGAAGACAGGGAGGAGGGCAGGAGGAAGCCCTGGGGAGGCCCGGCGTGCCTACGGGCAGCATGGGGATGGCAGAGTGTGGGTCAGCAGAGAGAGACACGGACCCCACCCCTCAGGGTTCATTCAGCACCGCAGGGTGGCCTGAGGGCCCCCGCATGGTGCTGGGAGCCTGCAGCCTCCCTCCGCAGAAGGAAGCCATGGGGGAACAGTGCAGGTGCAAGTGCTGCTTGACCTGGAGAAGAAAAGTCTGCTCTTGGGGTACTTTAAATGACGGTTGAAAAAGAAAACAGCATCTCTCTCGCTTGCAAATGTCTGCGGAATAATCCCATCGGCAGGGAAACGTGAGTAAGGGTCCTTCCCTGGCTGTGGCAGCGCATTTGGGATGGAAGAGCTCCAGCTCCTCTCACCTCCAGTTCCTCCCCTCCATCTCCCTCCCACTCCTCAGACCTGCCCCACAGCCCCCTCCTGTTCACACCCGGGGTGGTTTTTGCCCAGAGACCTCAAAGGAGACCGGAAATGAGCTCCTCTCTACTTCCTGGTAATAAGAGGTGAGTTGGCCAGGGTGACAGTGTCTTTGTGGGCAGGCTCGGCAGTGAGTGGAGCTGGCAGAGCCCCCCTAGTGCCCCGGGCATCGGCCTCAGCCAGGGGAGCTCCAGAGGTGCACTGCCATCCCTGGTCTCAGGACACCTGGCGGATAGCATCTAGGAGGAGGCGCGCCCTTGGATCCCAGTGTCTTTGGTAATGGACTCCAAGGTGAGATTGTGTACCCCCAAACCAATTCACATGAAATCCTAAGCCCCAATACCTTGGAATGTGTCCTTACTGGAAGATAAGGTCTTTGCAGAGCTCATCAAGTTAAAATGAGGCCATCAGAGTGGGCCATGGGCCAACATGGAACCCCAAAACCCACACGCTCAAGCCCTAACCCCCACATGACCATATTTGGAAACAGGGCCCGGAAGGAGGCGATCGAGGGTAAGTGAGATCATGAGGGTTGGGCCCACAGGGCAAGTGCCCTTATGGGAAGAGAGAGGCATCAGGACTCCCTGCTTCCATGATGGGCAGACACAGCAAAGCAGTCACTGGCAAGCCAGGAAAAGAGCCCTCACCGGAACCCACACTGTGCTGGACCTTGATCCAGGCTGTGTGCCACGTAGTCCAAGCAGACGAACACAGCAGGTGCCCGCAACAGAAGGGGGGATTTGGACCCGGAGAGAAGACGGTGTGGATGAAGAGACACAGGGAGAAGGCGGCATCTGTAGCCTTGGAGAGACACAGGGCGCAGATCCTTCCCCGACCCTGGCCGCCAGATGGAGCCAGCACTGCAGACACCCCATGTCACACCTGCGGTCTCCTGAGCACAGGAGGATATGTGGCTTTTGTCTAAGCCACACAGTTCATGGTGCTTTGTCATAGCAGCCCGAGAAAACTCACATTCCAGGCTAGACAGACAAAGACAGGTGTGGGGCAGGTGGAGTGAGGTGCCTGCGGCAGAGAGCCCTCCGCCCTGACACCTGCCCGGGTCTGGAGAGCGAATCGATCGTCAGCCCCCAGGGCCTTCCTTCCTGCTGCCTGTGCTCCGGGCCCTGGCCATTGCAAGGCTCCCTCTCATGTGGGGATGAGTCCGGACAGCCCCCATTCTGCCACTCGTGAGAAAGAATCGTTTCCAATCAGGCCGCAGCGACTGAGTGAGAACTCCGTGGAGACAGAGCAGGCCCCGTGCCAATGCGAAGGCCAGTTGCCAAAGCCCTGTTCCCAGCTTTAATTCCCTGCCACACGGGGGAGGGCACCTCCGCCCTCCAGAGGGAAGGAGAAAGGCAGGGGTACTTATCAGCAGCAGCAGATGCCCTCCCAGAGGCCTGGCTGGTGCCCTTCTCGCACTCGGGCCCACCCCAGCACGATATTAAGCTGGATTGGAAGACACCAGAGGCAAAGGCAGGCAGGGACGAAACCAAAGGGACAGACTTCAGAAGGGAGAAGCCGTGCCCGGGACCAACAGCCACGTGTTCCCCGCCCCTTCTCCCCTCCCCGTGACCAGCTCCCCCGGGCCCTCGATCGAGGAACCCCTGCCTTGCAGTTCCAAGGAGAGACGAGAGACGGGGCACGCAGGCAGGAAGGAACCTGGTGGGCATGCACAGGAGGCTGGCATGAGAACAAGGGACAGAGACGCTCTCAGGAAGCTGCCTGCAAAGGCTGCCGCAACGCACATCCGTCCAACTTTCTAGCCTTTTCCAGACTGTACCGCCACCACCTCCAGGATTCTCCCATGGCTAAAAATTAGCAGCAGCCGGGCAGCCCGGCTCCCCCGGCCATCTGCCCCTGCCCAGCTGCAGCACTCCTCCAATCAGGCCTGATGTGGTTGGCGGGGGAGCTGGGGAGAGAAGCCTGCTCCCCAGGGCGGGCGGGGAGGGGAGGGAACACAGCATGTGTGGATTTCCAGGGCAGACAATGAAATCCCTAAACCATCAGGTTGATTTTGGATTCTGGCACACCAGCAAATCTGCACATGAGACGATGCTAGGGCAGCTTAACAAACACATTTGGACCAAAAGACAACTGCGTGGAAAGCAGTCACACCCGACACACACCCCTATGCCCCACGCCACCGCCACCACCACCACCACCACAGGCCCTGGTCACACAGCTTTGAATTCTCAGTGACAGATCCAGGGGACAGACCAACGTCTCAGCCAGCGCTGGGGACAGCCTGTGTTTGCAGAAGCCAGGCACAGCCAGTTCCAGTAAGTGCACTGAAGAACATGAAGCCTAGGACAGTCTCTCTAGTGACCGTGGACATCAGATGAACCTGGGAGCAGGCAGAGTGGGTTTGGGTCCTAGCTGCACCTGCTATTGGCTACATGGCATGGACTGGGCCCACAGATTCTGAGCTGGTTTTCTTTATGTTTTAAAATAGGGGTACCAGGTTCTACCTCTTGGCTTTGGTGAGTGGATGGAGTGAGACTGTGTAAAGAGAGGAGAGTCTGGAAACCAGAGAGCGACTGCAGAGAGCCCTGGGCGGATCCCAGTCACCATCACAACTGTGAGAAACCAGGTCCAGCACCACTAGCCGGGGTTCAGGCAGCGGTGGCCCGGCAGGGACAAGATCATGGCAATGAAGTTTGTGGGAACAGTAAGGCGGCTCAATGTGAGAAAGGGATGTGGTTCCAGCCACAGGAAGGACACCCAGGAAGATGTGTTTGTACACCTGCCTGCCATGCGTAAGAACAGCTCCCACAAGTGCCTTGGCAGTGTAGGAGCGGGGAGACCACAGAGCGCGATGTGGCTCAAGGAGAAAGGTGCAGAGGCGGCCTCAGTGGCGGGCGCTTTGGAGCTCCAGGACAGCGCACGCTGTTCATGGCGCGGGAGCCTCCACGCGGTGGCCAGCACAGTGCCCCAAACAGCGAGAGTGGGGCCCCGAAGGCCAGGACCAACCACACCGGCCCTTCTGCAGGCGCCCCCAGCTCACTGCTTGCTGAGACCCCAATGGCCCCACGGCCCACACAGGGAGAAGGGATGGAAGGTGCTCATAGCCAGCGCACCATGGTTGCAGACCACGATTCTGCTGAGGTCCTCCCGTCACAGCCAGCCTAGGGACGGCGGCCATGGGGAGGATGTGGAAAACCAGGGAGAGGAGCCCCAAGGTCAGCTGCCCAGTACTGCCGCAACTTCAAGTACCGCAGCAGACGCCCGGATAACCCTAAGCCAGGAGATGGTAGAGACCAGATCAGTGGATGGAGCCACCTGCTGAGACTCCGCCCACTCTACAGCTGGGCGGGGCTGGGCTGAGCAAATGCCCGCTGAATAGCCCCACCTCACCCACCCAATTGGAGAGTCCTCCAATCAGGGGAAAGGAGTGTGAAACTCCATTAGTAAGGAATGAGCAGGAGACTGGGGCTGGAGACCCGAAGGGTTTGCTTCCAGCCTGTTGACCAGATTACTAGACCGATCGATCTGCATTATCTATGCAGCAAGGGGTTTCTACTATTGTTACCCTAAGATGTCTCTCTTTAGTAACGACAAACGTGAGTTTTATATGTGGTAAAGTTGAGATTTTCAAGAACTTCATTTTTACTTTGTAATAAAAGTTTACAACTTAGCCGGCACCGCAGCTTAATAGGCTAATCCTCTGCCTATGGCGCCGGCACACTGGGTTCTAGTCCCGGTCAGGGCGCCGGATTCTGTCCCGGTTGCCCCTCTTCCAGTCCAGCTCTCTGCTGTGGCCAGGGAGTGCAGTGGAGGATGGCCCAAGTGCTTGGGCCCTGCACCCCATGGGAGACCAGGAGAAGCACCTGGCTCCTGGCTTCGGATCAGCGCGATGTGCCAGCCGCGGCGGCCGTTGGAGGGTGAACCAACGGCAAAGGAAAACCTTTCTCTCTCTCTCACTGTCCACTCTGCCTTTACAAAAAAAAAAAAAGTTTACAATTTGATTTTTTTTTTCATAAAACTGCAAGCACCTGTTGATAAAGGTCTCAGATAATAATAATAATAAAGAGAAAAGAGTCTGAAACATAATAGATGCTCACTAAACCATGCCCTCTTTTACCCCACACCTTCTTCCTACCTAATATGCCAGCCTCCTAGACAAGACTCACGGGACAGGGCTGCCCAGGCTGTTTGAGAATCTCCGGTGATGGAGAACTCACTGCTGGGCAACCATGCAGAAAGACTCAATCTATCTGGACAAGGCTGTGAGCAGAATGCCGTCCTGTTTACTAAATCAGAACCAGGGACCAGCTCTGTGGTGCAGCAGGTCAAGCCACCACTTGCAATATCGACATTCCAGACTGAAGTGCCTGTTCGAGTCCCAGCAGCTCCACTTCTGATCCAGCCCCCTCCTCCCCAACACAACTGTGCCTGGGAAAGCAGTGGTGGGTGGCCCAAGTGCTTGGTCCCCCACCACCCACATGGGAGACCAGGATGTAATTCCAGGCTCCCGACTTCAGCATGATCCAGCCCTAGCCATTGGGGCCATTTGGGGAGTGAACCAGCGGCTGGATGAAGATTCTCTTTCTCTCTTTCTCTCTCTCTCTCTCTCTCTCTCTCTCTCTCTCTCTGTCTCTCTCTGTCTCTCTCTGTCTCTGTCACCCTGCCTTTCAAATAAACAAATCTTTTAAAAAATATATTAGAAAAAATATTTTAGGCCCCGGCTGCAAGGGGCCGGCCATAGCGGCCACTTAGGGGGTGAACCAATGGAAAAAGGAAGACCTTTCTTTCTGTCTATCTCTCTCTTTCACTGTCCACTCTGCCTGTCAAAAAAAATTTAAATAGTCTATAATAATTTAGAAAAAAATCTTTTAAAAACATATTAGAACCAGCTTCTGTCTAATGATCTCCTGGTTTTTATCCCCCAGGCTGTCACACACAGGACATAAGAGAAGGGGTGTGGGTTCCTTCATCTCTAAGAGCAATTCCTGGCCCTCATCCATCTCTTCACCCACTTGTTCATTCAACAGGTGATGAAGTAGAGCCCCCAAGCCACTGGGGCAGGACTCAAAGATGCTAGGACTCATTCTGACCCTGGATTCCCCAGCTTACTGATAGCTCAGAGCGGTGCTGGAAGCTTCCGTTCCCATCCAGAGGCCGTGCCAGAGGGAGGAGAGGGATGAGGTAACGTGGGCAACGCCCCCGGTGGAAGACCACGCTCTCGGGACCCCAGCTCACTGAGCCAATGTCTCATTCCCAATCGGGCCTAAATCCACCTTACTGGCAGGAAACCGCTCTTCATTCCGAGATGAGCCAGTGCAGTCTTATTTGCAAAGCTGTCCCCAAAGCCTCCATAGGAAGCATAATATCACCATAAAGAATCCTTATCTCTTCATGTGACGACTCCACTCTCTTTAAAGAAATCGTCGGAGTTTGCAGTGAGCAGGCCTCCTCTGCTCTCCCCCTCCTGGGCCGATATTATTTTGGCTCCTGATAATTACATTAGGTATAGAAAGTGACTTTATGATGCTAATAATTATACGTGCTTACAAAACAGATGGGTCTGGGGATCTGGAGGGGGGAGCGTTTATGGACTCGGAAATGAGATGTTTTGTTGGTAGGAAATGGATAGTTATTTTCAGGTTTTATTGCTGTGTTTCATAGGAGTCTTCTTAAATCTTACTGATAATACTTTGCCTCTATTGCCTTCCTTGGCTCATCAATCCTGGGAAAACGACATTAGCTTCCTGGAGCAGGAAGGGCAGTCAGAAGAGACAGGGGATGGGCCAGTGCCACTTGGAAGGGGTTACCCGCAGGGAGGTGAGAGACCCCTCTCAGCAATGGAAGTCACGAGGCAGAGAGGAGAGCACTGAACCGGGAGTGAATGTCCCCTAGAATGAGTCACAAGGGACCTCGGAAATCAGCCAGTCAAGCAGTTCTCCAAGTTAGGTCCCCAGAAGAGCGGGACAGGCATCACCTGGGGACCTGTGACACAGCAGGAGCCGTGGCGTCCTACACACCCTGGGTGTGAGACGAGCCCCTGTCCTGTTCACTGGGTCACAATCCCTTGCCATGTCGGACCCATCAGTCGCCCTCCTTTCCAGCTGCCACATCCCTCGAAGAAAGCTGGTCCTCTCCCATGTTCTCCAACATTCTACACATTGCGTAGATGACAGAATCAGGGGGGGGTGCATGTGTTGTCTTTCCCTTCAAAGAGCTCCTGGGTAAAAAAAAATCCCAGGACCCTTTCTCGATCTTTCTGGTTCACATTTGTCTTTGCTCATTGGCAGTGGGGTTTGCGATGTCAGACCTAAATCCCTCCGGCTTCCACCAAAGTCTCTAATGGGTTCGCTTAGGGAGCACTTTTTTGAGTACCTTTCATGTGCAAGCACTGGAATATACGCCAGATGAGCAGATTCCTTCTTCCCTACCACCCTTCTCCCATCATCGGAGGCTGGGACCTACATGCTGGGTGAGGACCACTGCTTGTTGGACACAGTTAGTACATTTCTTCTCATTTCATTTGGCCTCCATCTCTCCCTGTCCAACCAGGTGGACTTGCCTTCTCCCCATCACCCCATCTCCAGCCCCCAAACACACCCATTCACCAGCCGCCAGCCCGCCCGGCTCTGCCTCTTCCGCGTCCTTCCCCGCCAGGTCCCTCTCGCAGACACACATTGATAATGCATAAATCTCCTTCAGAGCAGGGAGTGGGCCGGCGCATCCGTGGGGAAGGCACTGCAGCCACGGGCAGGATGGATGGCTGTGGGAGCGGGCCGTCGGCTCTAATTAACGTATTGTTCTCCGGGCTCCAGCAGGATTATGGATGAGCACCACAAAGCGGGCCACTTAACCAGAGCATCCTGGTTTCAATCTATTACTTTCTCCATTGGCTTCAGCCTCCCCTTTGGCTGGGCGTGGAGGGGCTGCGGGCGGGCGCAAAGCCGAGAGAGCTCAATCTAGAGAGCTCCCCAAAGGCACCAGCCCCGCTCGCTTCTGCCTCACAGCTTAGCCTTTTGGAGGCCTGAGCTCACTCCCCCCTCCCACCCGGTAGGCAAAGAAAACACAGCCTGTGATGCAGTTCCCACCCAGCCAGCCTGGCGGGCAGGCACAAGGAGGTACCCAGCCACCTCCTGATGGCTGCAGATAGGAATCAACTGAAATGTCTTTGATGGTGGCCTCTAAGCCACACCCTTCATTTGTGGATCACAGAAAGTCTCCTGTACTCTGATCATTCTTTCACGCACTCACTTTTGCCCGAGGGCTGCTATGTCCACAGGGACGGACTGTCCAAGACTCCATGCTCGCCCTCATGGAGTTCACAATCTGGAGAGGAAGGTGGGAAACCTGCCCAGGGGCACAAAGGTGGTGGGTGACAGGAGAGTGGAGATGACTGGGGGACAGCCAGGGCCATCACAGAAGTGGCCACAGGCCTAGGTGGGCATGGAGGGCCTCCAGGCAATGAGATTCCAGGACGAGAAAAAGGATGGTGTGGCAGGAGCTCTGGAAGTAGTTAAGGGCACCAAGAGGGGTCCGTGCAGACAGGTACCTGGGGGCAGAGGATGTAGAACCAGGAGCACTTCGTGAAAGAGTTCCGACTTCAGCTGGAAATAGAGGGTCGCGAAATTGTTAGGCAGAGTCAGGCATGCTGAAAGCGTGTGTGTGTGTGTGTGTGTGTGTGTGACTGAGAGGTTCATCTGTCAGAGATGTGCGGGAAAGGTTTGAAAAGAAACTATCCCGCCAGCGCTGTGGCTCAACAGGCTAATCCTCCGCCTTGCGGCGCCAGCACACCGGGTTCTAGTCCCAGTCGGGGTGCCAGATTCTGTCCCGGTTGCCCCTCTTCCAGTCCAGCTCTCTGCTGTGGCCAGGGAGTGCAGTGGAGGATGGCCCAAGTGCTTGGGCCCTGCACCCCATGGGAGACCAGGAGAAGCACCTGGCTCCTGCCTTCGGATCAGCACGGTGCGCTGATGGCCATGGCGGCCGTTGGAGGGTGAACCAACGGCAAAGGAAGACCTTTCTCTCTGTCTCTCACTGTCCACTCTGCCTGTCAAAAAGAAAAAAAAAAGAAAAGAAACTATCCCGTGTTGCAGAAACCCACTGGAAAGCTACTGCGGCTGGACAGGGCGGGAGCGTGGATCCACGGAGGCTTCACGTGGGATGCTCACAAGATGGACCCAGGCGCCGTGCTCCACTGTCAAGGCTCACAGGCACAGCAACAGGAAGACCTGGGTCTGAGACGGATGCCACCCTTAGGAGCGGTGTGATTCTGCTCTGGTGGAGACCGGGGGACACCAGTGTCTGCATTCTCCTGTTCCTCCGGGAGGCGGAGCTGGACTGCGCATCCCAGCCTCCTTTGCGGTCAGCTGTTGCCGGGTGACGATACCCTAGCCTCTGGGATGTGGGCAGAGGCTGCTCAGAAAAAGCATCCCAGATACTGCCTCCCTCCTGTGTGCCATCCACCTGCAGGCACCTCACAGATAGCACAGCCTGCACCCCAGACCTGCTGGATCAGGCACAACATCTCTGCATCCCTCCTCGAAGAGGGCCACGTTTGAGAAGCTCCAACTGAGCTGTTCCACTAAGGTCTAGGGGCTGCTCCTTACAGCATCGGCACGCGCGGACCAATGCCCTTAGCGAGTTACTCACTTTCCCTGAGCCCCCGATTCCTCTTCTGTAGGACACGGCTGCTGACTGACACCTGTCCCGTTTGTATCACCAGGTGACCGTGATGATGGAATGAGGGGATGAGGGGGAGGCACTTCTGCCGACAGCTGAGGATGCTCAGAGATTATGTGAGTGGCAGCTGCACACTGGCAGCCTACGCCTTGGCTGGTGTCCTGAGCCCCACCTCCAGCCCACCTTGTGCTTTGCCCTCTGAGGGTCAGGACAGGGCAATACATCAGAATTAGCCAATTAACTTTCTTACATCCACTTGCCCTCCCACCCCCCCACCCCATTTCTCCTCCCAGTGAGCATCATACGGAGATTTCTTGACTCTGCTGGGTGGGCCCAGGGCAGGTGCCAGACTGGTGCTGCTGAAATCCTGGCAGCCCTAGTCAAGGGTGAGCCAGGCACCTTTCACTCATCTCCACAGCAAAGCGGTCACCGGGGGCTGTGTTCATCGCAGAAGTCGGGGGGCTGCAGAGCACCTAGCACGCCCACACCTCAGTGCAGGCATCCAAGTGGGAGGCGGCTACAGGCTACCAAGAAGGCAGTAACACTGCTCTAAAAGGCACCTGTGCAGAAGCCAACATGTGCATCTGACTGCTCATGTGTGTGTTGTGTGTGCATGCATGGAGGGGGCGGGGCCTGGTGTGTGTGTCTGTGTGTGCATGGAGGGGGCGAGGTCTGGGTGATTGTGTGTCTGTGTATGGGTGTGTCCATGGGGGGCAGAGTCTGGAAGTGTGTGCCTGTGTGTGTATGGAGGGGGCAAGGCCTGAGTGTGTGTGTGTGTGTGTGCATGGAAGGGGCAGGGTCTGGGGTGTGTGTGTGTGTGTCTGTGTAGATGTATCTAAGATGTTTCAGTATGTGTGCCAGTATGCAAGCAGCGTGTGTTCGTATGTGTGCCTCTGTTTGAGGGGTGTGTGCATGTGTGTTTGTGAGCGGTGTGTGTTTGAGAGCTGTATGTATGTGTCTCTGTGGATGTATGTGGGGGCATGTTCTTAGACATGTATGTGGGTTTCTGTGTAGATGTGTTTGAGGGGCTCACACAGGTATATTCGTGCACACACACTGTGTGTGTGAGTGTGTACATGTCTCAGATGGGAGGTGGCAGAGGAGGTGAAGGGGCTACTAGAGGTGAGCCCCTTAAGTCCCCTAGCCTTGAACCCTGGAGACGGACTGGAGGAAGCCAAGGTCACCACTGTAAATGCTATGGGGTCCCCCTCCCGAATCCTGACCTTATTGGTGGAAATTTCCCAAGGGAAACTTTGCCCCGCCACACCCTGTTGACTCCCTGCCGTTCCATGCACTCTAAGTATCTGTCCAGCTCTGTCCAGCTCTGACCTGCTCCAGGCCCCAGGGGGCTCCCTCCGCCCAGCCCGCACCTCCTTTCCAGCCTGGGCTCAGTGAAGAATGTGAGAGAGAATTTTCTTAGGAACAAAGAAGGCTGGGAGGCAGACTGGGGGGGGGCAGGGGGGGAGGAGGGCCACAGCCCCTCCCGGCCAGGAAGGGAAATGGAGCCTGGGAGGCTCTCAATTCTCAGCCCCGCGGGAGGCCCGGGGAGAAGCGGCTCCCAGCATGGCGGGGCTGGCGGGTTAGGAACAAGTCCCTGACACAGGGGCTTGCACAGGCGCACAAATGAAAGAAAATCAGAGGAGATGAAACCATACAAATTTCGGGTAATAGAAAGAGAGGAAAGAGATGTGCGTGTGGCCTGGGTCTCGGCTCAGAAAGGTCGATCCAAGAAGACGCTGCCCAACTTTCTATTACTTTTCAGAAAGCCAGTGAGCTGAAAAATAACTCTCACCTTTTTTATATTATTATTCGCTTCTTCAGAGTTTCTTCTTCACATTGTTTTGTGCATCTCAGTTGTTCATTTCTCCCTGGCCTGATTTCATTTGGAGATTTGGCCTGGAGCCGCAGAGGAAGATGGCCCGGCTCCTAAGAACACGTTTTTATTTCAAGCCCTCCACAGCCTCTGTGGTTCTGCAGCCCTTAAGGGGTGGGCAAGCGGGAAGGGGCAGGGCTCACCTTCTCCTCGGGTTCCCGGGGGTCTGTGTGTTGCTCAGGGTAGACACACACATGCACACGCGTGTGCGTGTTTGGGCGGGTCTGACTGCAGAGTGGATGGGAGCATGCGGGTAGGCTTAGGCGTGTTTGTGAGGGGACCCTGTGAGCAGGCCTGTGCTCATGCGTATGTGTGGGGGCACCGTGAGCATGCGTGTGTGAGTGAGGGAGACCCGCCATGCGTGTGTGTGGGGCAGCGTGTGTGGGAGTGCGTGCACACGCGTGGCCTGCTCGCCTGGTGGGTGGGAGGGCTGTGCTGTGGCTGTTTTCTGTCTCACTGTGGCAGTAACTGGCTCTTTCACCTTTCGCCAAGCTCTGCGAGGCGCAGATGTTGTTTGAGCCAGGGAAAATGTCAGCCCCCAGGAGGGGCCCGGCTTTAACTTCGAGCGAGCCCCCAGGACGCGTGGCGCTGTATGCCAGGCATTGTGCTTTGGCCCCATTTGCATTTGCTCTTTCCAGTAAGGAAAGACTGGTGGGTGGCAGGAAGAGGGGCCGATTTCTCAGTGCCTGCTGCCCCGCCCAGCTCTCCTGGGCTCCTGGGGGGCCCGGCACTGGAGGATGCCCCAGAACAGCGGCAGGAGCAAGGCCCTAACCAGCCTCGCCTCCATGGCAACCTGGGAAGGGTCTTCGTGGGGTGAAGAGGCAGCCTCTGGCTGGCCCATCTGGCCGTGTGCACTAGGGGACCGGTGGCAGGATGCATGAGCCTTGCTGGCACCAGCGGAGCAAAGGGCACAAGGGTTCTTCCCTTCTTCATGGCCACCATGAGCATGGCCAAGCCCGAGTCAGGACTCTGTGTGCCCTCCATGCCCTGCAGGGAGAGCCCCGTGCCGTGCAAATGCCAGCACTTACAGAGCCCCTTCCAAGGGATCTGCACCTCCAGGGCCCTATCACCGTAGAGAACATGCCCCTTGGGACTACCCGCTACCCTACGAGTTAGGCAGATGGGGACACTTTGGCCCAGAGAAGCTAGGTGACCTACCCAGGGGCACCCAGCCAGCAGGCAGAGGAGCCCAGCTCAAACTGCCTGCGGCTGTACCACAGGCAGGACTCACTCTTGGACCTGGCAAGCTGGAAGGAGTGAGGGAACCCCGAGAGAGTGAAACCAAGAAAGACTTTTTTGTTTTGTTAAATATTTATTTATTTGAAAAGCAGAGTTACAGAGAGAGAAAGAGGGAGAGACACAGAGGGAGAGAGTTTCCATCTGCTGGTTCACCCCTTAAATAGTTGTAACAGGGCTCGGCCAGGCCAAAGCCAGAAGCCTGCAACTCCATCCGGGTCTCCCATTGGGCCATCTTCTGCTGCTTTCCCCGGTGCATTAGAGGAAGCTGGATGGGAAGTGGAGCAGCCGGGACTCAGACTAGAGCTCGTACGGGATGCCAGGATGCCAGCGCCACAGGCAGTGGCTCAACCTGCTGCGCTGCCGTGCCGGCCCCAGAAGAAGAAAGAGTACGAGCATGGGATGTACCAGGTCCCAAGTAGGCCTGGGCCTGCTTCTAGGGAAGCCCAGTGCCTGGAGAAGGGGGACTCAGGGGGACGGTACCGTCCCTGCTGTCTCGGCGGCAGGAGGCCCACGAGGCTGCTCCCAGGCTGATGTTTGATCAGTCTGCACCCCGTGGGTGCCACGGGAGGCAGGGGGTGTGATGAGAAGATTCCACGTGGCACCTGCAAGTCCCTAAGCTCTCAGCATCTGCTACACAGCGATGTGGATGGGGTGAGATGTGAGCAGGCTGCTCCAGGCGGAAACCCCGCGTGTGTCGCCCACATGCAGCAGGTCTGCTACATTTCCCGGCTGCTGCCGTGGGGCAGGGTGGGCTCAGCCCATGCTCACCCTTCTGCTGGGCCCCTGACACCAACCCCACATTGGAAACCAGGGATGTGGGAGCTGCGGAGGCCCCCTCACTGGAGGGGGTCTCCTGATGCAGCTGGGTTCCCGTGGAGGCAATGCTGCACACACACTGCCTTCTCCTCTCTGCTCAGGACCAGAGGCAGCCAACCAGGGGGGGCCAGGAAGATGCCAGCTTGCCCCAGAGAAGGCCTTAAAGGCAGGGCAGCCCAGGAACCCTGCCTGTTCCTCAGCACCAGGGCCTCCAGGTCACCAAACCTGGGTTTTCCCTGGGGGCAGCAAACCCTGGCGTGTGTGGCTAGCAATGACTGGCAGGTGTCAGGAGGCTGTCAGCCGTGTGCCATGAGAAGCGGCTCTGCAGGGTAGCATGAGGACAAGCACCGTGGGTGTGGGCGGTGGAGCACCCAGGTTAGCTGGGGGACGTCAGCCCCTTCCTCCTGTGAAGACCGGGCACGGAGCTACCAAAACAGAAGGATGTCAGGGAATTAAATGAGGTAATAGGGAAATTCCTGTGACCCCCGCAGTCTAATTAGTCTAAAAGGAACATAATAGCCCAGGTCGTGTGACCTTGTGCAAATTACCTGAGCCCTCTGTGTCTCTTATCTATAACATGAGACTAGTAAGAGTCTCCACCTCATAGGGTTAAATGAGGATTCGATGAGGATTAAGGGAGGATTAAGGGAGTTAATATTTATAAGGCACTTCCAACAGTACCTGCTGCATGAATTATAATTAAAATCCTCGCGAGGATGATTTGCACCATCACCATCTACCCGGTGAAGCAGGGGGTGCTGCTCTCCCATCTCATAGATGAGGAAACTGAGGGTAGAGGGGCTAAATCACGCACTCAAGACCTGAGCTCCAGGCGAGGCTGCTGCCCATTCCTAACTCCCAGGGTTGTCGGCGGCTATGAAGATTGCCCCAGGTCCCTGCTGGCCCAGCCCAAGCAGCCGTCTCCTCCCTCCCGTCTTCTGAAGAGCCCCCACCATCCGCTCGGCAGCTGGAACAGGCTTTCCCTCTGAGAGACAGAAGCTGTCTGCTCTCCAGACAAGAGGGCCGCTGGCCGGTGTGGCTCCTGCTCCGGGGTTCTCCAGAAAGCCTGAGGTCAGCCATCCTCCCCTGGCCTCAGGCCAGTTCACAGGCAGGCGGTAGAGCCACCGCTGTCACTGTGGGTGTGTGCACGCATGCGGGTGGGTGTGCGTGCGCGCATGCCTGTTGGGGTGGGGGAGGTGGGGGAGGTGGGAACCGTCCCCCCAGGGACTCAGCTGCGATGGGAGCCCACAGCCAGAGTCTGAATGACAGGGTGCCTTTCCCAGGTGCCTCCTGAAGGAACTTGGGGGCCGCTCCCCACCGCCTCCCCACGTCTCAGCACCCTCCCACAGCACGCACACACGTACACGGAGGGAATGACCAAGCGCAAGAATCCTCATGTGCGACTTTATATGGCAAATAATTGAACCATACCCTTGTGGTCTCGGGAGGAGTTTCATCCATATTCATGCCCGCGTTTCCTGTGGACATCCCAGCACAAGGCAGGAGCAGGGACCAGAGCGCTAATTCGCCTTCTCTGGCGCGCCCATCCCGGGCTCCAGGGAGAGCAGTTCAGAGTGTCCGACAGCAGGACAGGGCAGCCAGTCCTCCTCCTTCCTCCGTGGCCCCTGCCCGGCCCTTCGCTCCCCCCCCCCGCCCCTTCCTCCTTTCCCTACCTCTGCCTGGCTTGTGCCAGCTCTCCTCTCCCTCCCTCTGCCTCTTCCAGCCTTCCTCCTGCTCCCTCCTCTTCCTCCTCAGCTCCCCAAGCCTCCCCTCCAACCAGCACTAGGCTGCGGCTGGAGTTTCACGTTCCTGGTCTGGTGATATTGGGGAGAGGGTGTGGTTGGTGGTGGGGTGGAGGGGGCTGGGGGGGTGCTGGGAAGCTGGCTTGGAGCACGCGTGTCTATGAATACCAAGCATGTTAATAGGTTAAAGTAAATCTAAAGTAACATTTGAAAGCAGAGAGATGAAAGCAGATCACAGGCCAAAGATCAAACAATCTAGAGCCACTTCTAAGCCTTTTACAGCTGGAGATTATTAGCATTTGAAAGTGAAGAGCATTAGAGGGAGAGAGGGGGAAAAAAAAGTTGGAAGGAATTTTTGTTGTGGAGATAAAAACTGAAATAAATGACGGTGGAAAGGGAGAACTAGAAAGAGGCTGACTTATTTTAAAAACCACATTAGGATAGTGGCGGTGCTGACGGGGGAACACCTCGCGCTGTATTTTTAGCTCATCACGCTGCATCCGGGCTGCGGCCTCCCCTCCCTTCCTTGCTGTGCAGGGAGGAGGCTTGTGGGGGGTGCCCCCTCCCCTCCAGCAAGGAGGTGGAAGCCCTGCTCTGGGCCAGGAGTATGGCCCAGAAAGGAAAACGGCAGGCACTGGAGCTGGGACCAGGCCCCCCAGGCCCCCCAGACCTCCCGCCCCCCTCCGGAGGCTGCCCCGCCAGTCTTTAGGGTCCTGGAAGAATGAAGTAAGCCAGCATCTGAAACCTGCGCCCTGCACACTTTCAGTCAATGCTGATTTTCTTTCTTTCTTTTTTAAGATTTATTTATTTATTTGAAAGTTGAGAGAAAGGTCTTCCTTTTCCGTTGGTTCACCCCCCAGTGGCCGCTGCGGCCGGTGCACTGCGCGGATCCGAAGGCAGGAGCCAGGTGCTTCTCCTGGTCTCCCATGCTGGTGCAGGGCCCAAGCACTTGGGCCATCCTCCACTGCACTCCCGGGCCACAGCAGAGAGCTGGACTGGAAGAGGAGCAACCGGGACAGAATCCGGTGCCCCGAACGGGACTAGAACCCAGGGTGCCAGCGCGGTGCTGCAGGCAGAGTATTAGCCTAGTGAGCCACGGCACAGGCCGCATCTCTACTCTTCCCATCTGATATCCCCAGTGCTCCAGAGTGTAGACTCAGGAGTGTTTGGGACTTCACGTTTCAGAATGGGGGTGCTCTGACGGAGAGGTCCACACAAATATTCCCAAGTTTGAAAAACTGAAATCTGAACCACTTCTGATTGCAAGCATTTCAGGTGAGGGGAAACCCCGCCTGCATGTGTGAACACTCAGGCGCTAAGAAAACAGTGAACAGATCAGGCAGGGTGTCTGTGTGGGGGGCCCTTACAGGAGCGTGGGGGAGGCAGACAGTGAGTAAACAGACCTCGGGCTGAGCACACGGGACTGGGCACATCCATGTATCATGGCTTCCTCCTGAAATCATACCAACATGAAATTCGAGCCACTAAAAGCCCACCAGGAGAAAGGAGTGGAGAGACACCAAGAGCAGAGGAGAAGTGTCTTCAGCAATTTGGACGATGAAAAGCCGAATGCAAGGGTGACAACTGCGTGAACAGAGCAGAAGAGACCCACATGGCCCGGCCTGCAGAGGGAGGGGTCCCTGAGGAAGAAGACCTGGTCCCTGCCATCCCCAGGGAGCCCAGAGAGTACCCGTGTCGTGCCTGGCAGCCCCGAGAGGAGACAGCAGGGTGCTGGTTAACCTTAACAGCCTTTGCCCAGCCTGGGAGGGGAGAGTGGGTGGCAGATGCATGGGTTCAGGGAGAGAGGACTGGACGCCATGCATGTCTGCAGATGGGCAGGCAACAGAGGGCACAACATAGAAGATGAAGCTCACGTCTGCCTGCGGGTCAGGGAGACATCCCGGCACCTCCCCAGGCAAGCTTGCAGGATGGCAGCAGCCGGGATATCACACAGCTACCATCCCATGGCCCAAGGAGGTGGCGAATGATACCTGTTAGGCTATGTCCTCCAAAGACAAAGTCCACTCTCCCCACGGGGAAGCCCACGAGCATTGGAGCCCATCCATGCCTTTTGAGCTACCACCCGGGGCTGCGTTTTGCTTTGTTTTGTTTTTACTGATTCCCACTCTCCAATACAGACAAGGAAGACTCCTCAGGCTTTTAGGCATGCCTCTCTCCCCGTGTAAGACCACACAAGCTGACAGGGGAAAAACAAGGAACTTAGAAGAAACAGAGACAAGGTCAGGACTGGAACACAGCTTCAAAAATGTCTATCACAAGTACTCTCCGGGAGACAAAAGTAGATATTGCACCTGCAACAAGAGCGGGAGAAGGGAGATAGATGATAGATAAATAGATATACGAGTAGCTGAAGCTACTGACGTACACTGTCATATACAGCATCAAAGCCCAAGGAAGAGCTCTTGGCTATTAAAAGTGATGGCAGAAATTCAAAATTCAATAAAAGGTTTGAAAGATAAAATAGAGGAGATTTCCCCGAAAGTGGAACGGAAAGGGAGAGAGTAGGAGACAGAGAAAGACAGATAATGGGAGAGAAAATGAGAACATTAAAGAATCAGTTCAGGAGGTCAGTCATTTGACCGTTAGGAATGCTAGAGAGGTCCGGAGAAAATGGAGGGGATAATTATCAAAGAAATAATAGAAGAAAATTTCCCAGACCAGAGAGAGGCCGGTCTGCGGATTGAAAGGGCCATTAGAGGTGCGAGGGATGTGATGATAACGGCTCAGACTCCAGAGATGAGAGGCCCCAGGAGCCACCCTCCACCCGCTGGAAGGCAGTTCCCCCCACAGGGGGAGGAGAAGTAAGTTATAGATTATCTGACACACTTGCGCATGTGACAAATAATATCGATAGGGATTTTCCCGTTCTGTTGAATCACAAAGCAAGAACCATGAGACATGTCTAGAACAGAAAGCAAACCAAACACGAGCGGAAGCATAACACTGTGCAAGGAAGGAAGCCGAGTTCTCGCACAGCACCGTCTCAGGAGTGAATGCTTTTACTTATTGTTGTGTAAGGAGAGAATATTGATTCAAGTTTTTAAAGTGTAATCTAAATTACATTATGGGGAGGAAGCACAAAGCTATGAGCTAAGATCTGTGCCATAATAGGAGGTCGATAGATAAGGTCAAAAATTGTTCTGTCCAGACACAGAGGGGAGAGGGAACGTGGGGAACAGGGTCCACCTGCCCTAGGCAGTTGGCAGCAGGTATCTGCTGAGAGGTGCCTGAGGGAACCCCCGAACTCAGATTGGGGGTTGCTCATTTGGCTACACAGTCGCTACACAGTCGCCTGCGTTTGTATGAGCTCGTGGATTTGTATACCTAAGATCTGTGCAAAAACGTCCCTCCAAAGAACCTCAAGTGCACGCACTGTACGTGGCCATGAGGTGGACTCACACCCACCACTTACGCTGAAACACACCAGGAACAGTGCAAAACAGGCAGCAGGGTCATGGGCATTCCTGGCAAACTTCCCACTCTCTACATGTTGGACATTTTTCATAATCAAGTGTTGGGACAAAAGCAGAAGCATGGGTAAGTTACTTAGATGAAGGGCTGGAACCACTCACCGGGAGAGACAGCCAAGGCTCGGCAGTGGAAAGGTGGATCAGAACCGGAGGGTTCTCCTGCAGAGCCTCTGGACAATCTTTGCGTTTGATATTCTGTGTGTAAATGACTTTGGTTTCAAACACTAACTGTGAAAAGAAAAGAGGACTTGTGCGTTGGAATGTGTGCTCCAGGGGAAAAGTGTTTACACACATGTCGTCAATGACGTCATCATTTGGGAGATATCCTGGCCCAGAGAGGAGAACGTGTGTGTGTTTGGGGGAGGGGGGGCGGAGGTCCTCTATGTCTTGAGTGAGAGAAAGAGAGAGACAGAGACAGAGACAGAGAGAGAGAAGGAAGTAGGAGGGAGAGGGGGAGGGGGAGAGAGCAGGAGGGAGAACAGGTTTCCAGCTTAGTGTAGAGCCCTGGTGAAGGTGACAGACAGCACTCAGGGCAGAAGAGGGCTCCTAGCTGTTTGCTTATTGTAATTACTACTCTTTTGTCTTCCACCAGTTTGGCTTTGTTTTGATAAAATCTGTGCCATGGAAACCTGGGAAGGGTTTTCCAGGCTGTTTCTGTGTATCTAAGTTACAAAGGTGGAAGAGACAGCAAGACCTTTGCTTGTAGAGCAACTGCCAGGGAGGGTCCCCCCTTGGCCCTGCTCCCATCTGCACCCCCAGTTCTCCTCTGGGTGTGACCCTGGAGGTCCTGCCCTTCCTTTAACAGGAGCGACTGCTGCCTCACACCTCCCCGCCCACCGCGCAGACTCATTGCCAGAGGGGGCGCTGGACACAGAATCCAGCAAAGCCTGTCCCTTTGCCCTTGAGCGAGGTCCTCATCACCCCCAGCACTTCGCAGGCAGAACCCCTCTCTCACCTCCGGTGGGGAGAAGCTGGAGTGGAGACACAGCCTCCCAACTCACAGGGGAAAGGGAATTAGGGAAGCCGAGGGCCTGGAGCAACACCTGGAGCCACTCTGCAGAACACAATCTTCAAGCCTGAAAAGTGGAGGGAGCTGGGGCCCCTGGGCCTCTCCCAGTGCTGCAGAAACACCGGGGGAGGGGGCGCTTCGCCCCTGGGGAAGGGACTCGGAGGCCTGAACAGGCTGTGCGGTTGCTGTGAGCTTCCCACGAGAGATGCCCAGAGTGTGGGCAGCTGGTATGAGAGACAGCCATGCACCTCTGGCTGGCAGGTGCCCGCCCCCGGTGACAGTGAGTGGCACCGAGCAGGGACGCCCAGGGCTCTGGCACAGAGCCGGCAGCTGCCACTGCGGAGGTTTTTTATGCTAATGCCACTTGTCAAGCCGTCAGCACTCAGGGCAGCTGGACCTGACAAGGAAGCAGCTGGGTCCCCTGGGTTTCTCCTCCCCTGAGCCTCTCTCGGGTCCTCCGAGACGTCCAGCAAGAGCCAGAGCTGACATTAACCTTGCAGGGGTGCTGGAGGGGAGGGGAGGGTGCTGGAGGGGCGGGGCGGGGAGTGTTGGAGGTGGGGGGATAGGGCTGGAGGGGGGGAGTGCTGGAGGGGTGGGAGGGCAGTGCTGGGGGGCAGGGGGCAGTGCTGGGGGTGCGGGGGGTGTGTGTTGGAGGGGTGGGAGTGCAGTGCTGGAGGAGCAGGGAGTCTCAGTGGGGAGGGAGGTCCCCTGGTGGAAATCCCACCCTCCTCCAAACAGGTACCCATTCTGGAGTAGGATGGATGGTGCAGCTGTTCTTCCTAGTGGGATGGGAGTGGAGAATTCACTTTTGATCACTTCTCTTGGTCCCAAGAGCCTGGTCTGGGGTAAGAGGAAGAAGACAGGGCCCGGGAGAGAGCCCTAGGTCTTTCCCCTGGTTCCCTCACGCTCACCGTGTGACCTTGGACAGGTAACCGTACCTCTGCAGACTCCGTCTGCTCCCTGTGGGAAGGCACTGTGGACACAGCAGCTTGCCTGCTGCACTCACTCACTGAGCAGTCTGCTCAGCGACCCTTTCTCCTGTGCATCAGTCAGTCCCTGCCTTCCCTGGGGCCTTCTCTGGGGGAGGGCGGGGCGGTCTTCAGAGCCAGAGGTCAGGGGCGCAGGTGCACCTCCCTGGACAGGAGTGCAGAATGGTGGCAGGGGTCTCCCGGGGCAGCACCAATGGCCTCCTCTGAGCCTCAGGCCTGCGGGGTTCCTGAGATTACTCTGCAAGCTGTGAGGAGGCAGCGTCTGCAGGGAAACCTGCTTTCTGTCTTTGCCCTTGGAGGTGGGGAGCAGGAGAAAGAGCTGATGGTGGAGTCTGGAGACCCACGGTTCCTACCCACCATGGTCCGCCGGGCCACGTGACCTTGGCTGAGGATGCTGGCTTTCAGCGGGTCTCATCCTTCTTGAGAGCTTGCTGAAGGGAAGGGGAGTGCCCCCACCAAGCCCCTGTGTCCCAAGGAGGGAGCCAGCCAGCGTGCTGCCAGCAGGTGGGGCCCTCAGCCACGCCTGGTGGGTCCTGGTCACCCACCCCGCGCCGCCCATCAGCATCCCTGCCACGGGTGGGACAGTTCCCGGTGACTGCTCTATGGTGGGTTCACCCAGCACTGAGGCTAGCCATAAACCCATTCACTCAACAGTCTCTAAGGAACTGCCAGGCCTTCTGGGCTCTAGCTCCAAGCGCCCAGCCCCTCCCACCCTGCCTGACACCTTGTTTGGTGAATCCAATTTGATTTTGATCTTAAATCTGCCCTAAGTGCCTGGGAGCAGAAGCCATGAGTAGGGTGTGGAGCGCAGAGAGCACGCTGCTTGCCAAGAATTGTGACACAGGCCCCTTGGGAAGGGCTGGCCGCACACACAGACGCTGTAAACTGCACCTGGGGAGGCTGGGGCTGACCCCGGAGCAGGCAGGCAGCACCCTGGAGGGCTGAAGCATGGGGGGGCTCTGAAACCCGGCAAGGGTCACCTCCAGGCTCCTGGCCCTGGTGCCCTGCGAGGGCCCTCCAGATACAGCGATGTCCTGGGCGTCCTCTGTCGGTCTTGCCCGAAGCTGCTTCCCTGCCTCTGTGGGACTCCAAGAAGTTAGAGCCCAACAGCGACTGTGTTCTGGGGGATGGAACCCTGCGGGGATAGAGGTAAAGAGTTCGGGATTATAGTGCTTCAGAGAGAGGGTGGCGGTCACGTGGCTGTTGCTCTGGCCGCCTCTGTTTCTCCCAGGAAGGGGCAGCCGCAGAAAGATTGGCCTCTTCTCCCAGTAGCGGTAGCCACATCCGCTGCGGGCCAGAGCGGAGGTCCCCGTCACATGGATCTGTAGGGTGCAGCACAGGGCCCTGCTGCAGGAAGTCCTGGAGTGCCAGTGCAGCATGCCCCCTCTAGGAGACCCAGCCCACTGCTCCTAGGGAAGGCCATCGCCGCCCCGCTCTTAGCCTGTGGCTCAGGAGACAGCAGTGGCCTGTGGCTGCAGACTGGGTACCACGGTCAGAATGCTTCCATATGAATCTGGCATCCACCACTTCCTGGGTGACCTTACACAAGTTTCCTAACCTCCTTGCTGTGTGTCAGTTTCTTTCTTTCTTTCTTTCTTTCTTTTTTTTTTTTTTTTTCTTTTCAAGATTTAATTTTCTATAGCGTAGTGGGTAAAGCCGCCGCCTGCAGTGCTGGCATCTCACATGGATGCTGGTTCGCATCCCAGCTGCTCCACTTCCCATCCAGCTCTCTGCTATGGTCTGGGAAAGCAGAAGATGGCCCATGTCTTTGGGCCTTTGCATCGATGTGGGAGACCTGGAAGAAGTTCCTGGCTCCTGGCTTCAGATTGGCACAGCTCTAGCTGTTGTGGCCAAAAGGGAGTTAACCAGCGGATATAAGACCTCTCTCTCTCTCTCTCTGCCTCTTCTCTCTCTGTGTAACTCTGACTTTCAAATAAAAATAAATAAATCTTTTTTTAAACATTTATTTATTGGCAAGGCAGAGTTGCAGAATTACAGAGAGGGAGAAACAGAGAGAGGTCTTCCACCTGCTGGTTCACTCCCCAAATGGCTGAATTGGCCACAGCTGGGCTGATCTGAAGCCTGAAGCAAGGAGCTTCTTGCAGGTCTCCCACGCAGGTGCAGAGGCCCAAGGACTTGGGCCATCTTCTACTGCTTTCTCAGGGCATCAGCAGAGAGCTGAATGGGAAGTGGAACAGCCAGAATTTAACCAGTGCCTATATGAGATGCCGGCGCGGCAGGAGGAGGCGTAGCCTACTACACCACAGCGCCGGCACCAGTGCCTCAGTTTCTTAACAATAAGGCAGAATATTGAGAGCGCCCCTCTTGGGATCACTGTGAGGACTACACCTATAGTGAGCTCAGAACTTAATACATAGGGGTGGTCATTCTCATTTTGTTAATACCGGGGGGGGGGGGGCAGGGCGGGGGAGCCCATGGAACATGTTGAACTGTTCATTTTTCACCAGACCATGTCTTTTTCGTGTGACCAAGGCCTTGCAAAAATAAATAAATAAATAAATAAATCAAAGAGTGAACAAATGAATGAATGAATATGCTAGAAAATGGAATTAAAAAGTAAGTTTGTTTTGGCGCAAAAAATATTTAAACCTATACATAATATTCTCACAGAATGCATTTTCCATGTACTTTCCAAAGTTTTCTCCCATCACTGAGTGTGGGGGATGTCCCCACAGGATGTCCCCCCAGGTGTGACCCCTGTCCCACAGGGCTGAGGACCCAGGACAGCCGTCGCAGAATGTTCTGTGGCTGGGATTCCAGGCCACCTCCAGGAGCTCTGAGGCCAGGGAGGACACAGACACCCCACCACCACCCCGGGCAAACATCAGAGCCTAAGAGGAGCAGGAGGGGACCCTGAGGTCCAATGGTTTACGGTGTGAGAGTGGGGTCCCACAATGTTCTCTCAATTAACCCTCCAAGTGTCTCTAGGTCACTTTGACCTGAGTGTTAAAAGGAGCCTGCAGTGTTGGTGGCTAGGATTCAGAAGAGACTGGGGGGGGGAGGGGATACTTCAGACACCAGGCATGTGATGGACAGAACACCCGAGCTCAGCCGGCCACTGCCTCTCCTAGTCCACCAGGCTCCTCCCCTGTGCCAAGCCTTCCTCTCTAGCCCCTCATTGCATCCCTGCTCCACTGTCCGTGGGGGAGACACAGGGATCATTTCCCCAGCTGTAGGGGACTGCAAGAAAGTGTAGAATCAGTGAAGCGGCTCCTGAGAAGCCACACTGGGCCACAGCAAGCAGGCATCGTGAGCCCCCTGCCCCCCACCCCACCCCACCCCACACCTCCCCTCCCGGTCCATCCCGACTGGCCCTCACTATAGGAAGGTCCTGCTCCCACACATCTGGAGCTCCTCGGTGCAGGCCCAGATGCTGGGGCCTGGGTGGCAGGGAGAGCCCCCTCCCGCGCGGAGCACCTGGCAGAGAGCTGGCTTTGCCAAGGCCCTTTGTCAGCAGAACACAGCACAGCCAGGGAAGGGGCCTTGAGTGCCCGGGAGCCTCCGAGCCGGTATCAGGAGGATTTTCATAAACACAACTGTCTGTGTCTGCGCAGCCATGTGGAAAGTTGCAATATAACCCGCTGATGTCATGTGGCAGGGGAGCACCATTTTCAGAGGCAGCCGCGCGCCTTCCCAACCTCGGCGCGCAGCAGGCTCCCAGACGGGCCTCCTCGGGAAGCTAGGAGAAAGCAGCCACAAATCGCCAACAAAACCCTGCATCCGCGCTCTCCCCGGGAGCGGCGGGCGGGGAGGAGTCGCGGGGCCGCTGGGCGGGGCTTCCGGGCGGGGCGCAGGGTGGGAGGGCGCATCCCCCGGGGAGCGAACCCCTGCAGCTCTCGGTGGGCTGGGCGAACCGGCCCCTCAGCTCCCTGGACCTCAGCGCCCACCTGCGCCTCCTTTTAGCTGGGGTACCATCTATTCCTAGCCCTGACCAGACAGACCCTTGTCCTCCTGGTCTTCAAGAGCTCCGGATTTCTGCTAGGATGGCCCACAGCCATCCGAAATCGGGAGCTCATTCCTCCTGAGGCAGGTCCAGCACAGCCCGGGTCCTTCAACAGGGAGCTCTGTCCGTGTCGTGTGGGGTGGGGGATGCCGCCCTGCTGGCTGGTTTCGCTTCTCAGGGCTGCAGCCTTCTCATTTGCAAAAGGGGCCAAGTGGGGAGCAATAAGATATTTAAGGTTTCTTGCGGCTCAAAGTCTATTATTTCAGGACACTTTACAGATAAGGAGCAGCAGGGTAGAGCAGATTACATAAAGGATATTTAGTGGCTTGATTAATATGTCTTGCAATTATTTTAATTATGAACGTAATCGTTCTAATTGCAGAAGACTTGGAAACCAACAAGAATAAGCACTACAAGAAAAACACCTGTTTCCCCAGGGCAGACCACAGGTAATCTCTATGAACCTTTTGGAAGGTGCTACTGTAGCCTTGGTCTATTACAGTTTTAAGTGTTTGCACACCCGTGTATTTTTAAAAGAGAAATATTGTACCATAATAAAATGCTGTAGCTGACTTTAATCACTTTGGAATGCATTGTAAACATTTCCCCGCATGGATATTCTAGAGCATGGCATTTTCTTACTTTTCTCATGATTTTGAATATTCAGGCAAATACAATACAACTGAAGAAATACAATTGGTCAATAAACATAAAATCATTCAGTTTCAACAATAACCAAAAACAACGAATGAGATATTATTTACCCAGATCAGATGAGCATAAACACTATTTCAAAGGCTGACAAAATCTAGTTTGCTCCTTGGGTGAAGCAATGGACATTTTGCATGGCTAAAGAGTGTGAACCAGTTTTCTGGATCAAAATATAAAATATGTATGATTGTTCACTTCATAGTTCTATTTCTAGGAATTTGCCCTATGGGTGTATGAAAAGATACAAGTGCAAGAATATTTGTTGAAGCAGTTACAGCAGCACGATTTCAGTGACAACCTAAAAGTCAATCAAGACGATGATGAACAAGAGCAGGAGATACACAAAGAGCACAACAGCCCACAGTCCTTAAAATTGGCAATGGAGCTCCATACGTGCTGACTTGGAAAGATATCCTTGACATTTTGTGGAGTAGGAAAAAAAAAAAGCAGCTAACAGAACAGTATGCAAAGTTTGAGGCCATGTAAACGTATATGCACAGATCTGTGTGTCTTACAGAACGCAAAGGCTGAAGCATCATTGACTGCAGATAGGAGGGCCTTCAAGCTGCCAATCTGCGTGGCACAGGGGAGTGAGGGTGGGGAGGGGGCTAGGGACCCACTTTGAAGCTGCATTTCCATCCCCACTCCCACCCCCGCCCCCACCCGGGGGATTTGTTTTCCCTTGGCCTGGCTGTCCCTTGAGGACGGCAGGGAGGAACCCTGGTGGAGATTAGGCGTGCCTCCAGCTGCCGCCAGGTGTTGACCAAAATGTTCATGGTGATTATCTCTTAGAGGGGGATTTGGGATGTTTTAATTTCTGCTTTGAACTTTTAGCTATTATTAATAGATTTTACAAAATCTGCTTTGTAATATGTGTTGATAGGGAAAGCTCACAGGTGCTGGTGTTTTCTGTTTTTGCAATATCTTTTTTTTTTTTTTTTTTTATTTTTTTTATTTTTTTTTTTTCTTTTTTTTTTTTTTGACAGGCAGAGTGGACAGTGAGAGAGAGAGACAGAGAGAAAGGTCTTCCTTTTGCCGTTGGTTCACCCTCCAATGGCCGCCGCGGTAGCGCGCTGCGGCCGGCGCACCGCGCTGATCCGATGGCAGGATCCAGGTACTTCTCCTGGTCTCCCATGGGGTGCAGGGCCCAAGGGCTTGGGCCATCCTCCACTGCACTCCCTAGCCACAGCAGAGAGCTGGCCTGGAAGAGGGGCAACCGGGACAGGATCGGTGCCCCGACCGGGACTAGAACCCGGTGTGCCGGCGCCGCAAGGCGGAGGATTAGCCTGTTGAGCCACGGCGCCGGCTGTTTTTGCAATATCTTAATAGCTGGGATTTCTGGCCCGGCCCGTCAGCATGCTCCATCTGGGTGCTTTTCCTCACCTCGCAGTTCCCCTTCCTCTCTCTCCAGGTTCCGCTATCCAGATAGGTGGCAGCCCATGGGAAGTCCATTCTCTGAGTCCACCTGCTCCTCCCGCCCCTCCATCGTCAAAATGATCCTGCCCTCTCCCCTTGCTCTGCCACCCTTGTCTCAGATTTGCTGCACAGGTTCTGATCCCACCACTGAGCACCCATCAGACCCGGAAATCCCTCCATCACCCTCTGCTCCTGACCTTGGCCCTGGTGGTCCTGACAACACCCAGCCTGGCACCTGATCTCGCTTTTTCCTTCATCATCTTTAACTCCGCTACTCCCTGACAGTCTCAGGTCACGCCTACCACACTAGGCTGACTGCTTGATCCTGCTTGATCCAACAGCCCCCAGACACCAAATGGGTGCTCAGTAGGCACATGGCCTCTAAGCTGGGGCTCATGGACACAGAAACCCTAAACCTAGGCCCCGTCCTTGAGGGAAACTGGTCAGTGATGCTGTAGGTTCATTTCTGTCAGGCGCTGTCTTGCAAGCTTTGTGTGTGTTATCTCATTTAACCTTCACAGTAACTCTAGGAAGAAAGTGTTATAATTTGACCCATTTTTAAACATATTTTATTTAAGTTGTACAAGTTTCATGTATGTTATATGTACAGATTTAGGAACACAGGGATAGTTCCCACCCTGCATTCCCTCCTGCTCATGCTCCAGCCTTTCTTCCCACTCCCTCTCCCATTCCCACTTTTAATTTCTACAAAGATCTACTTGCAGCTTACTTAATGATCATAAAGTTAACTCTACACCAAGTAAAAGAGTTCAACAAACTGTATGAAGGAAGAAACACTGTTCCTCAGCAGAAGAGACAGGGGCTATCATCGACCTCAGAATGTCCATTTCACTCCAGTACATTACATTTTAGGAACTTTATTGGTTACCTCAGATCAGGGAGATCATATGCTATCTGTCTTTCTGGGACTAGTTTATATTATGAAGTTTAATGGTTTCAAATTTTGTCCATTTTATTGCAAAAGACAGAATTTCATTTTTTTACAGCTGAGTAGCACTCCATAGTGTATCTATACCATAATTTCTTGGGGCCGGCACTGTGGTGAAGTGGGTAAGGATGCTGTCTACAGTACCGACATCACGTATGGATGCCGGTTGGAGTCTCGGCTGCTCTACTTCTGATCCAGCTCTCTGCTATGGCCCGGGAAAGCAGTAGAGGATGGCCTCAGTCCTTGGGCCATGCACCCATGTGGGAGACCCAGAGGAGGCTCCAGGCTCCTGGCTTCAGATCAGCCCAGCTCTGGCCACTGCAGCCAATTAGGGAAGGAACTAGTGAATGGAAGACACCTCTCTCTGCCTCTGCCTTTGCCTCTGCCTCTCTGTAACTCTGCCTTTCAAATAAATAGGCAAATCTTTTAGAAAAATTCTTTATCCAGTCAATAGTTGATGGACATCTGGGTTGATTCCATATCTTAGCTATCATGAATTGTGCTGCAGTGAACATGTGGATACAGATAACTTTCATAGGCTGATTTCTTTTGGTTTGGGTAAATTCCCAGGAGTGGGAGGGCTGGATCATATGGTAGGTCAATATTCAGATTTCTGAGGTATCTCCATACTGTCTTCCACAGTGGCTGCACCAGTTTACATTCCTACCAGCAGTGGACCAGGGTATCTTTTCCCCTACATCCTCGCCAGCATTTGTTGTTTGTTGATTTCTGTGTGAAAGCCATTTTAACTGGAGTGAGGTGAAGTCTCATTGTGGTTTTGAACTGCATTTCCCTGCTGCCTAGTGATCATGAGCATTTTTTCAAATGTCTGTTGGCCATTTGAATTTCCTCTCTTGAAAAATGCCTATTCAAGTCTTTTGCCCATTTCTTAGCTGGATTGTTTGTTTTGCTGTTGAATTTCTTGAGCTCTTTATAGATTCTGGATATTAACCCTTTATCATTTATGTAGTTTGCAAATATTTTCTCCCATCTGTCAGTTGTCTCTTAACTTTGCTGAGTGTTTCTTTTGTAGTGCAGAATTTCCCAGCTTTATATAATCCCATTTGTTAGTTTTAGCTTTGATTGTCTGTGCTTCTGGGATCTTCTCCAAATCTTTGCCTATGCCAATGTCTTGAAGAGTTTCCCCAATACTCTCTAGCAATTGGATGGTGTCAGATTGTAGATTTAGGTCTTTGATCTTCAGTTTTCCCAGCCCCATTTGTTGAAGAGACTGAACTTGGTCCATTTTAAAGACAAAGAAACTGAGTCATAGAGAATAACATTTCCAAGGTAGCTGAGAAGTGACTGTAAAATTAAAACCATGTAAACTGATCTGGAAGCATGAATCTTAAACACCATGTTCTATGTTTTAAAATAAAAAGGCATCTGAGGAGCACTATGGTAGACAAAGAGCTGGGGACTTCAGGAATGTGAGCCATGAATTCTGCCGGTTCCCAGACACAGTCCCCGCTTCCTGTGTGCTGCTCCCCTGCCCAACCCTCTACTTTCATCTCTGTCCTGGTATGAGGTAAACCCTGCATCCATTCTCAGTGACCAATGCCTGCCAGGCTGGCCACCAGCCCGTACCCTGCTCCATGCCACCTTTTCTATGGTGTTCATATTTGTCCCCCTGAATTCATGCAGGGGTTTAGGTCCCAATATTTCAGGTCACTGGGACTAAGAGGGTGGAAACATAGTCCAGTTGTGGTGTTTTTAGGTAGGGCACTGGGGAAGTGCTTAGATTGGACTAAGTCCTTAGGGTTAAAACCCCCATGATTGAGCCCTGCTGGCTTTATAAGGAAAGGGAGACCACAGAGATACAGGCACACATGTGTGCTCCCTGTCTCTTGGTACATGATGCTCTGTGTCATCTTGGGGCCCCATCATTACCAGATGAGGCCCCTAGACCTTGCACCTCTGGAATCATGAGCCAAAATAAGCCCATTTCCTTTATACAATAGCCGGCCTCTGGGATTTCCTTATAGTGCTGAAAAGCTGACAAATCCAGCCTCAGACCCAGCAGGCCCAGTGCTTGTTCCAACCCCAGAGGAAGGGTTTCAGAGAGGCACGGCAGACCTTGTGAGTTGCCACAGCTGGCTGTGGGCTCCCGCCCCAGCCACAGGAGTCCTCCACTCAGGAGAATGAGGATGAACATTTCCCAGGGGACTTTCTCCTTCCATGGGGAGGCCACATTTTCTGACATAAAGGGATTTTTCTTTGTTTACACCAAACTGTGTAAATTGAACAGTCTGTTCATGGTACGCCAGTATTCAATAATGCTGACGGCCTCTTATGTGCTGAGTCCTTAGCTTGTAATAGCCACTGAATTATTAGAACACTTCTGTAAGGAGGGTACCATGTTCACGATCCCCATGTAACCAATGAAGAAGCAAGGCCCAGAGAAGTTAGCAGACCCGCCCAAGGCCGCACAGCTAACGAGCAGCCGAGCTTATGCCTGGCCCAGTGCTCAGTCTGAAGCCGTTAACTCTGGTGTCTCTTCTCAAGGGAGCACTCACTGAATTCCTAGACAAACAACATCTTGGAGATGCAAATTCTGTGAGCTCCAGTGCATGTTTTGTCAGAGGAAGGCAGAGCTCATTTTCTTGGCTGTATCCTCAGCCTCCAGGCTGGGATGAGAGGAAATCTGTGAGCCCTACTGGACAGCGGCCAGGGCAGGAACAGCGGAAGGTGCTTACCAGCATCCCCCAGGAGGGGGAGCTTGAGAGCCGCCCCTACAGTCACCCAGGAGCAAGCGCAGGTGCACACACACACACAGGCGTGCATGTGCCTTCCCGGTCCAGCTCAGGACTGTCTCCTGTCTCCTGGACTCCTGTCTCCTGTCTCACAGGACTGCCCCACCAGGAGCCCGGGCACTGGAGAGAAGGGGTGCTACAGAAAGGCAGCTCTATGGAAGGCTTTGTCTGTGATATGCAGCTTTGGTTGTAATAAACACTGCTGCGGAATATTCCCGCGGGGACTTCCTAATGGAGGAGATGGATACACTCCAGAGCAACCCCAGGGGTTTTACACGCAGCTCTGACTAAACTCCCCAGAAAATCAATCCCGCCTTTTCACCGGTTGTGACAGGGTGTTCTAATATTAATCCACTCTCCTTGTCAGTCAGCTCCCCCAACAAAGCCTTTAATGATCTTTAACCAGGCATAATAAACACTACACACTCAAGCAGAGCAGACCCGGGCCCAGGCAGCCACCACCCTCACCACAGCCGCCTGGAGGTTCCAGGGGACAAGGAGACCGGCTCAGCCCCCTCGACCCCCTTCCCCTCTGCCCGCGGGGCCGGCCAGCTGGGTGGGAGGGTGCAGGAGCCGCGGCTGCAGCTCTGGGTGCTGACTGTTCCTGTAGCCCCACGTCCACGCCCCTACCTGCTGCTCCTTTTTTGGGGGGCATTCTTTCTGTGCCCTGCTGGCTCCCTCCTCTCTGGAGGGAAGTGGCTGTGCACCGAGGGCTCTTAGTCACAGCCAGGGTCGGGGGAGCAAAGGTGGCTGGGGGGGTCCCCTCTCTGCCTGTGCCCCCCTGGCATCCCCAGACTACCCTGCACAGATCTGGTGTCCTCCTGGCGGCCCATGCTCCTCTCTTGCTAGCCTCCTTCCCGTTCTGCCCTGGACCCACCACGCCCCCTAGAGGCCCCCAGAGAGGGCTACACTGGGGACCAGAACGGAGTGGCAGGCATTGGGGAAATGGACACACAGGTGGTGGCAGGGCCCAAGGTAGGGGCTTTGGAGTGAGGAATACGTGGAGGATGAGGAGGGTCAACTCCACAAAAGCCTTCGTCCTTTCGCCTCCAGATCCATCCCCGAGGCTAAAGGCCCTGGAGAGTGTGTCTGAGCCGAGCAGGGCCCCTGTGCTGGCTTTGGGAAGGCTCTGAGGGCTCCTGTCTCAGACGAGAGCCTACCAGAGGCCACAGCCTCCGCTGCCTGGCAGCTCCTGCCAGAACCTCCCAGCAAGCCACCTCGGCGACAGCAAGTCCAGATCCTCAAGTGTGGCCGAACAGCCGGAGGTGTTTAGGAAGGCACACACCAGGCCCCCGGGGAGGCAGCCACTCAGCAGGACCCAGGGTCCTCCCTGGTGATGGCCAGCACCCTGGGCAGTTCCGGCAGCCCTGGAGAGCTGTGCCAACCAAACCTGGGGAAAGCCGAAGTGACTTCACTGGTTCAATAAATCTTAGCTTCAGTCTTCACATTACAAACGGCCAAATTTTATGTGAGAAAAATAAGGATGATATAAAAAAAAATACAAGGGGAGGCCGTAACCCACATGAGCCAGTTAATATTTGAGTGCATTTCCTTCCAATCTTTTTTCCCCTTAAAAGTGCTGAACTAGAGCTTTGCCCTTGGGCTTGTACCAGGCACCTGCACCTCCTCATGGAAGGGGGTGGAATTCTAGCTCGTGCCTTGCTGGGGGCCCAGGACACCTTCCTTCATTAGGCTTCCTGGAACGAGAACATTTTTGGAGTCTCTCAACTAGAAAAAGTGGTGATAACCATGCAGCTCCCATAGGGCTCTCCTGCAGGTGACATGCCTATGCTATAGGCAAAGTACTTAGAACACTGCCTGGCACCTCGGAAGCAGAACTAAACGTGGCGGCGTTACCATGGATGGCATTTTGATTATTTGCACTCTCTTCCCATGAGGAATGGGGGAGACAAGCAGCTCCCCACCTGCAGCAGCTGTGTCTCCCCTGGGGGCTGCCTGAGCACCCAGCTGTGACCCAAGGGTGCAGGACGGGACAGTCACTGCACATCCCACTGTTCTTCTGCACCCTTCCGGAAGCCTGAGGCCAGAATGTTCCACACTTCTCTGGTATTTGTCACAGAGAAGGCATAAACAGCCCCAGGCACATAGTAGGTGCTCAACCACGCCCAGATAGCAAACTGACGTTAGCTTTCTTTTTTTTTTTTTTTTTTTTTTTTTTTTTGACAGGCAGAGTGGACAGTGAGAGAGAGACAGAGAGAAAGGTCTTCCTTTTGCCGTTGGTTCACCCTCCAATGGCCACCGCGGTAGCGTGCTGCGGCCGGCGCACCACGCTGTTCCGATGGCAGGAGCCAGGTGCTTCTCCTGGTCTCCCATGGGGTGCAGGGCCCAAGCACTTGGGCCATCCTCCACTGCACTCCCTAGCCACAGCAGAGAGCTGGCCTGGAAGAGGGGCAACCGGGACAGGATCGGTGCCCCGACCGGGACTAGAACCCGGTGTGCCGGCGCCGCAAGGCGGAGGATTAGCCTGTTGAGCCACGGCGCCGGCTGACGTTAGCTTTCTACAGAAGCATTGGCAACACATACTTGTAGATCCAAGTTTCGTTTTATTTGTAAAGGATAGATTAATTAGTTAATTAATTTGAAAGGCACAGTGGCAGGGGTGAGAGACAGAGAGCTCTTCCATCTACTGGTTTACTCCCCCAGATGACAACAAAAGCCAGGGTTGGGCCAGGTCAAAACAAGGAGCCAAGAACTTCATCCCGGACTCCCATGTGGATGGCGGGAAGCCAAGCACTTGGCTGATCATCTGCTTCCTTCCTGGGTTGCATTAACGGGAAGCTACAACAGGAGCAGAGCAGGGGCCAGCGCTGTGGTGCAGCGGGTTAAAGCCCCAGCCTGCGGTGCCGGCATCCCATATGGGCGCCAGTTCAAGTCCCGGCTGCTCCTCTTCCGATTCAGCTCTCTGCCATGGCCAGGAAAAGCAGTAGAAGATGGCCCAAGGACTTGGGCTCCTGCACCCACATGGGAGACCCGGAAGAAGTTCCTGGCTCCTGGATTCAGATCAGCTCAGCTCTTGCCATTGCCATCATTTGGGAAGTGAACCAGCGGAATGGAAGACCTCTCTCTTTCTTTCTCTCTCTCTGCCTCTCCTCTGTGTGTGACTCTTTCAAATAAGTAAAATAATTCCTTTTTTAAAAAAAGCAGCAGAGCAGCCAGGACTTGAATAGACACTCAGATACGGGATGCTGGCAACACAAGTAGAGGCTTAACCTGCGGCACCACACGCTGGACCCCACGTTTCCTTTAACAGCCTCTTGAGAGCACAGCCAGCTTTATGGGAAGCAGTTTTTATTGGCGCTCAGAGCCCGGTCTAGTACCCCAGTTCTGCAAGGCCAGGGCCGCACTGCTGAGCGCAGTTCTCTCACACACGCTCCACCAAGCTCACCTGCTCCTCTCTCTTTTCTCTTGGCCTTCTCCCTCGGGATGTTCCTGACCCAGGGCGGTGCTCCTTGAGGCGTTCATCTCCTACCAAAGAATCACGGAGAGGCACAGCTGAGTGGAATGCTTGCAACGCGGACGCCTGCTTTCTTCCGGGCCTTGCCCCATTTCTCTTCCTCAGGTTCAGGCCTTGTATCCAGCCACCTGACCCTGGCTGTCCCCGCCTCAGCTGTCCCTGGCACCACGGGCTGGAGGCAGGTGGCTTGGGCCGATGTATCTGGGTGGTGTATCTGGGTGGTATATCTGCACTTTTTACTGCGTAGGCTAGTGAACGGGCAGGTAAGGCGCGTACAACTTGTCGGCCGTCAGCTGCTGCCATGGCCGCCGTGGTTCCCCGGCCTTGGGCGCACTCAATCTCTCATCTGCCTGCTCTCTTCCCCTCTTCTCCCTTTCCTGTTTTATTTATTTTGCTTTTTTTCTTCTTTTTAAAAATATGTTTATTTATTTGAAAAGTAGAGTTAAAGAGTGAAGGAGAGACAGAGATCTTCCTGTTGCCAGTTCACTCCCCAAATGACTACCAACAGTCAGAGCTGAGCTGATCTGAAGCCAGGAGCTTCTTCCCTGTCTCCCACGTGGGTGCAGGGGCCCAAGGACCCAGGGTATCTTCTGCTGCTTTCCCAGGCACATTAGCAGGGAGCTGGATTGGAAGTGGAGTAGCCAGGACTCAAACCAGTGCCAGAGCCGCAGGCTGAGGCTTTCCCTGCTACACCACAACACCAGCCCCTTTATTCTTTCTTAAAGCCTACCTCTCTCTCCCCAACCTGCATCACAAGCTAAAGAGCTCCTGCGAACATTGTTATTTCTTTATCTTTAATCATTTTCCTTGGCAAACATGTCCAGAGATGTCACAGCCTTGGAAGCTCATCCAGCTCCCCTCAGTTAAAGCTTTGTCATCTGTCCCCGCCCGGGAAGCCAAGGTTCAAGGGCAGCCCAGAGAGACCTTGAGGGCCAGGGAGAGAGGAGGCATGTGGTCATCTGAGAGATTTCTCGCCAGACACAACCCCATTGCCTGTATGGATACACTTTTGGCTGTGCACGTGGTCAACTGCTCAGCGTGCGCCCTCCCTCACCAGCCTTGGACTGCACAACACATCTCCACACCTCCACACAGCTCCACACCCCTGCACATACCTGCACACAGCTCCATAGCTCCACACAGCTCCACACACCTCCACACCTCCACACAGCTCCACACCCTGCACATACCTGCACACAGCTCCATAGCTCCACACAGCTCCACACACCTTCACACCTCCACACAGCTCCACACCCCTGCACATACCTGCACACAGCTCCATAGCTCCACACAGCTCCACACACCTCCACACCTCCACACACCTCCACACAGCTCCACACCTCCACACACCTCCACACCCCTGCACATACCTGCACACACAACACACTTCCACACCCCTGCACATACTGCACACAGCTCCACAGCTCCACACAGCTCCACACAGCTCCACACACCTCCACACCTCCACACAGCGCCATACCCCTGCACATACCTGCACACACCCCCACACCTCCACCTACCTCCACACCCCTGCACATACCTGCACATAGCTCCACACCTCCACATACCTCCACACCCCTTCACATACCTGCACATACCTCCACACCTCCACACACCTCCACACACCTCCACACCCCTGCACATACCTGCACATACCTCCACACACCTCCACACAGCTCCACACCCGTGCACATACCTGCACACACCTTCACACCCCCGCACCTCCACACACCTCCACACCCCTGCACATACCTGCACATACCTTCACACAGCTCCACACACCTCCACACCCTGCACATACCTGCACACACTTCCACACCCCTGCACATACCTGCACACACCTTCACACCCCCACACCTCCAGACACCTCCACACCCCTGCACATACCTGCACATACCTCCACACCTTCACACACCTCCACACCCCTGCACACACCTGCACACACCTCCACACACACCAAGACTCCCTGTCTGCACACGTCCACCGCAGTCTACAAACATCCTCAAGAAATGCGTGTTCAGGAGTGCACATTTAGCATGGAGTTCGAGATTCCAACATTCCACACCTGAGTGCCTGATTTTGATTCCCAGCTCCAGCTCTGGACTCCAGCTTGCCCCCAGTGCAGACCCTGCGAGGAGCAGTGATTTAAGTAGCTGGGTCCCTAGCACCCCTTTTGGAGACCTGCATTGTGTTCCAGGCTCCTAGTTTTATGTCCAGTTCATCCCCATCCATTGTGAGTATTTGGGGAGCGAATCAAAGGATAGGAACTGTATCTTTCTCTCTTTCTGTGTGTGTACGTGTGTGTGTGTTAGAATAGATTGTTTTAAATGCACATTTCAAATGGTCCTTGAGAATATTTACCCTTGAAAGAGCCCACAGCTGTATGCACATCCCACAATGTACCCCTCTCTTTGCCTCCTTGAGATGCAGTATCCAGTCTGCAAATACACTTCTACACACACACACACACATTCTCTCTCTCTCTCTCTCTCTCTCTCTCTCTCTCTCTCTCTCTTTAGCACTGGTCTCCATGCACACCTGCAAGTCTGCTCACTCTAAACAGCCTACGTCTGCATTCTCTCTTCTATGACACCACATCGTCAAATGAGCATCACGTGCCCTCATCCCCAGGTGTATGCACCTGCAGCACTGATGTTAGCACCCTCAGTCCTAGGGTGAGGATCCTCACAGCTGTCCATTTCTGTCTGCACCACCAATACTCAAAGCCCGCTTGCACATTTCTAACAGACCATTTCTGCATCACACACTCCAACCCCAGGTAGCCTTCAGCCTCAAACAGCCATGTTGCAGTGCGCCCTTCTGTAAGCACGTACACTGTAGGCAGCCCGTGTCTGCACAGGCACCTATGTAAATACCCTCAAATGCCCTCACTCCCACAAACCATCGCTTCCACTAGCCCATCTGTGAGCAGGTCTTTAATGTGCACTTCACCCATATTTGCACATATCTCATGTATGTAAGTACACTAGATCTCATTCTACATACTAATATTCCATGCTTATAAGCTCTGGTTGTGTGTACATCCCATGTGAACATCACACGTACTTTGCTGCCTACATATGCACATTATATGTACCTGTATAAAACTCTGGTTCATGGCCGGCGCCGTGGCTCAACAGGCTAATCCTCCGCCTTGCGGCGCCGGCACACCGGGTTCTAGTCCCGGTCGGGGCACCAATCCTGTCCCGGTTGCCCCTCTTCCAGGCCAGCTCTCTGCTGTGGCCAGGGAGTGCAGTGGAGGATGGCCCAAGTCCTTGGGCTCTGCACCCCATGGGAGACCAGGATAAGCACCTGCCTCCTGCCATCAGAACAGCGTGGTGCGCCGGCCGCAGCGCGCTACCGCGGCGGCCATTGGAGGGTGAACCAACGGCAAAAGGAAGACCTTTCTCTCTGTCTCTCTCTCACTGTCCACTCTGCCTGTCAAAAATTAAAAAAAAAAAAAAAAAAAAACTCTGGTTCTTGAAAGCAGTGGAATATGACCCAAGTGCTTGGGCCCCTGCACCCATGTGGGAAACCTGGAAGAAACTTCTGGCTCCAGGCTTTGGCCTGGTCCAGCCCTGCTGTTGTGGCCATTTGGAGAGTGAACCAGTGGCTGGAAGACTTCACTCTCTGTCTCTCCTTCTCTCTCTCTGTAATTCTGCCTGTCAAGTAAATAAAAAAATCTTATAAAAAAAAATTCTTGTGTCCAGCACTGCGGCATAGCCAGTAAAAGTGCTACCTGTGATGCCAGCACCCCATAAGGATGCAAGTTCATGTCCCAGCTGCTCCACCTCTGATCCAGCTCCTTGCTCATGATCTGGGAAAAGCAGCAGATGATGGCCCCTGCCACCCACATGGGAGACCTGGGTGAAGCTCCTGGCTTTGGCCTGGCCCAGCCTTGACCACTGCAGCCATTCGGGGAGTGAACCAGTAGATGGAAGATCTCTCTCTCTCTCTCTCTCTCTCTCTCATTCTCCTCCCCCCACCTTCTCTGTAACTCTGACTTTCAAACAAATAAATAAATCTTTAAAAAACAAAAACAAAAAAATTCTGACCGTATGATCACACTCCAACGCCTACCTATCTCTATGCACAGCTCAATGCACACTCCAAATGCCCTGTTGTACCTGGGCAGGTATCGATGTACATAATAATTCCCTGCCTGCCTGCACACATCCTAATGCAGAGAGACTCAGCTGAACCACCATTGCCACATGTAAACGCCCATGCTTGTTCAATTTAATTAAACGAAACAATTTAATTGAATCTAAACTACACTAATTGAGCCTTTACTAAGTAAAGACCCTGTGCTAAGTGCTGGAAGTATGCGGATGAAAAATAGTAGCTCTTACCTTCAAGGAGTTCCCTGTCCCGGAAGAGTAATGGATAGGAGAGCAGACAGCTACGCCCAGGTGTGTGTGCCCAGTAACAGAAGTATGCACACACCTTCAGTAGCTCCAGATTTACGAGAACGTTGAACACGCACATCCTAGCTGTGCAATTGGGCACAACCTAACTCACACTCACACATGGCCCCAGTCAGTTGTTTCAGTTACACAGAGCGGCTTAAAGTGCCCCCATCAGGCTCCTCCCAGGTCGTGCCAGCGCTGCCAGAAGGGCCAGGATGCTCACTCCTGACCGCTGTTACTTCTTCGATGGAATCTCCTCTCGTGGGCTGCACACTGAGTACCAGTTCCAGCAGCAATGACGCCTGGGTGCAGGAAACGGCCTCCCCAACAGGAGTCCAGCTTCATTCGCAGCCTGACCTCACCCAAGCCAGGGGCCTTGCAGGTATCCTATTCCTCACTGCGCCCTCCGGAGGCTGCAATGCCATGAAGGGCCCAGGGGTCCCTTTTTGCTCACTTGTCCGTGTTTGAGTGGTTGGCACTATTAGCCCCCTGAGAGCCTTCTTTTCAGAAGCTAATCCAAGCTCAGTTTGAATTCCTAGAAAGTTGGGTGTCTAATGGAGGCGTCAGAAAACTATGGCCTGTAGGACAAATCTAGTCCATCACGTATGCTATGGTTTGATTATGTCCCCCCAAAGTTCGTGTGCTGGAGACTTAATCCCCAATTTCACATGTTAATAGGGTTGGGAGTCAGGCCTTTGAGAGATAATTAGGATCAGATGAGGCCATGAGAGGGGGACATCCGCGACGGCATGGTGGCTGTGTCAGAAAAGGAAGGCAGACCCAAGCTAGCACCCTGCTCCATCTCACCCTGTGATGTCCTCATCACGCTAGGATACAGCCAGAGGCCCGCACCAAACATCGGCAGATGCTGGCGCCATGTTTCAGACTCCCCAGCCTCAGAACAGTGGACCAAATAAATGTCCATCCTTGATGAATTATCTGATCTCGGGTATTTTGTTATAACGACAGAAAACAAGCAAGTCAACCTATATTTGCAAATAAACTTTTATTGGAGCATAACTACACTCATCCATTTGTTTATACACTGTCTATGACTACATTAGTGCTGTAATGACAGGGTTCAATAGTTACAACTGAGACCATAAATATTCATTATCTGGCCTTTCGGAGAAAAATCTTGCCAACCTGGTATAAAGCATGGGAGGTGACAGCCCACTGTGATCTTCTCTATTCAAACAGCATCATAAACTTTAACAGGCAAATAGAGAAACCATAGGGTACTCAGAGGTGGTGAGACAAGGAGAGGAAAGGAACGCAAACCAGGTCTTTCGTTCATCCAACAAATACTTATTAAATACCTCCTATGTGTCACACCCTGCTTGGCATTGGGTCACAGCAGCAACCAAAACACAGCTCTTGCCCTGCCGGGGTACACAGTCTCCTGCAAACCACGACGGATCCAAGTGCCCGTTTATTTTCATGAGCATGTGATCAAGACCGAGAAGGAGAGAAATGGGATTGTTGAAGCCAGGAAAGGAAACGTAGACGTGCTTCGATGGCTGGACTCAGATGTGTGAGGGATGATGTGACAGACGGAGTGGACAAGCTTCCGGATTCCCCCGAGGTGGGACCAGGGGCCAGAAAGCCTCTGCACACAAAGAGGAGCTCTGGAACCCTCAGCACTGCCCTACAATAGATTCTGCTCCACGGGCAGCTGTGCACTCCAGACTGTTAGCGCAGGAACATCATTGTCAGGAATGGATGGAGGGCACTGACACTCGGGGTTGGCCTACCTGACTCCTGAGATCCTCTGCCTGGGGGAAATGCAGAGCCCAAGTGGGCGGCTCACCATTGTCTGTCAAGATGGCGCCAGGCTAAGCCCTGCCAAAGTCCTTCTTTCCATCTGAGCCTCCCCTGCTCCCCTGTTCAGGGACAACCCCTCCTGATACGGCTTTGGGTGGGCCCTGAGCAGCACCAGGAGCTGCTGCACCGGCACTCCTGTGGTCACCACGGGTTCATGCATCAAAGCCTACAGGCCTTGAAAGTAAGCATCCATATCGACCAGCTTTAGGAAGGCCCTCAGAACCCCCTCCTCTCCTTCTCATTTTGGACTTCAGCATCTTCCACCTGCTTTCTCCTCCCAGATCCAAACTTCTCCATCTCTACATTGAGCCAAGGCTATCCAGGCCCTCTCTTCCCCAGCTCTTCCTGCCCGGGGTCTTGCCTAATCCCTCTTTGCCTAGGATCCAGAAGAGGATGACAACGCTTAGCTGCACCCCTAGTCCAGAGTTCTTGGTGCCCCTCCTTGCTTACCCCGTGCCACAGCTGTACGTGCCAATGGCAAGCTGAAGATCCCATTTTCTCACTGTCATCACCCCCCTGGGCTGACCACATTGCCTGTCACCAGTAGCAGCACAGCGACAGTTTGAGCTCTGAGCTCTGGACCCCAAGGATGTGTAAGAGGGCAAGAGAGCACAGAAATAGGCATGACAAAAGGAAGCAAGATCCACAGGAGGGGAAAGGAGGGAAACAAAATGCCAGGCAGACCCAGGGGCCAGCGGGGACCGCCTTAGGAACTCTGTGTTGAAGTGGGCCCGATAATTAAACGAGCACTGTTTGGTGGGGAGGCCCACCTTTCCAAATCCCTGCTGCTGGTGAAGCATATAAAAACCCGAATAGCAAATATTTACTCAGAATTAACACGGAGCAGATCCCATCAAGCAACCTCAGGGCTGTTTCTGGAGTCTTACCTTAATGTCTTGTGTGGCAAGGGGCTCAGGCAGGCGCTAGGCCTGGTGTAATGTGCTAAACAAATCTAATGGTGTGCTTTATTTCCCCCCTCAGCAGAACTCTTAATTATGTATCTTGCAAATGCACAGAGAAAATGGATTAGCCATGGCAGCTGTTAGCTGCTACAGCAATACCCTACCCAGAAACCTCTGCAAAGAGACCGGGAGCCGGCCCCACAGGCCAGACCAGGGAGCTGGCAGGAGTCTGGGATGAGCACGGGGAGAGGCTGTTGCAGGATCAGAATCTCCAGCCAGGAGCTCTAGGCGCCCGGGCACCCCAGAGGGAAAAGCAGGACACGAGTGAAGGGGTAAGTGGTGAGGGGCCGGGGGCAGACCAGGGCTGCGCTGCCTGGGCCAAGGCAAGCTCTTTGCAATGCTTCCATGCTAAGGCCATCTCTCCTGGTCCTGAAATGGTCACCTGTGCTGGGTGCCAACACGTGATCAGGAGGATGACTCTATGCTGCCCCCTGAACGCCTCTCAGCAAAGTGCAGAACCTCTGTGTCAGCTTAGCTGTCACTCGGCAGCGTTTAGGGAGGGACTGGGACCCGCGGGTGAAGTGTAGTCAGGAAAACTAAAAAGCTGGAGGAGGCAGGTCAATGCAGGGCCACAGAAGGTGTAGAAGGATGTTGGGTTTAGGGTAGAAGCCCATTTCGAAGCAGTGGTGTGGTGACGGCAGGAGAGACGTGCAGCACATGGGCAGAGTGCTGACACAAGCCCACTGGGCACCGCTACAAGTGCCCCCCAACACCACTGTCCACTGAGCGGAGATAGGTGAGAGGAGTGGGAGTGCACGTGTGTGCAGGTGAGAGCATGTGTGTCCATGATCTCATTCAGTCGGCCCATGACTTCCTGGGAGACAGTCTATTAGTCCTGATCGCCTAGATGATGACACTGGGGCACAGAAAAGCAGCGTGAATTCCTGGGGGCTGCAAGTGGCTGGCATTTCACCAGCGCTGTTAGGGCGAAGGTGGTTGGACCCACAGAGCTCAGCGGAAAGCACGGGGCAGCTTGATCGCGCACTGTCCAGCATCCTAGGGAACTGGAGGTCAAGGCAAAGCTTTGGGCCTCAGTCATGTAAGCGGCCAGAAGGGAACGCGCCGAATTCAAAAGTCAGAAACAGGCCCGGGCAGCGTCTGAAGAGCAGGAGCAGAAGCACTGTGTCCGAGACAGGGAAGCCCGGAAACAAGGCGGCGCAGCTTCTCACGCTCACCAGGTGGCGCTGTGCAGGCTCTGTTGGTGCAGCTGTCCCCTTCCACTCGCCCAGACAAACCTTAATGGAGCGACTGCTAGATGCCAGGCATAGGGGCACAAGAGTGTGAAAGTGTGGCCCTCGTGCAGCTTGTGCTCTGCCCAAGGAAAGCTCGGGTTACACTGCAAGCGTGACTAGATTGAAGAAGAAAAAGGGTTGGATGTATATTAGTAGGGATAATGTTAACTGTAAAAACAAATAGATCGGCCGGCGCCGTAGCTCACCCGGTTGGGGCACCTGTTCTGTCCCGGTTGTCCCTCTTCCAGTCCAGCTCTCTGGTGTGGCCCGGGAGTGCAGTGGAGGATGGCCCAAGTGCTTGGGCTCTGCACCTGCATGGGAGACCAGGAGGAAGCACCTGGCTCCTGGCTTCGGATTGGTGCAGCACCGGCCATAGCAGCCATTTGGGGGATGAACCAACAGAAGGAAGACCTTTCTCTGTCTCTCTCTCTCTCACTGTCTAACTCTGCCTGTCAAAAAAAAAAATAGATCCCCCAAATGTGGTATGGCTCCAACCCAAGAGGTTTTTTTCTTCACCCATGTAACAGGACAAAATGAGTGCTCCAGGTCAGTAAGAGGAGCTGTCCTCTTCATTCTCCCAGAAAGAAGTTAACAGAGCTATGCTCTCTTCTACACGCATCTTCTACAGCCTCTCTGCATCCCCATCCCAGTCTTGCTCGTTTGCAACAAAGACTGCACGAAGATTTTCATGGGCCAGGCCTTGGAGCAGCACCCAGCCCTTCCACTCACATTCTAGCTGCTAGACCTCAGCCACGGGCCACAGCTATCTCCAAGAGAGCTGGGGGCTCGGGGAAGACAAGACCCTAGCGACGGTGAAGAGTTAGCAGATCACCACAGGGGGCCACAGGGGCTCTTGGCCTCTGCTTGAAATGCATCATCTTGCCCACCCTTTCTCCCCAGCAAACTTTGTGCCTTGATAAAAATTGGCATGTAATATTCCATTTTAACTTCCTCTCTTCTTGAACATATAATCTCCCCTTATTCTGGAAAACCTTGTAAAAATTGTCACACATGATGTGGCTTCCTCTAGTGCTGTCTTGGAAAGAGCGATCTTTGATCCTGTGTTGGGCAAATCTGGGCAGAGGACACATGAGAACAAAAAGCAAGACACCGAGAGAGAACTCCAGAACTGAGACAGCCGTGGGCATTCAGAAACACAAGTGACCAGCAGATCTAGGGCCACCCAGGAAATCCTACTCCTGGGGACAGTGACACCCTAGAGGTGTGTGAGACGGAGGTTCTGATGGTTTTATTTAGAGGTTGCTCACTAGGCTAATCCTCCGCCTTGCGGCGCCGGCACACCAGGTTCTAGTCCCGGTCGGGGCACCGATCCTGTCCCGGTTGCCCCTCTTCCAGGCCAGCTCTCTGCTGTGGCCAGGGAGTGCAGTGGAGGATGGCCCAAGTCCTTGGGCCCTGCACCCCATGGGAGACCAGGATAAGTACTTGGCTCCTGCCATCGGATCAGCGCGGTGCGCTGGCCGCAGCACGCCTACCGCGGCGGCCATTGGAGGGTGAACCAACGGCAAAAGGAAGACCTTTCTCTCTGTCTCTCTCTCTCACTGTCCACTCTGCCTGTCAAAAATAAAAAAATAAAATAAAAAATAAAAAATAAAAAAAAGAGGTTGAGGAAAAGGTGGAGGGCTATTCATGAATTCTGGGGGAAACCTGAGAAATTAATGAAGAAGCTAACACAAAGTGCTTCACTCATGTTCAGTAAAGATCGTGATACTATTCATCACTGTGTACCAGGTACTGAGCTCCTCAACAGCCCCAGTGAGTCTGAATTATTACGCTCCATTGACACATCAGAAAATCATCTCAGAGAAATTCACTTGGCCCACGAAGACGAGAGCTGGATTCAAGTTCTGACACATTCTTAACCACTATACTGCCTCCTGCCCAAAAGAAAGAATGAGTGGACGGTGAGCCAGACGGCAGTATTGGTTAAGCGCCTGCAGATGGGCGGGAGGAGATGTAAATGTAAAAAGGGAGCAGATCTTCCTAAGGCTGGACTCCCGGAGAGAGGGCAGCTGGCCAAGGAGAGTGAGAGGGACCTCCAGGTGCCCGTGGGATGGAGGCTGGGGGCTCCAGCTTGCCAGCCTCCCCAAAGGGAGAAGACAGACACCTGCTGGCCCAGACGGTGGCTGCTTCTCCCTGCTGGGGCAGAAGGAAGGAAGCTCTTGGCAATGCTTGACTTGCTAAACCTCAGGGGAGCAAAGCCGGGGAGTTTGTGAGAGCAGCTCCCTAAGGTGCCTTGGGCGAGATGCAGTGCTCTCCAGCAGGGAGTGAAAGCAGGAGGAAGCAAATCAAGACCAGATGGAGTTAGTGTTCCAGCAAGTGCATGTGGTTTTAGAAACGAAGGAGAAACGTGGATTGAGGCCAAATCCAGTCCTCGGGGTTCCGCAAAGCTGCAGCCTCTGGGGAATCGCTCAGACATAAGATGTTGAGGCTGGGAGGCATCCTACAGATCAAGCTGTCTGTGCTGTGTGTTCCACAATGGGGAAACTGAGGCTTGGAGTAAAGTAGCAGAGGGACTAGCCAGGACCCTATCCCAGACACTGGGTGGGTGGTGGACACGTGGGTGACCACCCTTGCTCCTACTCTCTGCCCTGGTTCTGCTGAGCTCCAGTAATGACAAAGACGGTGCCAAGACCTTCAGAGGCTGCACAGGCGCAGGTGCCTGCTGGCCACCTTCTCTCCGTCCCTCCCCCGCCCCCCCTTTCAGGTGGTCCCTATTCCAAGGCCTCTACTGTTTCCATAGCTTGTGATCCTGGCAAGAAACTTTGCCTCTCTGTAACTCAATGGCTTTGCCTATAAAATGCGGAAGTAGGACAAGAATATCCTTAAATGCCAATACCTCACCTACTGAGGTGTTAGATCATTTGCCAGACCCCTCTCTCTGTCCAAGATTGTCACAAAGAATGAATAAGACCAGCTATGCCCAGGGCTAGGGTACAAGGCCCACAAACCATGGGTCTAAATATTTAAAGACTTCAAATGAACATCACAAACTATGTGATGAAATATGTTTATCCTCTGCTATACACTGATTGCATGTACTCTCCCATATGCTAAAATTCCAGACCCCAAGGTGATAGTTTATGAAGAGGTAGGTCCCTTGGGAGGTGATGAGATCCTGGGGCTAGAGTCCTCGTGATTGAGGTTACTGCCCTCATCAAAGCGGCCCTAGACAGCTCCCTTGTCCTTTCCAGCACAGGAGGACACACTGAGAAGGTGCCCTCTGTGAACCAGGAAGTAGAGCCTCACCAGGCAGGCACCAAATCTGCCAGCACCTTGATCTTGCACTCGTCGGCCTCCAGAACTGTCTTTAATTAGTTACCCAGCAGATGGTATTTGATCATAGCAGCCTGGATGGGCCCAGCCATTCTCTGACCGTCACAACACAGGCCCACAGCCCTGGGTGTCTTTCAGTATCACTGAGATGTGGTAAATATCAAAGACAGACGAATTCACTTGTTGCTGCACATGTTTGGGTTCTGACACTATTTGAATGCGTATTAAAAGAAAGATAAAATAATTCAAAAGCTATTATATATTTACACAAAAATTATTATCCGTGCCTTTATTTAAACGGAATCCCTAATTATGTAGTTATAATCAAGATGTTTACATAATTTGTGTTCTATTGAGATCAACACCAACTTAGACAACAATTTCTTGAGTCATTGTAATCCTTAGATAGTTTTTTCATTAATTTCAATTTGGAGAAACTTCTCTACTAAGGCAGTAGAAATTGAAGCTGATAATAAAATTCTTAAAACCACACTTCTATGTACTCAGAAATGAGCACTGAATTTTATTTGTTTTCAAACATTGTAAGGCAGTCACATAGGATAAATAATCATTTCAGAAAACATAAAATGGTTCGCTTTTGTCACTGTCTTTCACAAAAACATCTAGATACACACAATACTATGAAGTCATGTCACACTTTATACATGTTATAAAGTGTTAGTATCACCTAATGCAAATATAGCTTTGTGCATCTGTATATACCTATGTACAAATTTAAGAGAAATATGAGTTATTTAATAGTATAAAGTATTTCTCCATTTTCCATACAACTATAGTAAATAATCCACTAATTAGTTCCAAAACCACTAATTTGCACACAAACAAGAAAATGGTCACTCGGCACCATGGATAATTCATTATCAAAGAATCCGTTGCACCTGTGCTTTCTGAGAGGCAGCGTTTGACAAGTTAATTGATCTCACATCCAAGCGTTTCCACTGCTTGAATCCCTGGCCTTCCCACCCCTACCCTACCCCTACCCTACCCCTACCCCTACCCCTACCCCTACCCACTCGAAAGTCCTGTCTCCCAGATGTGGGCAACACCACAGTCCCCAAACTTTCACAGTCTTCTTACTCTGCTTCCTTTTGTTTCTGGGGTACAAGGCAAGAGACATGGAGAGTGGTGTTTCCCTGGGGCCTGAGCAAGTGTTCGCCATGACGGTGGATGTCTTAAGTTTAGCTCACTCCAAGCTAATGGTGAGCGCTGAACCCAATCACACTAGCACCCCTGTGTCCATTAATAAACTACCAGTGTGAGGATGGGGCTAACTGGGCTCTTCTGAAGCATAGGGCCCCAGCCAAGTGCTCCCTGTGCCCGATATGCCTGTTACCAGACATGATCGCCACGCTCTTTTTCTTTTTTTTTTTTTTTTTGACAGGCAGAGTGAACAGAGACAGAGAGACAGAGAGAAAGCTCTTCCTTTGCCATTGGTTCACCCTCCAATGGCCGACATGTTGCAGCCATCAGAAGGCAGGAGCCAGGTGCTTCTCCTGGTCTCCCATGCGGGTGCAGGGCCCAAGCACTTGGGCCATCCTCCACTGCACTCCCGGGCCATAGCAGAGAGCTGGCCTGGAAGAGGGGCAACCGGGACAGAATCCAGCGCCCCAACCAGGACTAGAACCCGGTATGCTGGCGCCGCAGGCGGAGGATTAGCCTAGTGAGCCGCGGCGCTGGCGCCACGCTCTGAGAGCGTGCGATCACCCTTGTGCTGCCTCCTCTGCTGGCCTCTGCGTTTGCCCACCAGGCTCACCCCACCACTCAGCCTTCTGTGCTGTTAGCTCCCACCACTTTGTGCCCCTGTCCATGTGGTCACCTTCACCTGGAATTTCTCACCCCCCCTTTCTTTGATTTGCAAGCTAATTGAACAGTTTGTATACAGCAGGATGTTACTAGCTGCGCCTTCCACCATGTTCTCTGAAATCTCCCATGAACAGCCTCATGGACAGGTGTGCTAACTTGCTAGTCGGCTTTCCTGGGTCTGGGAACAGGGTGGGCGGGAAGGTTGGCGATTAGGAGAGCTGGCTGGAGTCTGTGCCTCGTGAGAGGTCTGATCCCATGGGGAAGCCTCCAGTGGACTCAGCCACGTTCCAGCCCCTGTGGCAGTTCCACTCCTGTGGCAGTCTATGCAGGAGACATGCGTGGTTGTCTTAGACAAGTGGTCGGCTTCACCTGCTGCCCTCGCTGCGTGCGTATCAGGAAGGGGCAGCCACGGCCCCCAAGGCCCCGCCCAAGTCTGTAGCACCTTAGAGGCTATGCTGTCACTCCTGCTGTCGCAGCCACTTGGACAGCCCCATGGCAACTGTTTCTCATCTACTCCCTGCTCTCTCAGATCGGTGAACTCTTCCAGGGAGAATTAGGGTACAGGAGTCACTACCCCGTCTTCCTCCCAGACAAACTACACTGTGTCCCTTCTGGCTGTGGTCCTAGCTGTGTCAACAGCTGTGTCCACAAGCCAGTCAGCCCCCACCTTCCTATCTGCCTACTCCCATCTCAGAAATCTGCAGGGAAGATGCAAGCAAAGGCCACATGCCCGGCCCTCCCATGAGCCCCTCACCACCCTCCACCCCACAGAACCCTGGAGTGTTTCCCTAGGCTTGGCTGAGGGGTCAGTCTCTCTTCTTGCCGGCCCTGCCCATCTCCTGAACAATTCCCACAGCGCTCCCCTCTCCTGGCTGTGGGAAGGGTGAGGGAACGTCTCAGTCGTGTCCACTAGGCCGATGGCCTGCGCCCTCTCCCCGGACTGGAATGCTGGGTACTAGGGTGGAGTGAGGGGCTGGTGACAAGGCCAGATCTGCCTCTTTCTAAATCCCAGAAGATCTCCATGGGCTGGCGCCTGCCTCTAGGATGTAGCTCCCGTACTAACATTCTTTTTTGTATCCAACTGACAATCCCACTGTCAAGTCAACATCCTACTGAATGTGCCTGGTGAATGTCCTTCCAGGATCCTTTTAGCTTCAACCCTCCATGGAGGCTGCCAGAGCCCCCCAAGAAGCCAGAGTCTCCCCTGGACTCCCACAAGGCTTTGCATTTGCTTGGGTTATACTGCGGTGTCCTGGTGTCCTTAGCTGTTTGCAGCCTTCTCCCCTGGCAGGACTGTGAGCACTTCAAGGGTAGGGACTGGGGCTTACTCATGCCAGGACCAAGCACTGGGTCTGGCACATCTCAGACGCATACTAAAAGCTTGTTGAATGAAGGGATGATATGAATGAACTTAATTAAGGAATGAGTGAATCAGGTATGGAGTAAAGCTGTAAATGAGTTAGTCAGTGAATGACTGAAGGCCCCAGAGCTTTGCTGGGTGCCTCTCTTGTTCTCTTGGCTCTCAGAGGGGGCCCCTGCAAGTGTGTTTGCAGATGCTGCCCAGCTGGTCAGATTGCCGGAGAGCAGGGGCCGCCCAGCCCACAGTAATGGAACTGTTAGCTCAGGAGGCAACAGCCTCACCGTGTAAAATCATAGTCTATTCTAGTCAAATTAACTAGGTAATACTCTGCATTAGTGTAAAATTCTCCATCAAACCATGAAGACTGGCATTTAAAACATTCAAGCCCCGAAAAGGGGAGGAGAGAGAGAGAAAGCAGGAGAAAACGGTTGTATTTCCTGGCAAGTAATTCTCTAAAGGGTCCCCAGCCTCTCAGAGTGGAGAGGAGTCGCACCTGGGAGGCTCAAAAACACTGCCCAGGATCCCTGGCTGGGCCTCCTTGCCCAGAGCTCCAATTGACTCACAGGGTCTTTTATCAGGGTCATTGATCTTATACAAGGCCCTTCCTAAGGGCTCAGTTGAATGAGGCTGAGGGTATCAGACAGAAGAAAAAATAAGAATGTCCCTAAGGGGGCCGGTTGTGGCGTAATGGGTAAAGCTGCCACCTGCAGTGCCGGCATCCCATATGGGTTCTGGTTCGAGTCCCAGCTGCTCCACTTCTGATCCAGCTCTCTGCTATGGCCTGGGAAAGCAGTGGAAGATGGCCCAAGTCCTTGGGACCCTGCACCCATGTGGGAGACCCAGAAGAAGCTCCTGGCTCCTGGCTTCGGATCAGCCCAGCTCCGGCCATTGCAGCCATATGGGGAGTGAACCAGTGGATGGAAGACCTCCCTCTCTCTGTCTCTGCCTCTGTAACTCTGCTTTTCAGATAAACAAATAAATCTTAAAAAAAAAAAAAAAAAGAATCTCCCTAGGGCAAAAACACCATGTCATTTCCTGACGGCCCCTGCCACCTGGAAGGGACTCCCACACCAATTCTAGAGCAATCTTCCTTCTAAGAACCCAGAGAGTCACCGTATGTACATTCCCAGCAGCCCCCTAACGGGACCAAATCCCCAAGTTTTGTCTGGGTATTATGAAGTACACATTTGTTAGCTTGTTTTCTTGCAAAGGGACCACTTAGCACCAGGTGCTAGATGGTGGAGGAAAGGACTTTGAGGGAGAGTCAGAGCATAGATTTCAGGTGGCCTGTGAGCCTGAAGGATGGGACCGAGTGTCTTTTACCCATGATGGCATCCCCTTGGCACGTGGCAAATTACCCAACAGATATCTGCACTCAGTAATGGACAGGATGGGCACAGAAACAGTGTTACAAGGCTCCTGAGCATATATCCATCAGCCTGGAAGCCTCTCTTCCCGACCCCTCAAGGTTCAGTCTTGGAGTCCCCTGCAGGTGGGGGAGAAAATGAGACAGTGCCCCAGGGTTCCATGCCGAGGTAGCCCTGTGGAGCCGGCTTTCCCACATAAGCGCTCAGATAGACAGAGATTAAACATACAACATTCAGGGACCGCATTTGGGAAAGACATAGACTTTAAATGGCTGTTTGCCATTGACAAGCCGTATCACCGAGGCTAAAATAGACAGCTCGGGGTGATCTAGCACGCATCCCCTCGCCTCCTGAATGCCCCATGTGGGCACACACTTGCACCCGAGGGCCCCACTGGCTCTGGCCCCGTGCTGACGCTGATCCTGCATTCTGAGTCATGGACGAACTGGCAGAGACCAGATGCCAGCACATCTCTCCCTGTCTCCTGGGGATCTGGGTCCAGCTGCAGCAGCCAGGCAGCCTTGAGACCCTGCAGTCTCCACCCAGTCCCACCCCAGAGCCCAGTCCCACAATTCCCACCCTTCCATTTCTCTGTCCCCTCTCCCATCCCATCCTCCCTCCTTACTGCTTCTGCCTGTGTGGGCAGGAGGCAAAGTGATGCGAATACATTAACATTTCCTTAATTCTATCTGTGCTTCCAAAACTCTGAGTCACAACTGGGTGGGTTCCCGTGCCTGGTGAACTGTCAGCCTCATTCAGAAATGCCATTTTCTACTTTGCTCCCGGATCAGCCAGGGGACAAGTGGGTGGGGCCTATGAGAGTAGGAGGTGGCACATCCAACCCTGAGTAGTTCCCACTTGATGATAAGCTCAGGCCACCAGCAGTTCCCAAGAGAAGGCACACAGAGTCCTACTAAGAAGTCTAGTATTTTGCTTTTGTATAGCAATTTTCACATTGTGGGGGCCGGCGCTGTGGCATAGTGTTGGAGCCACTGCCTGCAGTGCCGGCACCCCATATGGGTGCTGGTTCGAGACCCAGCTGCTCTACTTCCGACCCAGCTCTCTGCTATGGCCTGGGAAAGCAGTAGAAGATGACCCAAGTCTTTGCACCTCTGTATCCGTGTGAGAGACCCAAAAGAGGCTCCTGGCTCCAAAATGGTGCAGCTCTGGCCATTGCGGCCAACTGGCCAGTGAGCCAGTGGATGGAAAGCCTCTCTCTCTCTCTGCCTCTCCTTCTCTCTCTGTGTAACTGACTTTCAAATGCATGAATAAATCTTTTAAAAAAATTTCACATTGTGGAAAGTACATTCGCTTACATCACTTTGTCATTTCATTTCATAAATGTGAAAACTGAGGTCCAAAGAGCTGAGATGCCTTGCCTGGCTATCACACAGTTAACGGCAGAGTCAAGGCTAATACCAGGTTCCTGCTGTGCCTCCACACCTTGCTGCTGCTGTGTCACCTGCTGTGTCACAGCAGGCTGTGTCACCCTTCCCCTGGAGTTGGAGAATTAAGGGCCAGCATAGTAAGGGTTACACACAGGGAGAGGAGGTCTCCCATCTGCTGATTCACTTCCCAAATACAGCAGCCAGAGGTGGGCCAAGTCAAAGCCAGAAGACAAGAACTCAATTTCGGTCTCTTACACTGGTAGCAAAGATCCAACTACCTTGAGCAACACCTACCGCCTCCCAGGGTCTGCATTAGCAAGAAGCTGGAATCAGGAGCACAGCGGGGACTCAAATCCTGGCACTCTGATATTGAATGCAAAGTGTCTCAAGCAGCGTCTTACCCGCTGTGCCAAATGCCCACCCTAACACATACTGCTAATCGGTGCAAGGCAGTCTGTTAAGCACTGGGCAGACACAAAGATGAACAAGTGCAGCCCTTCCCCTCCAGCCACGTAGTCAGAGGAAATAGAGGCAATTATTGTATCTAAGCCAATGGCATGGGTACAAGGATGCTTTAGGAAGCAGCGGACTAGAGGACTAGGAAGCAGAATGGGACCCCATTGTGGGTAAGAGGTGCTGAGAGCAAAGGTGAGAGTTCACTAAAGCAAAAGTTGACCTTATGACCTGCATGATTCAAGTCTCCCTGCTCTCAGCCACCCAGGACTCCTGACTGGCCCAGGGTACTGCACCCATATGTTGGGTCTTCCAACATCAAGTTTAATGCCTTGCCCTTGGCTGCTCCAGCATTTGACCTTAGTTGCTGTGCTCAGTGGAGTGTCTGCCCTCTTTGTTTTAGCATCAGGGAGCTGAGATAGAAGGTATCAGACTTCCGCTTAAACATAAGGGATGTGAGGCCAGTGCTGTGGCACAGTAGGTTAATCCTCCACCTGCAGTGCTGGCACCCCATATGGGCATTGGTTCTAGTCCTGGCTGCTCCACTTGCAATCAAGCTCTCTACTATGGTCTGGGAAAGCAGTAGAAGATGGTGCAGGCGGTTGGGTCCCTGCACCAATGTGTGAGACCTGGAAGAAGCTCCTGGCTCCTGGCTTTGGATTGGCACGGCTCTGGCCAGCTGCTGCAGCCATTTGGGGAGTGAATCACTCACTGTCTGTAATTCTACTTTTCAAATAAATAAATAAAATCTTTTTTTAAAAAAAAAAAAAAAGGAATGCTGAGACCTCTGCAGCAGTGACCAGCAGGAAAACAGGAAGTGCCCAACAGGTGTGGACAAGACAGCAGAAACTCATGGGATCAGTTTTGCCCTCAGCCATCCAAGAGAACAGGGAAAGCTCAGACCTGTTTGGAGCCGCACTACCACGCAACAGGGCTTTTCTCCTAATGCAGACGTTCCTAGAGGAGCATGTCTTAACTCACAGGTCTCTAGGAATGCAGAGGTATTTCAGATGTAATGCATTCCATTTCAAAATCTAAGTTTCAAAATGTGTTAGTCATCTCTTCACCGCTGTAATGAAGAACCCAAGGCAGCTAACTTTCTAAAGAGAAAAGGGTTACTTAGCTCACGGGCTGGGAGGGTCACTCTCCAAGACTGGGAGCCCCGTGGGTTTGGCCTCTGGTGAGGGCAGCAAATGGCAATGACCAGAGCAGGTATCAGAGCAAGTGGTCACATCTCCAGCCAGGAAGCAGGGCGGGGATTCATGGGCCCAAACTCAGACTTTTATAAAAACCCTCAAGCACTCAAAAAGCCACAGGAAACCACCTCATTAGGGCATGCCCCAATGACTCCAGGCCTCCTCCCATCATCTCTCAACAGTGCCACCCTGGAAACCAAGCCTTGGGGAACATTAACATCCGAACATAGCAGCAAATACATTGCTTGAGTAAATCAATGAATTCAAGTTTTACCATAGAATGGCATTCATTCACTTACTCATGGACCGTTCATTCATTTCAGAAACATGAAGCCCTGATTATGTAAGCTAAGCACTGCACCACTCATTCTTAATCATTCTACTCCTAAGTGTGCTCTCTTTTTAACAGCTTTATTGAGATATAATTCACATTCTACACAATTCACCCATTTAAAGTGTATAATTCAATGGTTCTTAATATATTCACAGAGTTATGTAACCATCATCACAGACAGTTCTAGAACATTTTCATCACCCCCCAAAGAAACCTCATACCTCTTAGCTGTCTTTACTCTGTGTCTCCATTTTCCCCACCCCAGACCTAGGCAACTGCCAGTCTACTTTTATCTCTTTAGATTACCCTATGTGGGACTTTGAGAGGAGTGGAATCACATAGTATGTGGTCATTTATGGCTTGGTTTCTTTCAGCAAGCGTAATGATTTCCAAGCTATGCATGTTGTGGCATGCATCAGTATTTCTCTCCTTTTAAAGGCCAAATAACATCACAGGGCATGGAAAGATCACATTTTGTATACCCATTTATCAGTTGATAACCTAAGTATGTTCTTGATGCTAAAGACAGGGGTGAAGCGCCCTTCCCAGGGGTTGCACCTAACTTGGGCGTGCCTGGCATCTGGATGATGGTGCGCCAAAGTGGAGAAACCCCATGCTAAACCCTGCCAACCAGCTCACGTTTCCGGCGGCCGTGGGTTTTGGGGGCCTCTGGCTAGGTCTGCAGCTCACAGTCTGGGTGCCCCATTTTGAGGAAGCTCCAAGCCTAGAACCTGCTGAATAGCTGATGTGAACAGACTCAAATGGTTACTCAAACAAAGGACACCCCTTCCATTGACCTCTGGGGCTCAGTAACTTTACCTTCAGAAATGTTACCAGAGCACGCGCGCACGCGCGCACACACACATACCCACCCACACTCACCACCCCCTTCACCATATTTTGGCACTAATTCTTGCTTCTGTTCTTTGTCCCAAGACAGATGATGCCCTCTTTCTACCTTATATCTATGATACCCTCTTCTCATCTAGACAGCAGCTGATAAACTTATTTCCCCCAGTGCGCCAGTGACATCACAGCCTACAGTGCCTGCGTGGGGAGTCCCTTCCGGTTCAATGGAAGCCTGCTTGGATACAGCAGGATGGTACTCTAAAGTGTTATGATGCCGAAAGGAAGTTTAGACATCCTGCAATCCCAACTGGCTTTGCATATCAGGGGGCTGAAACTTGGGCACGGAGGAGAATTTTCTCAAGGACGTGCCACTAGTTGCTGGTGGCAGTAGTTAGTTTTTGCCACTTAGTAAATCACCCTAAAACTCAGTGCCTACACATAACAACTTTTTACTTAGCTCACACTTTGTGGAGTGGAAATTTAGGCTGGGCTCAGCTGGGATCCTTCAGGCAACCTGTAGCCACCTGCAGGTCAGCTGCAAGGCTCTGCTTCTGAGGAGTCACAGTCAACTGCGCAACTAAACTTCGTCTCCCCAGCCCATCCAGCAGGTCCTGCATGGCAGCAGGACTCTAAGGCAGTGAGTAGAGGCAAGAGAGCCTCTGGGGCACTGGGCTGGGAGCTGGCTCATCATCATGTCTGTGGCTTTCTGTTGATCTGAGCAAGTCACAGGACAAACCCCATTCAAAGAGCATGGGAACAGACGCCACCTCTTGATGAAAAGAGTTGCCCAGTTACGATGCAAAAGGCAGGCACATGGGGAGGAGAGAAGGATGGAGGCTACTTCGTGCAGCCTTGAGCGAGAACTGGAACTCAAGTCTCTGGACTCTCTGCAGAAGGTACGGCATTCCCTTCCATCTCTACCTGCCCAGCCCTTCCATGTAGTCCATCCCAGCATCCCCCTCTACAACTCGGTAAAAATCATGTGTACTGGAAGGAGAAAAACGAAGCCGGCATAGGCAGTGGGTCAGGTGCTTCTGTGCCCTGGGGGTAAAATTGGAAGAAATAGTGGGAGCACACTTCCACAGAATTCCACCAACACCCCCACCCCAACACACCCCTCACCTTCAACACCCACTTCCGCTGGGACAGAGGCCAGGAGAAGCCCCCCTGCCCCTCCCCTCAGCAGAGGCTCCAATCTCAGATCCCATTTTTTGCAGCTATCCCACGTGACTGCGAGCTCTCCAGGGCTCTGCAGTCCTGGTGGGGAAGACGGCAGCCAATTTCCCAACACTGAATAAGATAGCCCCTGGAGTCACTTTTGAAACATCACCAATGTGTTATGCCAAATTCTTTTCTGGGGGAGAACAAAAGCTATTTTTCTCTCTTTTCTTCCCCTGATGGAAAGAAGCGAGACCCCCCTTTTGAATTCAACTTTCTCCTCTCTGGCATAAAAAAAAAATTTTTTAAAAACAAATCTGTCAAAATTCCCACCCTGCCTTCCCAGTTACATTTTTTAATTCAGTTGGCTCCATGTGGGGGAGTCTTCTATTAATAGGTATACCAGGAGGCTTAGCAACTCGGGCAGAAGAACACCTAGGAGAGAGCTGGAGAGGGCTGACGCTGGAACAGTGAGCAGGCATCAAACCGGGCTTAATTAGGAAAACATGACTTCCCTATTAACGTCCCTGTCCGTGGGATGCTGCTGCTAGAAAAAAAAATGCCAAGAAGCTTATTTGTTTTGCAATTACGGATGAAATAAAAAATTACTTGGTCTAATTAGACCTCTTTGACTAAAAGAAGCGTGTAAAATAACCCCAGTTTCATTAGCAACTCAAAATGCACTACTCGGTGTGCTACATATGTTTAAGTGAAATGTGGAGGGTCAATTTGCTATGTAAATTTCCACAAATTTGGCTAAACTAAAACGATTAACCTAATGTGTATGCAAATTAACTTAATTGATAACGACTTTTCTCCAGGAACTTGAAAAGGGGGGAAAATATATTCCAATTCTAACAATCCTCCAAAGTGTTCCGTCACCCAATAACAAAATGATATCTTGACAAATTAAAGAGAATATAATGAAATCAGATTAATTAATGCCAAGACCAATTAGCACATGCAAAGAAACAAATCTCACTAATAGACAAATCCAGCAATAATTTGAATGAGATTTTTGAAAGCTCTCCCTATTTGTCAACTGTGTATATGACAGAGAGAGAGAGTGCGTGTGTGTGTGTGTGTGTGTGTTTCATCCCATCATTGAAATGTTGCCTTTTGTTTAGCATCTAGAATATGAGAGCTGGCAAGGATCCTAGAGTCTCAAACCCCTATTTTAGCTGATTAGGGAAACTGAGCCTGGAAGAGGCAGATGTATCCATGCAGGGTGGCACACACGCGCTGGCACCACCACCCCTGTCTTTCCTCTGTGGCTCCCTGCCTTGCCTGCAACGCCCGCTGAGGCGGGGAGGCAGAGGAGCTGTTCTGGAAGGCCCCTTCAGCCCAGGGACTCTATGATCCTCTAGTCTACATTGGAATGTTTACCATGTTAGAATGCGCTCGACATTAGAATACAGCTGTATGTTTAAGAATTGAGGGGATTTTCCCCTCCAGGACTGGGGTCCCCTTTCTCACGCCAAGAGCCATCAGGGAAGCAGGTTGCAGAGCCTCTGCTCCCCAGAGGCCTTGTTTTCCTAACCCCGGTCCACCTGGGGCTGCCCTTGAATCCCACCCCGCCACCATGCGCTTCCCAGTGAGTCATCCAGGCTAATCATTTGGCTGTGAGAGTTTCAGCCCACCTTTGTCCACCTTCCACACCCCTTAGTTAAGGAGTCTGGGCTAACAGGCAGAGCTCCAGTTTGGGTCTTTATTATTTATTTCTTCTTGTTATTCCAGATGGTCGTTGCGGAGAGACTGGAGTCTGAATTGATTCCAGTGGGATCTTCCTACAATGGCCGAAGGGAAGGAAAGGCAGTCTGGATGGGGCTTGGCCACCAGGGAGCAGTCAAGCCCCCATCACACAGACAGATGCAATGGAAACAACACGCGAGCCCACAGGGCTCATTCTACAGACTCTGGCTTGCAGGGGGGGCTGCCTTTTCTGGGTCAGCCCCAGGCCTTTGGGTTCAGCTCTTGCCTTGTCTAGACAGTGCCACAGCAGGGCAAGCTGGAAGAAGAAAAGTAGAACAGATGCTGGCTGGGGAGTCGGGCAACCCATCAGCAAGCTGCAACCTTGGCCAAGCCATTTCCCTGCTCTGGCTCTCAGTTTTCTCATCTGGGAAATGGGGATATGATCTAATATCCCATCTGGCTCTGACTCTGATACTCAGTGTTCTGGGTAATGTTTTAGTCTCTAGAATATTCTGCTTCCATCTTCATAAGGTTGAGTGGATTCATGAGTAAATAGATACAAAATGCTCCAAACAGTACCTAGCACGTAGTAAATGATGAATAGATGTTAGTGCTTCTAATTTTTACCCTGCCAAGTGGTCTTTCACCCCCTGCTTGAGCACTCCAGTGATACCGATGGCTCCAATGCTAAGTGCCGATAAATACCGAGCAAACAGTCAGGGGAGGGGGTGGAGCTTGCTTTGTAGGGCAGGCCAATCTCCATGGTGTAAGTAATCCCACTACGGCTGATTCCAGGCTCCCAACATGATGTGAAACAGCTCACAAAATTCCCCAAAATTTAACAATTGGGCTTTGCAAGCTGGCAGGAGCCAGCTCCAGACTCACTGAAAAGCTGGAAGGCTCTTTCTGCCCAGGGAACTAGATGATCCTACAGTCTGCGTCGATTGAACAAGCCTGTGCCTGTGGCGCGTCTCGCACACAGAGCGACTGGATGTTACTGGAAGACGATGTGCTTGGGGCCCGCCGCCCACGAAACTCTCTTTTGGGCCACCGCAGATTCGCTCCCCATCCACCCACTCCCCCCACCTCCTCCTAGCCCTCCAAGCAGAGCAGTCTGCGTGTACTTTGGAAACATAAACACACATTATCATTAATCTAAGCCAAGCATCATTGAGAAAGTAAATTTGCTGAAGAGAAACATTCATTCATTTTTAAGTTTTGAAGATGTGTATATTAATCACTGCTGGGGATCCCCCACTTCACATACTCCTGGGGGAGCCCCCTGGTCCCCTGCCTCTAACCCTACCTCCACTCCCATGGTAATGGGCCATCTTGGGATCGCTTCAGCTGGGGCCGGAACTTGACGTTCGTCGTGCTCCCAGAAAGCTGGTTATTTACCGGCTGAACATGGAGAATGAGAAGAAGAAAAATAAAACACCTTTCCCAGTGGGGGCCATAAAAGGCTCGTGAAGTCATAAAGACAATTACCGGCAGGCCTACGTGGAATACCCTCCGTGAGTCATCCGTCTTCTGCCGGCAATAAAGGCACAGGCAAATGAACCATGAGGGAGGCCCGCTCGCTTACCCTGCAATTAGACGGAGCTGCAAGGTGCTTCCTTTCAGACTTCACGGGGGAGGATCTGTTCTGGCTGCAGGTGGACCTGCCTCCTAGCCCAGCCAGGCCTGGGCTCTTCCTTTAGCTACTGTCCAGATGACTCTGAGCTGGGATCTGTGACAGCGACAAGACAGCAGCAGGGGGCTGGCGCCGAGGCGCAACGGGTTAATCCTCTGCCTGCAGCGCCGGCATCCCATATGGGCCCTGGTTCTAGTCCCAGCTGCCCCTCTTCTAATCCAGCTCTCTGCTGTGGCTTGGGAAGGTAGTAGAAGATGGCCCAAGTGCTTGGGCCCCTGCACCCACATGGGAGACCCAGAAGAAGCTCCTGGCTCCTGGCTTCAGATCAGTGCAGCTCCGGCCATTGTGGCCATCTGGGGAGTGAACCAACAGAAGGAAGTCCTTTCTCTCTGTCTATCCCTCTCACTGTCTGTAACTCTACCTCTCAAATAAATAAATAAAATCTTAAAAAAAAAAAAAAAAAAAAAAGACTGGCCAGCACCGCGGCTCACTAGGCTAATCCTCCGCCTGCGGCGCCGGCACACCGGTTCTAGTCCCAATCAGGGCGCCGGATTCTGTCCCGGTTGCTCCTCTTCCAGGCCAGCTCTCTGCTGTGGTCCCGGAAGGCAGTGGAGGATGGCCCAAGTGCTTGGGCCCTGCACCCCATGGGAGACCAGGAGAAGCACCTGGCTCCTGGCTTCGGATCAATGTGGTGCACCGGCCGCAGCGCGCCGGCCGCAGCAGCCATTGTGGGGTGAACCAACGGAAAAAGGAAGACCTTTCTCTCTGTCTCTCTCACTGTCCATTCTGCCTGTCAAAAAAATAAATAAAAATAAATAAAAAATAAAAAAAGACTGCAGCAGCCACGCAGTCCCTCCCCTCAAGGCCCCCATAGTCTGCGCTGAGAAGGAGGTAGCACACGGACAAGTCACACATGGTGACGATGAGCTTCTCAGACTGCCTGGGCTGCCTGTCTCCCACCACTGTCTCCTGTGCACTCAGGACATCATCTACCTCCCAGCCTGCACACCTTTGCCGGTGCTGTTCTCTGCCTGGAATGTCCCCATCACTACAAACTCTCACCCTGCAGAGACACAGCACCAAGCACATGGCCTCCATCAAGCCTGCCCCAACATGTAGATTAACTGGCTCCCCTCCCCCCACCAACCTCTGCGAAAACCTTCTGCTTCACATGTCCCATATTGACTGTGGATACTCATCTCCAAATATCCCTCTTCTCCTTGACTGTGACTTTGGGACAGGGCAAAGATGAACTCCTCTTGAAATCCCACTCCCCATCCCACCTTGATCCCAGCTTCCAGTATCACACACTGGCTCACGTTAGTGGAAAGAATAAAGTACAAAAAAAGAAAAGATGTATGATGAACTTGGAGGAAGGCTAAAGCCCAGATGTCACTCTCGGGCCAAGTCTGGAGCACAGGGAAGTTAGCTGGAATTCCAGGCCTGGGCCCTTGCACTTGGCAGTGTCTGTGCCCCCACGGGAGAGGAGAAGGGGTCAGGGAGTCAGGTGCCTGTGTTTCAGGACATCATCGAAGAAGGTCAGTTCCCAGGGGCAGAGTCAGGCATGCAAATTAACACTGGCCCACAGGTTCTATGCTGAAAATAAATCCGATGGAAGCAAGATCAATGGTTGATTAAAAATAACAGTTGAGGTGCTGCTGATGCTGTGTTTTCCTGAGCCCAATATCTTTCCCATCATAATACTGTTTAGTGAGAAAATGGTAAAGGATCGTGGGGAAAACTGGGGAACTTGCAAGCTGGTACATCTGTGGACACTTGGAGCCAGGCGGAATGGAATGGACAGAGAGGTGCATCTAATGCAAGACGCTCACTGCAAATGTGGATTTCTACCATGAAAAAAAATCCCCCTTTCAAGTTCCTGGGGCCAGGGGTTTTCCCAAGGACCAGGAAGGAAATCAGAGAAAAGTCTTTCGGTCTACATGACAAATACTTATTTATCAAAAGTCTACCTTGCGCCAGGCTCTGCACCCAATGCTGGAGATGCAGTGGCAAAGAGAACGGCCCGGGTCCTCACGGCGCTCCGGGTCCAGGGGTGGGAGGGAGGAGGGCAAATACACAAGTAGTTATGACAAGTGCCTAGAAGGCTATTCGTCATGGAAATGATGTCATGTGACAGGCCTGCCCCTGTCTAGAGGTTAGGGAAGGTACCTGGAGGCAGTGACACTTAGATTGAGACTAACACGGTGAGTGGCAGTTTGCCCAGTCAGAGCACAAACGTTCCAGGGAGGGAGAGCTGCCAGCGCAAAACCCGAGGCAGCAGGAAGCTCCACAGGCCTGCAGTGGGGTCAGCAGTGGCGGGGGGCGGGGCTGGGGGGCGCCAGGGGAGGCTGCGGCAACCTGGCAGCTACCACATCACTTGTAAACCACATGGAGGACTTGGACCTCTCTCCAAGCTCAGGTTTTACTGTGGCTGCATACAGTTTTGCAGGTTGCACACTACGATGGTGCCTGGCCGAACGGTCGACTGGGGGCTAAAGCCCCACCCACTTTTCTCTCCCCAAGGCATGCACCCTGGCACAGGGCTGCAGCCCCCAACAGGGGGTGCCTTTTTCACCTCTTCACAGAGGTACCATCTGCCGGCCAAGCCCACAGACCTGCATCCACCCAGAGGCAGCACTATTTCAAATTCACACAGAGTTACCACTGGGTACCTGTGAGTGTGCTAGACAAGATGAACTTGGAGACCCTTCCAGCTCCAGCCGTCTGGAAGCCCCTGAAAGAAGTAGAAAATTGCCCAAAAAGTATGACAGTGGAGACGTTAAGGAAATGGACCCAAAGCAAGAAGAGCCTCCTGCCTCTTTAGTGTTCTGTGGGGACCACCAAGCAGTCCCCACCTCCGAATAGTCTCCTCGCCCCTCCTGGGCTCCGTGGCGGGGAGGCAGCTGATGGGAGCCTCCTGATGTGAACTTGACTTTGGAGCAGGCTGGCTGTGGATGCCACCGTCAGGGCTGCCCTGGGCAGACAGCTCCTGTGGCCTCCCCGGCTCTGTGCTCCACATTGTCATTTATTTCTGAGCACTGCCCAGGGAGGTAGAGCCCCCAGGGAGAAGGCATCTTTGCACACCGTGTCTGTTGCTGCCTAAGGCCTGCAGCTTATCTGGACTCTGTCCCCAGCTGGCTGGGAGGGAACAGGACACTGTCAAGTCCTATGCATCAGGATGTCACGGTGGGCACCGCAGGCACAAGTGGCCCAGGGCTCTGCCTCCAGCCCAGGTGCTAAGGGACAATAAGTGACTTCTTCTCTTTCTTAGTTCTGTGGCATTGGCATGGTCACGGCCCAATGCCAGCCTCCTTTCCCATCCATGTCACACTCTTAGCAACACAGCCCCAGGTTCACATGTCCAGCCCAACACTGGCAAGCTAAACACCCCAAAATGCACTCCCGATTTGGTTGCTGGCACCAGGCTAATAGTAAGTCATCTATTGACGACCAGGCATGGGGCATTGTGCCGGGCGTACAAAGTCACGGAGGCACCCCAGGAACACACACGACTTTGCCTTTGTGGCCTGGTTGAAAGCCATGCAGCATTTGGTAACCAGGTAACAGGTTGAGCCCCAGTTGCCTCATTTGTAGCAAAAAGGGGCAGGACTTTTACCGCAGGTGATGGCCAGGGGACTAAATGAGATAGGTATGGAGGGGTCAAACCTCTGTGAGCGTCAACTACTATGCTGTGCCAGGCACTGGCTACGGGACGCACAAACCTCACGCGTTCAGTGCTCACCACATGCAGACCAGGCCTACGGGGTCATCCCCACTTCACAAGGTGGGGACGAAAGCACAGCAAGCAGCATTTACAGCCAGGCCTAGGTGGCTCCGAACCGTTAAGCGGTCCTGCCTGCTGTGGCTGGGCCCCGGGGCCCCCATCGACATTCCGTGGCCGACTTTTCTACCCACGTGCACTCAGCAGCCCCAAAGAGAAGGGTCTCGAGAGTAAGGACGGAGAAGTGGGTGAACCTTGGTTTCCCTACCAGTATCTAGGGCGGGCACCATGGCTCTGAAATGTTTTGGTGATGCTGGGATGCTCACCTGGACTACAGGTGAACAAGGGGAGAAGCATGGGCAGCCTGGGACTGGAGAGAAACTAGGATTCAGAGTCAGGAGCCTTGGCCTCCTTCCTATCAGGCAGGTGACCTTGAACAAGATACAAAAGGTCTCCGATCCTCACTTCCACCATCGGTCGGGAAAGTGAGCTAAGGAGATAACCGCCTGCTCAGAGCTGTGTCTTCCAGAGGCCCACATGTCAGAAGCTGGGTCTCTGCAGTCTCATGTTAATGGTGAATGGATTAAGGGTGAGACCAACTGTGGTGTCTGATAGTGGGGGCCTTTGGGAGGTGATGAGACAGAGGCCCCCATACCAAATCATGGTGATTTTATAGCTACCAATGGACGTGGGGAACAAGTACGCCCTCTGTCTCTCTGCCTCGTGGATCACCATATTTTCCTCCTTCACTTGAGTTCAGACACCAGACCATGAGATCTTAGACTGAGAACCTCCAAATCCACGTAGCAAAACAAACCTTCCCCTTCCTAAGTGGTCTCCCTCCAGTATTTGTTACAGTGATGGAAAGCTGACAAACATAAGGGACACTTGCTTAGAAGTAATAAATTAAGCTGTAAGAGGACTTCAGTTTCATCTAAAGGGGGCAAACTGAGTGCCTGCAACATCAAACTCACATATTCAGATTCAAAGAGGAAGGCCAGGAAAGGAAGGCAACACCTTACAGAGTGCTGTGGAGCCCACAGGACCACATTTGAGACAAGGCAGCATTTCCTCCAGGGCTGTTTGCACTGAGCTTTTGCAGGGAGAATGAGAAGGATGTTGGTTGGCAGAATGATGGGGAGGGTATTCCAGGAGGAAGCCAGATTGAGCAAAAGTAGATGCAGGAAAACCAGGAGCAGGCAGAGTCCAGAGTGGGCTGGACCTCAAGGTACTCCTAGGACAGCACAGAAGAGAGGCTGTGAAGCCAGCACAGGTCATATCCACATTTGACTGACAGGGACGTGAGACACAGAGCAGCTACCCAAGTCACACAGCAAACAGGAAGTGCTGCAGCCTCCAGAGTTTGTGTTCTTGATGACCTAGGGCCAACCTTGAGCTGTGAGTATGGAAAAACAACCCAGAAGGGTGACCTGCAGGGCTCCTGGCACTTTCTGGAATGAGCAGAGGAGGCAGGGGGAGCTGGGAAAGGGGAAAGGCAGGTGAGTGATCCCACTGATAAGAAACAACCAGCGAGGCCAGCGACACTGTCCTGAGGCCCCGTCCTCACCTTCAGGTAAAAAGTTCCTCCCTGTGTGAGCTGGCAGTGTCCCCAGCTGTGTGGGTTCCCAGGCCGGCAAGAGTAGCTTAGGTGGGGCCAGGGGAGCAGGAGGTAGCATTACAGAGATGGCCTGGCTGGGGCCCCAGCCCTCCGGAGGCTCCCCCAGACCTGGGCCACTGCAGTCGGGCATCCAGGTGATCTCACGTTCCTGATCCTGAGACACCAGCTCCAGGAATCCCAGTGTGGCTGCTGTGAGGCTGGAACCCATGTCCCCAGGGGGCATCTCTGCGCACCCCACCAAGGGTGAGCCACACTCTTGCTCCCAGGAGGATGCAGCTCTCAGACAGAGGGCATACTGGGAAGAACCTGGGGTTTGGAGGCAGATCAGCACAGATCTTATACCTGCCGGTGTTTCTCACAAGCTGTGTGCCTTGGAGAAAATCCTTTCATCTCTCTGGGCCTCAGCTTCCTGGTCTGTACAATGGGTCCAAGTGACACAGAGAAGAACAGAGCTGGACAGAGAAGCTAAAGGCTGGAAACCAGGTGGAGACATGCCCCTCCCAAGGGGCCCTCTGTACATGTCAGGTCTCTTCCCAGACCAGTGTTTAGGGAACCTGCTCAGTGGCGTTTACCTTTGCCCAAAACTCCAGCCCAGGTAAAGACCGGTAGCCCTGGGGCTTGCCCGCAAAGGCACAGACAAATGGAGAGACTTCCTAGCAACCTCAGAAGACCGGAGTGCCAGCTCCAGCTGCCAGACAAACCCTTTGATGTGGAAGCGACCCCGGCCCCACAGCCTCATTGCTTATGAAGCAGGCGCTGAAAGATTTATGGAGGAGATCCGTGTGGGCCCGAGCAGAGGGAAGCAAGCAGAGAGCAGGAAAGTGTGTGTGCCTGGGGACGCAGCCGCTGGGAGAAGAAGCGATTACAGACCTGCTCTGTTACCGCAGCCGCCGTCAGAGCGCTGCGTGCGCCGCCGGCCAGCCTCTCAGGACATCCGGGCAAGAGAAGCAGCAAGGCCCCTTATCCGCATTGGTCCACTCGACCCTCACAGCCACCCCATGCAGATGAGGAAACCGGCCAGGGAAGCTAACTCACTGGCCTGGGACCAGACAGCACCACAGACTTCAGAAAACAAGACTGCATTTCAGCTGGACCCTGCGAGGTAGGGAGGGGTCCACAGACAGGAAGCAGGTCTGGGAGGAACCCTGGACATCGGGGCAGAGGCACAGGCAGAGGGCATGGGATAAGCAAAGACAGGAAGGCTAACCCCAAGCCAGGTGTCACTCAGGAAGGGCCTGGCTGGGGGCACGTGTCCAGTCAGGGGACTTGCATGTGTGAGGCATTCGCAGGTCTCAAAGGCACACAGAGAACAGGTGTAAGAGACAGAAGTCCACGTCCAGCTCTTTTAACCTTTAGGCTAAACCGAGAGGCAACCCCTGCACCACTGGAAGACATGGGAGATCATTAAAGGAAAGGCAAACAATAAGTAGGAAAGCGAAGCTCAAAGAGGAAGAGACTGGGCCGGGAGAATTGTCGCACTACCTGGAGACACAATGTTCTGTTCTCTCCAGAAGACAGGAGGCGGGAGATGGCTGTAGTCCTCCACACACACACACACCCCCACTGCCAGTTATGTCAACCCTCTTTTTTTTTAATTAGTGAGACATCTTTAAAAAAAAATTTATTTATTTATTTGAAAGGCAGAGTTTATAGAGAGGTAGAGGGAGAAAGAGAGAGAGAGAGAGAGAGAGAGAGAGAGAGAAAGAGGTCTTCCATTTCACTGGTTCACTCACTCCCCAGATGGCCACAATAGCCGGAGCTAGGCCCATCTGAAGCCAGGAGCCAGGAGCTTCCTCCGGGTCTCCAGCTCATCAATCCTAATTCGAAATATTCAATGAACACACCCACTGGACTCAACCTCTCCCCACAGCCCAGTCTCCTACTGTTCCCTCAGCACCCTAGCTTCAGACAGGATTCTCCCTGCCCCCCAAGTTCCCAAGCCCTTCCTCCAGCGATCCCCCTTCTCTGGCTAACCCCACCTCCTCTCTCTTTATTTACAAATGCAACTGATCCCAACCAGATCACAGGCACATTTCAAGGCAGTGACTTGCTCTCATATTCCAGAAGTCTTTGTGAGCATATAGAGCACTTGCTATGTCCAGGCAACTGGGAGAGGCCCTAGGGACAAACACTGTCTTTGGCCTCAGGGCTTGCAGGCTGCTAGGGAAGGCAAACAAATCCAAGGTCTACTTGAGTGCACCATACAGTGGATCAGGGAGATGGTGGCAGCAAAGCTGAGGGGGGAAAAACAAGCAGAACTTGGGCAAGGGCAAGAGTGCCCAAAGCATATGGAACAGCATCGGCAAAGGCTGATGGGCGATGGGGAGACTCTCTGTAATTCTGTATGGATGAAGTAGAGGGTGGTGGGGCAGGGACCAGGGCAGCCAGAGATCAGCCAAGGGGAAGGCAGGGGTTACCTTCTGAAGGCTTCAGGCAAAGGGCCTTCACCTTGTCACGCACCACGGATCCCTGGGGCAATCTGCTGAAGTCTTTGGACTTCTTCCCAGAGTAATGTCTTTAAATGCATAAAATAAAAGACACAGGATTACATAGGAAATAAATTATATTGAAATGCAGTTATGAAAATATTTCTTAAAACTAATTTGTGATATAGTAATATATGAGCTTTTTATTAACGCATTAAAGAATAAGTTCCAGTGGCAAGTCTAATTACATGATTTTGAAGTAGTGCTGGGAGAAAATAATGTTTCAAGATAAATGTAATAACTGTAACACGAGGCAAAAATAGCCGTGATTTCTACTGGTGATAAAGTCGCAGGTACAACCAAAATTGCTGTGGATTAGATGCTGTGCATGGTGACGGCTTTCATAATTAAAGAAAATTCTAAACCTCAGTGTGAGGCTACTGAAAATGAAGTCTATTTTTTCTCATTTCTGCTTATGATCCCCTGCTTTGAAGACATGTTAAAGAGTGTAGATTTGATGCTGAGCTCTTCACAAAGTTCTTACCGTGACCATCACCTGCCCTGCAGCCTTTGTCTCCTACCACCTGCACGGCTCGGCCACTCTCGTCCACTTACACCGGCCTCCTTGCTCATCCCTCAACTTCCCAAGCATGCAGCTGTTTTAGGATCTTTGCACCTGCTGATCCCTCTGCTTTGATTACATTCCCAGAAAGGTACTGGTGGTTCCCACTCCCCCACGCCCCGCCCCATTTTAGGACTCAGCGCACCTTCCCTAGTTCTATGTTTTGAAAAGGATGTGGTCCCCAAAACCTATTTACTCCCACTTGGGAATGCAGACAAACTCCAGTTGTGTTAATCTATTACAGTGTTTAGAGGCAGGGCATTTGGGAGACAATTAAATTAGATTAGATTTTTAGGATGGAGCCTCCCTACTCTTTCTTTTTGAATATTTATTTATTTGAAAGGCAGAGTGACACAGAGAGAGGGAGAGACAGAGAGAGAAAGCCTCCATCTGCTGGTTCATTCCCCAAATGGCTGCAACAGCCAGGGCTGGGCCAGGCCAAAGTCAGTTGCCTGGACCTCCATTCTGGTCTCTCATCTGCTGCCTTCCCATCATGCATTAGCAGGAAACTGGACCAGAAAGCAGCGGAGTAGCCAGGACTCAGACCAGAGCTCTGCGATGGGATGTGGCGGCTTAACTCACTATACCACAGAGCCCACCCCATTCCCTGCCTCTTGGTGTGCCCTGAGCCACCTTAGCACCCTGCCAGCAAGAACACCATCACTGGTGGTCAAACCATGGGGCTTCCCCAGTCTTGGACGGCAAAGCTCCAGGACCATGAGCTATGATCAACCTCATTTCTTTATAAAAGAGCCTGCCTCGGGCACATCACTACAGTCATGAAAAGCTGACTGGGACACCTGGCTCCCTACAGACACAGCAGCACCCACTCTGTGCTACAGCACTCAGATCCCCACCCCTAGCTTATTTTTCTCAGTCACACCTTTCCTACCTGGTATCCGTAGTGTTCTGTTTCTGTCTCACCCCACTAGAACACAAGCCCCTAATAGCACAGCCTTGGCCATTTTGCTTGCTGCTGTCTCCCAGCTCTTGGAGCAGCACCCAGCATGCAGGTCATACTACCAGACTATTAGATCCCCAACCCCTTCCACTTCACTTAATCCCTCAGAGCCCATACAAGGCCCACAGCCCTCTGAAGTCTCGTCACTTCTCCAGCCATCTCTGAGCATCCTTGTTCAGGGAGACAAGGCTGTTGAAGACGGACAGCTCCACTGGGCCTGGGGTGGTGCAGGCATTCATTGAATCAAGAGGTGGAAGACTCACATAGCAGGCCCAGGAGGCTGTGTGAACCAAGAAGGCTGGATGGGACTGGGGAAAGCCATCTGTCGTGAGCTGAACGGTAGCTCCCAAAAGACATGTCTAAGCCAAACGTAAAACCCAGAGCCTGTGGATTTGACCTTAATGGAAACAAGGGTCTTTACAGGTATAATAAAGCTAGGGATCCTGAGACAAGGAGTCATCCTGGATTATCTGTGTGAGCTCCAGGTGACATCACAGTCCTTTCAAGAGAGGCAGAGAGAGATGACACGGATACATGGAGCAGGGGGCCAAGCAAAATGGGGGCGGGCAGAGCCAGCCACAGCCAAGGAGTGCGGGAGGCACCTGAAGCTGGAAGAGGTGAGGATATGATTGTCCCTAGAGCCTCCCCCGGGGGGGAGCACACCCTGGCACCTGCCAGCCACTCAGCTGCAGACTGCAGGGGAACAAGTTTGTGCTATCTAAGCCACCCAATTTGTGACCTCTTGTTAGACAGCAGTCACAGGACACTAATGTAGCATCATTACGTCATGGAGAAAACATGGTCCTAATATCAGATCTTCAGCTTTTTTGTTTCCCCAAAGAAACTGGAAATTCAAACTTTGACATGAAACCTCTGGTTTTGAAGGGTGGACCTCTGGCTTCTCGGTTGCCCTCAGAGAAGCCAACTCTGCGTGGTAAGAATGGCATCACTAGGGGCCTCAGCGAGCCCCCAGAACTGGAGAGGACGCTAAAGAGCAACTTGTAAAACAGATGGGCTCCCAGGCAAAGAAGGCTGCCACTTCTAGACACCAGGGACATCTGCCTGGGACACAGGTGCCACTGGCTACTCACGACCACACCACTGGCTGCTGGAAGGTCAAAACCAAGGTCACACAGGAAATACGTGGCTGAGTAGACTTCAAACCAGGCAGTGCAGCCTGCAGCCTGAACTCTCGGCCAATGCGCTAAGCATGTCCAGGGCTGCTCTGCAACAGGGAAGCTGAGGGCTGGGTGCGGGGCATTCCAAATGGGGCAGAGGCTTTCAGGCTTGTGGTTGGGGCCCTGCGGTGAAAAGTGCATTTTGCATTACAGACCAGCAGATCAAAGCGGAACAATGCTCACCTTACAATGCGCAATCCACGCTGATAATTTGCCTTTCTCCTCTCTTCTTTTCTCTTGCTTCCTTTCGGTTCTGTTCTTTCTATCCCATCCGTTCCATCTTAGTCTACCGTACTTGTTGCATTCCATTTTTATCCTCAGGGTGATGTTTATTTATGAAAGCAGAAGAATCTAATCCCCTATACATTGCAAGACATTAAATATACTATCTAAGCTACTTAGCGATAGATCAGAATTTAAGGCTGAGCAACTTGGAGTCCTTTCTAAACTGATTTCCAGACACACTAAGGGTGTCGTAAACTACACTTTTAAAAACCCTGCACCAGGGCAACTGATTCTACTTTGTAAAACAAAACAAACAGGCAACCAACAGTATTTGGTACAAACAAAAAATGTCTTTCAACTGGATACAGTCCAGGGAGTGCCAGTTTATGGCCTCTTCATTAAAATCTTGATATATCGATTAGCGGCTGGATTGATCTAACTGCAGAGAGAGAGAATGTGAGAAAGCCCCTGTGGCGTGGCTGTTCGCTGACAGCAGTAACTCTAAGCATCTAGTACAGGACCTGGCACACCACAGCGCTCAGGAAGGACTCAGGGGCCAACTGAACCCAACTTTCCTCCGACCCTGGTTCTGTCGCGGGCCCCATCGGACACAGGGTGTGGCCAAGGATAGCAAGGGATCCCACACGCACAGGTAGCACGGGGCCCTGAGTACCCCACCCCAGGCTTCACCCTCGCCTGCCTCTCTTCCCAGTCTCCCTGACCACCACTCTTTGTCTTCCCCTCCATCAGCGTGGCCCTCCCCACCCCCACTCCTTCTCTCATCTCTGATTTGGCCATGCTATTTGATTAACGGCAGGGGAGAAAAAAAAAACACAAAATAAGATTTACAGTTATTGGGGGGCAGAGAGGAAGAGATGGACACGGGGGAGAGGAGAGGCACATTCTCAACTTTGCCTCTAATGTCTTTGTTAATTGAACTCATCAGCTAAAATCATTTGTAGAAAGAGAGAGAGAGAGAGAGGAGAACTGCTCATATGCAGGAGAAATAACTCAGATTGCACTATTTATTCACCCAAGTGTCCTGCTGTGCCTCTGAAATGTAGTGATTTAATGAGGTGCTGCAGAGGTATTTGTTATTAAGAAATTCTGTCTCTGCTTATTCTCCTCTGTGCGATTAGGACGGAGCCTGGCGGAAGCTCCTAACCGGCATGCTATTAAAGATTTAGGAGGCTCCTGCTCTCCCCATCACTCCCCTCTTACAAGCGCCTTTTGAAACGGTTCCAAAATTAAATATTGTACAAGCCGATCAGCCTTGTTTAACGCAGATGCTGAGTGAGATTTAAAAAGAAATTAGAAAAGCATTTGTGTTAACAGATGTTCTTCCTTTTCTCTCTTGGAGCTAAGATGATTGGGGCTGGGTCCCTCCCGAGCCACCCAAGAGCCAAGAGGGAGAAGCCCCCAACTGGTGGGGAGAGAGGGCCTGGTAGGTACAGGGGCCAGGCAAGGACATCTGGGTCCTCGGTCCTTTGGAGAATGAGGACCAGGGGACCCACAGGAGGCAGCAGAGTGAGCTGCTGGCCTGGCAGGCTTTTCCCCAAGGCTCCTGGATCTTGCCAGAGCCTCTCCCCAAGCAAGGCCTTTCGCAGGTGCTCGCTGGAAATCTGTAGCCATGCAAACACCGTTACCCAGGCCTTCAGGAAATCAGCGAAGGAGCAGAAGCCTCCGTCCCCATCGACTTTGACCATAGACACAGTCCCCCTGAGGCTTCCAATCATGTCCCTTCGTCCAGACCAGAGCAGCTCTGATCCAGTCCCCGAAGTTAGACATCCCACTGCCTCACAGTTGTACCTTCCCCCTCCTTCACCTATAATTCTGACGTCCCTCCGGGCTAACGCTCAGTACCTCCCGGCCGATGTCTTGACTCTTCCTTGAACAGACTTTGCTCTGTCCTTGGTTAAAACAAATGTGGCCGTCCCTCCTATGGATAAATCCTCAGAGTGTCCTGCAAGCCGAGGCTCTCCAAGGCCTTACACCTGCTCTGCAGATTGGTCTTCGCCTCCTCCTCAAGACACAGGGTTCAGAGGCAGCAGGGCTAGTGAGGGGCAGACTTGGAGCTTCCGCCAGCCCCCCAAAACTCAATTAACTGTCCCATGTGATGAGTTTCCAGGGTTAAGATGCTCTGGGCAGATTTAGCTTTGTCTGTTGTCATTGAGGAGACACAAGGCACAGAGGGAGGCGACTTGCTCACAATCTCACAGTGTCGGTGGCAAAATCAGACAAGACTGCCTCTCCATGATTCAGCGGAGGGCCTTTCCCTTCGGCCAGGCCATCATAGCATCTGCAAAGGCTTATGAGGCACCTGCTGCTTCCTGGGCTCTGTGGAGGGCATGAGGATGGGGCTTTGTGGCAAAATGGACCTTCAAAGAGACCCTGTCTATCAGAGGAAACAGGCACTGAACATGTTATTGCAGATAATGAAATATCGACAAAAGCATTTTCAAGAAGAGGTATAGGTGCTCTTGGGAGTGTATAAGAAGAGAAAAATAACAAGTCTGGGCTCCACTGACCCCAAGCTAAGGCGACTGAACAAGCAATGCCTTTCACCCAAGCCAAGAAACCAACTGCACACCAGGAGCAGGTCTGCTGTGGGCTGCCGCTGCCACCCTGGGGCATCGTTGCCATGCTCAGCCAGCTCCTAATAGAGCAGTCCTGCTGAGTCTCTTCTGCACTGCCCTTCTTCTCGCATCTCAGCCCTTAAACATGGAGGGCAGAGTAACAGCCCCCACCCCACCAGCATCCTCACCCCTACCAGCACCATCACCCCCTCCATCACCCTCATCCCCATCACGACCATCATGACCACACCCACCAACACCACTATACTCACCACGTCTTCTCCGAAGTCCTAGTCCTGCACCCTTGCCCCAGAAGCAAGCAGAAAGTCGAGCAAAAATGACAACTTCCAGGCAACATCCTAAAGAACACTCTTAGAACACAGCTAGATCTGCCCCTGCACACAAATGAAGGAGGCACTCATAGCCACCAACAGTCTTTTTCTCACTGTTCTCTATATAAGCCTTAGGCATGCACTGAGTGACTGGCAGAGGAGGGCAGTGTGTGGAAATGAAGGTGGCTTTGGAAGAGGGCTGGGGGTGGCAGGGTCTCGATGGAGATGACGCCCTAAGAAGCCACGGGGCCTGGACATGTCTCTCACCACCCTTCTCTGTCTCTCTGTGCAAAGCAGCCAGTTAGTCCTGTGCCATCTGGGTCTTGACATTCGGTTTTCCAGCCTGGCTCTTCCCTGTGGATGTCCTGCTGTAGAGTTCAGCTGGCACATATCCCCTCCTCCACCGTCCACAGCAGGGCTCACTCCCTCCTTCCTCACCTCTAAATGCCCCACTGAGCACCAAGATCCCCAGGAAGCTGTAAGCAGACAGATGCCTGATGCCACCTGGCAAGGTACTGGCTCAGGTGATCTCTGTTAGCACCCTGCACCAGTTTTATTTATCTCAACCATTGATTAAAATGGTTTTGGCAATTAAACAAAACAGCACCAAGAACACCACTCAACTAGTTAGTAGGACTAAAGCTTCTCTTTGAAGTCAGAAGAGGCCCTTCTAGGTCTTTCCATCTTTGGGCTCTACTATTGAACCCTCCCAAGGAGTTCCAGCAGCAAAGCCCAGGGCTTTGGGGTATGGAGTAGCACTGGGAGTCTCAGGCCTCCCCAAGGGTCTTCAAAGTCCATAGAAAACGTGTATTATGAAAAAACTATGCATCGATATCAAAATCTTTGCACCAAAATAAATGCATCTTTTAATTCCATTTTTCCATGAGCTATCTGAAATACCCTCGTGTTTATGTTGTCTTCTGGTCTGGATTACTTCCTCCACTTCTCTGTTCTTCAAAGACGTCCTCCACGAGGTCTAGCCCAAACCCCTCCACTCCCCCAGCGAAAGCAATCATTCTTCCCACTACATCATCGCTTATGGGCCTGTATAGCCCCAAGTGCCCTCTGTCTTGCCCTATGGTTACTGTTCATGCTTCTGCATTCCTCTCTAGACTGTAAATTCCTTAAGAGGGGAACTGTGTCTTATTCATCTTTTCATCTTTCTTACACCAAAGCCTTGCATAGTGCTTTGAACATAACAGGGATTTGGAGTCTGTAACTGGGGAAATAGTAGCAGCACATGAAATGGCTGGAGAGTCAGCTACAATATTCCAGGCTTTGCCTATGAATCAGAAAGGTGGGATCCTGCTCCCAATTCTGCAAATTGTGATCAAACCTGTGACATCACCGGTTTTTTCATCTATAAAAGCAGGTGGTAGGACTCAACCATCTCCAGGCTGCTTCTGCAGCTCTCACATTCTGTCTCTCTCATTTCAAGTCTCTAATTGCCTCCAGACACTCAAAGCAGCAGCCCTGGCTCCACATAACTTGAAGAATCGGCCCATAAGTGAAGTCAGGGCTTCGTGTTTTTGCAGCTTGGAACATGACTGGAAAAGTACCAGGACACTGGGGAGTGGAGGTTTCCTTTCCCTTCCAAAAATATGTATATGCATGGGCACCCTCGGCTGCCCTATCCTAAACTGCTACCTTCACATTTTACAAAATCTAAGAATTCATCAAGGCTACACCAATGATGTCTTTGAGATGAACCAAAATATATTAGAACAACAACAACAACAACAGCTAGATGGAACTGTATTAAAAAGCCTAAGGGCAATGTTTGATCCAGGACTTAAGATGCTGCTTGAGACACTCACATCCCACATCAAAGTGCCTGGGTTTGAGTCCTAGCTCCACTTCTGATTCCAGCTTCCTGCTAACACACACTGTGGAAGACACCAGGTCATGGCTTGGGTACGTGGGTCCCTGCTACCCTTGTGGGATACTCTGGCTGAGTTCTAGGCTCTTAGCTTTGGCCTGTCCCAGATTCAGCTATTGTAGGTATTTAGGATCTCTCTCTCTCTCTCTCTCACTCTCATAAATTGACTATATCTATCTATCTACCTATAGAGAAACAGACTGAATGATATATATCACTACACACACACACAGATATCTGTGTGTGTGCATAAAAGTTCTGAAATCAAGACCCTTCCAGAGATAAAGTGCCCAAATCTATCTGGAGAAAGAACAAAAAATGCAAACTTGTTTTCTACTAATAAACCAGCTGGTATTGTTGCCATCTTGTCTGGGAACTCCTAAGGCTACAGACCAAGGGCTATGATGCTGGCAACCAGTTTAGAGACTAATGAGCTGCGATAAAGGCATCTAATTTCTTTCTGACAGCTTTTCTCTCATATCTTCTTAGTAATAGAACAGAATAGCAACTTCCATCCAGGCACCAAGCTGAAAGATGACATTTTCCAGCCTCCCACTTCGCGAGTGTGTTCATACAATACATCCTGGCTAGTGGACAGAATTGTTGGGTGTAACCTTCAGAAAAATCTCCCAAAAAGGAGGGTCCTCCCCCTTTCAGCTACTGGATTTAATGGCTGGAGCTCCAGGAGCCATCTTGGGCTAAGAGGTGAACTTAGGGAGGAAGCCACACAAGATAGAGAGTGTTGATCCCTAACACTGTGGAGATGCCATACCTTCTCCTTTTGTTTTATATTAAAGTGGCCTTCTACATTTATTTTACACCTGATTTGCTTGTTTCTGGTTTATTTCCCCTCAGAATGGTCTTACCCTGTTAAGGGACTATTTTCTGGTATCTGTTACTCACAGCCAAACACTGTCTTGACTGATACTGGAGATGAAATGGACAGGACATCGGGCTGGGCATGAGGAGTCTCCCCAGCAGACTGCTGGATCTGCCATTAGACACCCACCTGTGACTCTGGGCCCGTCTCTAAGTTTTCTGGAGTTTCATTATCTATAAAATGAGTCCATGTGGGAAAGGGAATGAATTATAGTCTCAAAATCCCTTCAATCTCTAAACTAGAGGCTTTTATTAAAACCTCAAGATGTTCCTTTGACCTAGGATTGACCTGTTGGAGATCCCAGCCCTAGAGTGGCCAGTGAGGGTCTTCGTCATCAGCAAGGATGCTACAAGGGGCACCAACGGGACACAAGACCCCAGACTCCTGAATCAGACAAACACGGCTTCCGATTTCAGGGTCACCATTTGCTAACTTAGGGACAGGTCACCAAGCCTTAGTTTCCACATGAGGCTGACAAAGCCAGATATCACAGGCACGGTGGGTGGATGCATGGGAGCGTGCACACTAAGCTCTCAGTTCACGCAGCGGTGTGTAGCCAATCCATGAAGATTGTGCCAGAGCGAACTGCATGCCTGGAGAAAGTGCTGGGCCAATGTCCTTGCTCCCCACGGGTCCCCATCAGGCCCGGTCTAAGCCATGTTAATGGAGAACGCCAGCCCAGATTTCATTTCTCTCCATAAAGGAAGAAAAGGGGAATCACAAGGAGAGAAATGCAAAATTGAGAAGCTGAGATGTGGGTTTGTGAGCACTTGAGCAAGAAAACAAATATCTTTATTGGCTCTGGACTGTCTGCCAATCAGCCACAAAATTACCAGCTTCTCTCTCCTCCCAGAAGGGCCTCCGTGACTGCACACAAAAGCTGCTGAGGAACTCCGGGACCTGGAGAGCAAAAGCCCCTCTCTGCCGAGCACAGGCTGATTTGCAATGCATTGCTTCAGCATAATTTCCCAACTCTACAGCCACACAAAAGCGGTTCTGTTCCTATCTGCGAGTTTAATAATTTCTATTTCCTACACCTTGCATTCATAATGCATCCTCCCAACATGGGCTGGGCTGGGACCTGGCCTCAGGCCTCGGCCATGTCCATCGCCCTCTCCAGGGCCCCGGGCTGGAAAATCATTTATGAGGCAATTTAGCATCTTCCCAGGATGCAGCAACAGAATGCAGGCCTCCCGATCTCCTTGGAGTGAACCCCCAATGCCCACTTTGCCCTTGATGGCCCTTTGCCCCATTTCATTAACTCGTTTATTCCATGGAGCACCTACTAGGCGGTAAACATTGTCCTGGGCCCATAGCACAGTCCTGATGAGGTTATGTATTTATGTATATGCATGTTCACACACACACACACACACAGACATGGGGTCTTCAAAGCATTCATGGAAATGCATCTTATGAAAAAACTCCATGGATTTTGAAAGTTTCTACACAAAAATAAATTTATCTTTTAATTCCATTCTTCCCTGAACTGTTTAAAGTACCATATATAGAGAGATAAAAGATGATAGGATAGATAGATGGGGGGAGGAGAGAGAAAGTGAGAGCGAGCGAGCAAATTGGGATTCATGTGAGAGGCGTACTTGACCATAACTCCGTGAGGATTGGCACCATGCCTATTTAGCTCCATTCTTGTTATTGCACTTGACAATATCTGTACATAAGTGCTCAATTATATCAAATGAGTATTGAGTGAAGAAATAAATGCATACCGATATCTGTAAGTATAAGGAAAAGCTTTGGTTTGGGTTGGGTTGGTTGGGTTGGGTGGTGGGAAAAGGAGCAAAGGAGTGGGTTGTGAAAGCAAAGGGAACTGTTGACCTGGCCCTGGAGGAGCAGAGAAGTGAAGCTTTGCAGCAAGAGGCAGGGAACAACAGAGGGAAGAGGCCCTGCAGGCACCAGAGCAGCACCAGGAGTCTGGAGGTCCTGGTGTCACTGATTGAGGGGTAGGAGAGCAAGCCGGAAGAGGCAGTCAGCCCCAGTGATGCACAGCCTGCCTCACGTGCCAGACAGAGCAGGTGGGGACTCGGACAAACCTTCGCTTGATGCCAGCTCCATCAGTCCTCAGCCATGCAACCTTGCCCAGATGTGAGGGCCTCGGTTTCCTGAGCTGTAGATGGCGGTCACTGGAAGGACCTTCCTCCAGCTGTGCTGCAAGTTTGGCAAGAGGCGTGGCGCCAGACACAGCGGCTTCCTCAGGTCTCAGGGCCGAGCCAGGACCGCTTTTGACCGGAAGCCTGACAACTGTGATCCAGGTGTGTATAAGTCAGGGTCCTCCAGAGAAACAGAGCCATCAGGAGATGTATATGGGATACAGAAAGAGCTTCATTTTGAGGGATCAGCTCATGAGATGACAGAGGCTAAAATGTCCCACCACCTGCCCTTGGCAATCTGGGGGCCCAGCAAGGTCAGTGGTGCAGCTCCAGCCTGAGTCTGAAGGCCCCAAACCCAGGAAGACAGCAGTGTAGGCCCCAGATGGAGCCGGAGGGCCTGCACACTGGGAGGCCCATGTCTGAGGCCAGGAGAAGAGGGATAGCTTAGCTCAGGATGACGGAGTGGACTCTCCTTGCCCCTGCCCTTTTGGTCTGCTTGGGCCCTCAACAGGTAGGATGGTGCCCCCCATGGGAGGAGGGAGCTCTCCTTCACTCCGTCTATCTGCTCAAATAATAGTATCAACTCCAAACACCGTCACACACATGCACATGCCTGCAGAAACAATGGCTCACCAGGTGTCTGGGCACCCCTCGGCTTTGTCAAGTTGATACTTGACACTCACCATCACACAGTGGCTCTGAGACTGGGTGGAAAACTGTGCCTCTCATGAGCTCCCATCTCCCCTCTCTAGCAAACACCAGCACATGGCTTTGGTAAACCACAGTGAGATCCGCCACCACACTCAGCCCTCCAGCAAGAGCTGGTCCAGCTGAAACGAAGGTCCCAGCCCGCCACAACCATGAACACACCAAGTGCTGGCCCACACTTGTCAGAGCAAAGTCAGGTGAGGGAAGTCAGGGATGACCTCTGCTCCAGACCCGAGCAGACAGTCCTCATTCCCTCTGTCCTGCAGACTTGCCTTCCTTCAGGCGGTAAGGAGGGAGCCCCTCTCTTCTCTTCATCAGCCACATTCTTCCCCGACTCCAGTGAGCTCTTCTCATTTTGCCTTGCAAGCCCTGGGGCACCGCTCCCAGTGCTGAGCCCAGAGTGAACCTGGGGTAGGCTTTTATCCTACCCTTACTGCACGGACGCCAAGACTAAGGTTCAGCAAGGCCACGTGACCTGCCGAGATCGCACATGGCGTTGGTGGTAGAAGCACTGGGCACCCCTTATTCAAGCTGGTTGGTTGTTTCCGCCTCTATCAATTAGGAACCTTCTAGCTTCCTGTAACAAAATACCCATCCAAAAGGGCCTAAGCAGTAAGAATACTTATTATCTGATACAACACAAAACCCCATTAATTAATTAAAAGGTATTCCATCCCCTGGTTCACTCCCCAAATGGCCACAACAGCCGGAACTGTGCTGATCTGAAGCCAGAAGCCAGGAGTTTCTTCCAGGTCTCCCACACAGGTGCAGGGGCCCAAGCGCCTGGGCCATCTTTCAGTGCTTTCCCAGGCCATAGCAGAGAGCCGGATTGGAAGTGGAGCAGCTGAGACTTGAACCAGAGCCCATAACGGATGCTGGCGTGGCAGGCGGAGGCTTAACCTACTGCGCCACAGCATTGGCCCCAATTCTTTCAACCAATGCCAAGAACCAAGGGTCTTTCCCTCTGCTCCTTTGTCCTCCATGTGCAGCCAATTATCCTTCAGCTTGTCTCTTCATGGTGATAAAGTGACCACAGTGGCTCTAAGCAACATGTTCACACACAACAATACTCTACTTTAGTGCCCATTTCAGAGTGAGAAATCTTATGAAAAGGCCCTGTGAGCACCACTATGTCTCACTGGTTAGAATTACAAGTAGAGGCCGGTGCCACGGCTCACTTGGCTAATCCTCCACCTGCGGCACCGGCACACTGGGTTCTAGTCCCGGTCGGGGCGCCGGATTCTGTCCTGATTGATCCTCTTTCAGTCCAGCTCTCTGCTATGGCCCGGGAGTGCAGTGGAGGATGGCCCAAGTCCTTGGGCCCTGCACCCGCATGGGAGACCAGGAGAAGCACCTGGCTCCTGGCTTCGGATCAGCACGATGAGCCTGCGCCGGCCGCAGTGGCCATTGGAGGGTGAACCAGCAGAAAAAGGAAGACTTTTCTCTCTGTCTCTCTCTTTCACTGTCCACTCTGCCTGTCAAAAAAAAAAAAAAAAAAAAAGAATTACAAGTAGAAAAGATCTGATGGGATTGGCTGGCTGGAGGAGGTTGACCCCTCCTCTGGAGCTGGGATAAATCAGCCTTCCCTGAGCTACACGGGAGCAGGAGAGCTGTGCAGAGTCAAGGCTCTGCCAGCAAACAAGGAGGTGGGAACTGACAGCCAACAGTTGGACACACACTGCCTAGGTGTGACTCTGGCTCTCAGCTTCCCAGGGACAACCGGGAGTCAGCTGTGGCTGCAAAGCAAGGGGCTGTCAGCATTTGTCACAGCCTGCGTCTCGCTTTGCCTCTTGTTTGCCAAGAGCTCAAGCACAGAGCTAAACAGCCAGCAGTGACTCCTGACTAGCCGTGTCCGATTGAGCCAGTGGCTTATCCTCGCTGAGCCTCTTGGGAGCGGGAGCCACAGCCCGTTCAGTGCAGCACCCCAGCACTTAGCATGAGGCCCCAGCACATAGTGGATGCTCAAAAGCTGTTCCCAAGCAAATGAATAAAATCTCCAAGCCTAGGATAGACCCCGGTCTTGCAGGGCTATGATTGGAATCCATGTGATAATATAGACAAGAGCATTTTGTTAAAAGAGCAAGGAAGAGGTAAGATCTTCACGACTCCCCTCTCTTCTCCTCCCTCTCCACCTCAGCATACCTGGCTTCGTACAGAAAGTTCTCCGCAGGACGTACCCAGCCTTGCTCTGAAAACTTGGAGGCTTCTGAGTAGAAGAGAGAATGCTAGGTGGCAAGTCCTAGGTCAGCCTTAGTTAGCTCGGGCAGCCATGACAAAGTACCACAGCCTTGGCTTAGGGCTTAAACCACAAATCTATTTCTTCACAGGTCTCAAGTCTGGAGGGTTGGTGTCTCTTCCTGGTTTGCAGATGGCTGCCTTCTCTATGTGTCCCTCACATGGACTTTCGTGTGTGTGTGTGTGTGTGTATGTGTGTAGAGAGAGAGAGAGAGAGAGAGAAAGAGAGAGAGAGAAACTGGTGTCTCTTCCTTTTCCTATAAGGCCAGCACTCCTGCTGGGTTAGGGCCCCACTTCCACAACCTCATATCATCTTTTTAAATTTATTTTAAAATGTAGTTATTTCTTACTTGAAAGGCAGAGTTACAGAGAGGCAGAGGCAGAGAGAGGCAGAGACAGAGACAGAGGTGTCTTCCATCTGCTGGTTCACTCCCCAAATGGCCACAATGGCTGGATGGAGCTGGGCTGATCCAAAGCCAGGAGCCAGGAGCTTCTTCTAGGTCTCTCATGTGGGTGCAGGGGCCAAAAGACTTGAGCCATCTTCCATCGCTTTCCCGGCCACAGCAGAGAGCAGGATCGGAAGTGGAGCAGCCGGGACCAGAACCAGCAGCCTCATGGGATGCCAGCACTGCAGGCAGCAACTTTACCTGGTACACCACAGTGCCAGCCCCCCTCATGTCATCTTAATTATTTCTACCAAGGGCCTCTCTTCAAAAAGCCACATTGGGAGTTAGGATGTTAATATAGGAACTTCAGAGGGACACAATTCACCCCATAACCAGGTCTAAAGAGAGTCCTAGAGTCATCTCCCTGGCTTGGGACCTTAAACACAGTCTTCCCCACCCCCAGCCCCATCACAGTGGAATGTCAGCATGACAGGAGCACTCTCAGACATCATCTGCTGACCCTGCCTCTGTAGGTATCATTCCCAGGCTAGCCCATTCCTATTTCTATTCAACATGGTTTGTTCTTGGCATTTTCTCTGCCCAAGCCGCTAGCATAAAGATCTAGGGGCTCATTCAGATTCCAAATTCCAGGTTTGCTAACCCTGGCTTTTTGCTCAAGCAAAAGGATCTGCACATCCCTTTGATTTTGCCGTCACTCTCAGAATAGTTGAGATTCTGTTACGGTTACACCACAGTCCCAAAATCTCAGTCACTTAAGACAACAATTTTATTCAACACTAATCCATTTGCCCAGTGCTGCTGGGCACAGGGCTCCGCTCCACACAGTCATCCAGGGACCCAGGTGGATGTAGGCGCCACTGAATTATAACATCACCCTCTCAGGATTCTCCGAGGGGAGAGTGAGGACATGGACAAATGCACATCAACCTTTCAATGTCCCACATCATTTCTGGTTACCCTCTACTGGCCCGAACTAGCCAGTGAATCCTGACCAGCTCTTCCTTGTGGACAGGACAGGGAAAAGGTTTGGCAACACTGGTGAATACCAGAGATAGCCATCAAACTCACAGCTTTATCCACTAGCCAGGGGCCCTCTTCAGCCAGGGAAGTCCCCACCAGCTCCCACCTTCCCCCTGTTATTGGACACAGAATACATCTTTAAACATTCTCAACATACACACCCAACCACAGGCCAAGAGCCACCTGTTGTTTCTGAGTCAGTAACTGCAACATTTTTCTAAAATTCTCCCAGCAAGAAAAGGGATGATTCTCTACTCTCATCTGCCAGGAAACTGGAAGTGCCTCCCGCTGCTAGGAACAGCCTCCCCTGCCCTCTCCTGCAGCATGGTGCTCTGTGATGTAGGGGACCAACCAGAAAAAATGTCACTGCCCCCAACCACCAGACAGCCTGAGCTGGGGAGCACTGGCACACACCCACTGTTTCCTCCTCTTCCCTATTGGCCACAGGACCCAGAGATAAATAATTCAAGCCAAGACACGCCGCTGCACTGCTGCCATGGCTGGGGATTTAGTGCACACATCGCTCATGCTCCTCTTGCTGCCACAAGAGAAATTACAAATTGATCCACAGGACCTGACTCCCTGCTCATACTTCTCCTGCTGTTGCTTCTTCTCTCCATAAGTAATGGCTTAGCCAGTGACAGTAGGATTTAGGTCTGGCAGGGGAAGGAGGTAGGTGTCAGGGGTAGTAAGCCAACAGTAGAAGAGTCTACAATGGAAGGAGGTCAGGCTAAAGAACTGGATTTGAGGCACTGGCACTGTGGTGCAGCAGGTTAAGTCACTGCAGCACCGGCAAACCATGGGGGTGCTGGTTCGAGTCCTGGCTGCTCCACATCCAATCCAACTCCCTGCTAATGTGCCTGGGAGAGCAGCAGCAGATGGCCCAAGTATTTGGGTCCCTGAAGCCACATGGGACACCCAGATAAAGCTCCTGGCTTTGGCCTGACCCAGCCCTGGCAGTTGTGGCCATTTGGGAAGTGAACCAGCAGATGGAAGATCTCTCTCTTTCTCTCTCTCTCTCTCTCTCTCTCTCTCTCTCTCTCTCTGTCACTCCCTCTATCTCTGTAACTCTGCATACATCCTAGAAGGTGAACATACTGCTCTGTGTGCAATCCATTGGCCTGGGTGCAGTCCTGTGGCCAAGGTAGCAAGGCAGGCTGGGAAGTGTAGTCCTGAGTCCAGGCAGCTGTCAGGTCAACTAGCTTTTGGGAGTTCTCTCACTGTAGAGGGACAACCAGTGGCATCATTCACAGCATTCAGCTCATGACAACTCTTTGAGGTAATACTGTTATTAAATAACTTTTGCAGAGGAAGTGACTGGCGTATAAAATTTTGCATGAAACTCCCTGATCAAAATCATTCTTATCCTACAAGTTACTCAATAAATATCAAAAACCTATTAATTAGCTGTGTGTGCTCTTAGCACTTGCAATTCAAGATAAATATACATGGCACCCATTGTCCAACGACTCAGAGTCTAAATTTGGGAGAATCTGAGATGGAAGGAAAAGCATTCCCCTCTTTCCTCTCCCTCTTACTGGGGGAGTGAGCACCTGCTCACCGGGTGGAGGAGCCCTCCGTGGGCTTTCTCTCCGGGAGGAATGAATCCCTGCCTCCCTAGGGGAGACAGGCAGAGCTGCACCCAGGACGACGGAACTGCAGCTCAGCATCCTTCATAGCTCCGCCACCCCCGGGAGCTGACAAAGCTGAACAGTTCAGGCAGAGTTCATCTTAAGTGACTCCCTCATCACCCCACTCTCAGCCCATTCTTTGCGGCATTTGCAATTTCTCTGCTCCGGGGGTCAAGTCTCCAGTGTGCCCTCCCTGAGTAATTGTGAAATTATTATGGTTGGTGATTTTAATTTAAATTGGATGGAGAAATGTCATACTGCGGTCGACTCATTTGCTATGGATTTTCACTTAACCAAATTGATTAGTCAACCAACTAGACTTAACTTGAGAGTTGTAATCATTCATTATTAGATCTCATTTTTCCCAACGCACCCAGATGATGTCAAGAAATTAAAACTGCAGCAAAAACTTCAGCAGTGTCTTCTCATCAAGGCATGGCGGCTGTCTGAGAGGCCCTGGAGACGGAATAGGCTGTGGAAGTCCATGAGAGTTGCAAGGGCCGAGTTCCTGGGCCAGCAGAGACCAGTGGGGCATTCATCAACAGGAAACCTGGCGCACAGAAAGTGGGCCACCCTCCTGTCCTCCCCATGTGCCAACCTCCTACTCATCCTTCAAGAGCCCTCTCAAATGCCACCTCTTCTTTGAAGTCTTCCATGACTTCTCAGGCAATGTTTCACCTTTTTCATTTCTATAGTACATCTTTTTAATAGGATTTACTGGGTTTTCACGTAATTACTGCTTAAATATCTTGTCTCTTTTAAATTGTAAGCTCCTTAAAGTTGGGATCAGGTCCAATGTTGGAGCACACAGTAGGAACTCAGAGAATGTTTCTCAATGGATTGAGGGAATAAATGGCTTAAGAACACTCCATGGGTTTAGGGTCTGGGATGGCTTCTATAGGCCAAGCAAAACCATCACTACGGGTTCTTGAAACTTCTCAGGAGCGTGAGAAAAATGGCTCCACTGCTTCAGGTATGAATCAGGCCTGGAGGTGAGAGTGAGCATTATGCTGAAGATGACTCACCTGTAAGTACTAACTGCCAGCAAAGCTAACGTGGCCATCGATTGCCTTAGAACTCTAAGGGATATATCCAGAAGAAAAGTGACAGTCACGACGCTTCTGCCCTAGACAGAGTGACCCTGGAACATCAGCTTACAAGGACATCACTGAAAGAAATCTGGAAAAAGAGGCCTCATCCAGCCAAGGGCATGCAACCTGTGCAATTACTCCCCACAGGTCTATGGATGAATGCTGACTGTTGAACCATCTTGAAATCTTAATAATTTTTCAACACTGTGTGTCTTGCATTTTTATTTTGCAATGGGGAACCTCACAAATTATGTAGCTGGTCCTGCATGGGGTAGAGGGACCTGACAGGATGTCATATGAGAAAGGGCTAAAGGTCAACAGTGATTTTCCTGGCGAGGGAAGCCTCCATGGGAACATCCTAACTAGGTTCAAATGCCCTAGAGAAGCAGTTACAGTGAGGATACAGCTGCTTCTGTGCTGCCCATAGGACATGACCACAGCCAGGGGGTTGAGGCTCACCGAGGCTTTGTGCTAGTGCTGGTCGCACTGGAGAGAGAGTGCTTGGCATGGACCAGGATTGTTTGAAAAAGACACCTGGAAGGGGTGTGCAGTCTATGGACAGAGCCAGGCATGCTGAGGCTATACTGGGCATAGGATATGGCAGAGGCAGAGTTTGAAGCTCCAACCGGCAGTTGGACTGAAGGCTGTGTGAAGGCCCTTCTAGTGCTATGATCCTGTAGCCTTGTCTATTTGTGCTACTGTATCAGAATCTCACAGGCTTGAAAATTTATTGGCTCACAATTCTGGCAGCTGGTAAGTCCAATATCAAGGTGTTGGTGCCTGTCAAGGGCCTTCTTGCTGCCTCACATGGCAGATGGGCAAATGGGCAAAAGAGGAAGTGGACCCAATCTCGTGGTCGTGAGCCTACTTCAGAAATAGTGGCATCAGTCCATGCATGAGGGCACACCTCTTCAAGGAAGGCCCCAGCTCCAAATACCATCACGGTGGCAGTTAGGTGTCAACAGGAGTTTAGAGGTGAGAAACATTCTGATCTTAGCAGCTTCCAAGGCCAGGCAACCTCCTTTGTGAAGCAGGGCAGAGGCAAGTAAGGCAGAGAGAAGCAGAAGTAGAGGAGATCTATTGACTGGACTAAGTAGACACAGACCAGTGCCCCTTGATTCACGGCAGGTGCGTATGGGGGTGAACATAAACGTGGCTTCGCAGCTGGCCTCTCCCCTGACGTTCTTCTCCACAAGGAGAAAAAAGTTCCTTTTTAATCACACACCGAGTGTGTACCTGGGGGCTGAGGAGGAGCCAGCTAGGAGAAGCTGAAAGGAAGTGAACTCTGTGATCAGTTCTCCAATTTGTCCTAAGTGGCTTTGATCCAGAAAGATCCAGTCTCAACACATGAAAAATAAGTTCCGGACCCAACGCTTCCTTCCTGGCTCCTGGAATCATTTTTCCAGCCTTGCTGTCTGCATGCCCCATGGGAGCTATTCATTAACGAGGGTGAGAAATGCCTAAATTACACCTCTGGTTCATGTCCAACTCATTCAGATGGGAAGAAAGTGAGATAACTCACTCCTGCATCATTTCAATGATTATCATCGAGTCATTTCCCCTCCAGCACAGAGAGGCCATTGACCAAGGGACCAAAAAGACAGCCTTCCCCCTTTATAGCTGCATCCCACACCTGACTCCTGGGCCCCTCCTTTGGATTCCTATTTTCTTTATCAATGGAACCTCCATTGCCTTCCTGCCCTGCACCTGATCTTATCTGTCTCTGCCTCCTTGTAAGAGCAACAACATTGAGTCTTTCCTTTCGATGGCCATTTCCCGGTTGGAGAGCAGTTTCCCACTCACCCCCAGGGGATTGGCAGTGCAATCGGTGTCCTCCTTTGCCCGCCCAGACCCCCATCCCACCACTCCCACTTCAGAGAGACTCTGAAAGCTGTCCCGGGTTAGGGGAGAGAAGGCTGAGAGGAAGGGGTGCTGAACAAAGCCTTTATTCAAACTCCTGCATGCTAACATCTCCAAAAAGCTTTTAACAGAGACCATCATTTCCCTCCAAGAATCAATGCATTTTAATTCATACGAAGATATTTGTCTGCTGCTCCGTTCCTTCGAGGCGCAGAGACACGTTTAACAAAACAAGTCAGCCTCGCATGGAGACAAACGCGCCAGCTCCCTGAAATTACTGGAAGTTCATTTTCAAAAGCCGTCCTGTTTTCTGGGAATCAATGCATATCAACTAAAATCAATAGCTTCTCCGTGCGGATGGGCTGAGACACCAAACCGATCTAGCGTTCCAGTGCATTTGTATCCAAATCTAGACGTTCTCAACGAGTCAATGAATTTAAGCGTCTGCCAGTGTCTTTTCACTTAAAACTAATCTGTTTGCTGATCGGACTGTACATTTCCAGAGTGCGTAGTAATATACTCTCTCTGTTTACCAGATCCAATGTACATTAACTCAAATCAAAATATTTCCACTTAACTTAAAATTGAATTTGTCCAAACTCCAGCAATGCTCACGGGATTAACTCTAGCCCAGGTCCCCAAGAGGATAACGTGTGGGCCCCTCCAGCTGGCCCCAAGCGGGTGAGCTTACTGGTATCAACTGTTAAGTAGGTTTTGGGATGAAGTGCTTCCTGCCTCTCTGGACCATAAACTCCAGGATTAGAAGGTATATCCAGGGATTCATTTGATCTCTTCTTCTGCCTCCCGAACTCTGGATTCCCCCTAAGCCCTTCCACAGGAGGGGGCCCCTCTCTTGTTCCTAGAAACCCCCTGAGAGTCCCTCATTCCTCTCTGGCATGATGTTCAGCCAAGGACTGTCCTCTGACCTGCTACCAGCCAAGTACCTACTAGATGCAAGGCTCCACAGAGACTCCAAGAGGTAAAAAAAATTTGCCCCAGAATTCTAGGAGTGTGCTGTCCAATGGTGAAGGACCCCTGAACAAATGTTTGGCTGACAAATACCTACGTAGCACTTGCTTGTTCGGACGCTGTGCTGAGCACAGGGAGACAGCGATGAGCATACCAGACAAAGCTTATCCCCTGTGAACCCAGCAAGGGAACCATTCACAGAATCAGTACAAGAAACCAATTAGGAGTCAGATGTGTGTGTGCAAAGGGGGCAATAAGCATGCTAGGGGGGCAAGTGATAGCATCTAAATTAGAGGCAGGGCGGGGGCCGGACATGCTACGCATCAGATATATACCAACATTCTTCGTCTTTGCTTACAAGAATTTATTTAATGCTCACAAGTCTAGAAGGAGTTACTAGTGTCCCCATTTCGCAGGTAAAGAAACTGGAATTCATGGTTGCTTAACAGCTCCACCAATCAGTAGGTGGCACTTGTCCTATGGAGGCAAATGAGCAGATGGCAGGGTCACAATTCCCTCCCAGATCTTGGACAACCAGGATCCAGGCCTTCCCCACCGTGCAGACCCCAGCCCTGATCTTACAGGGTCCCTCTTCCCCACCTACCCCTGCCACTGGCAGCTCCGGGAATGCTGCTGAGGGAGGCTGGTCCCCAGCTCTAGGAGCCTCCAAGGCATCACCATGGAGACGCTACAGAGGCCACCAGCCACACAAAAGGAGCTGTGAGCTCCCCAGCTCACCTGGGACTGGAGCTAATGAGGAGGTGGCAAAAGTGTTTCATTTTCTCTCTTCTTCTTGCTCTCTCTCAAAAAGAAGAGGCAATTTACACAGGCAAACAAACCCCTCCCTGCCCCTGGAAGGGAGCTGGTAAGCAGATCCTTCCTGGGTGTCTGCCTCCTTCTAAGGGGGCAGGGGAGAGCCTCCTGTCTGGATTCCACAACAGGAAGTTCCAAGAGGAGACAAAGGGGTGGAGCACTCAGCAGGAAACCCAGGGTCCTTCCCCCTTTCTCCTGCCCATGTGGAGGGGCAAGCTCAGAGCCGCATGTACCTTGTGCCAGTGTAAGTTGACTCACTGCCTTTGGCTCTCTGAAAAGCAAACCCCCTCTGTGATCCACTACAGGGCCTGCGCCCTCCATGTGGATGCAAACAGCAGCAGGTGCACTGGGTTGTTCCCCACTCTGCAGTTCCATCAGGGAGTAAGCAGCCGGTGCAGCCAGTCCCCACCCCAGCGAGGCCAGGGATCCTGCCTCCATGAGAAAGGCAGGGCCTCCTCCAAACGCAGAAAATGGGAAAAAGCAGGGTACCCAGAAACACACAGGCCTGGAGCAGGGTGGGGAAAGGCAGGCGGCGGCTGCCGAGTTGGGGAGGAGCGGGGAGCAGGCCCAGCCAGAAAGTAATCTTCACACTTGCATTGTCGTTCTGTTCTGTAGAGGGGTGAGAAGAGGGGAGGGGGAGACGGCGCCAAGAGAGGGAGCAAGCGGGAGAGGTGAGAAACCCAGCATCTTCAGACCTGCCCACACGGCGGGCTCCTCAGCTGTGTGCGGAGCCTCATCTCGCAGTCATTAGAGAGAACCCACAGGAAGGTTGGAGGCCGGACACCCCGAAGGGTGGGAAATGAAGAAAAAGGATGCAGACAGCGTAGACGTGTGTCTGAACATCTTAGGAGAGAGGGGCCCCACCCGGGAGCCCCCAAGCCCCAGAATCATCCTTGAAGTGGCAAATGGACCAGCACTATGGTCCCTCCAAAAGCCGCAGGGATCAGCAGAAGTCGCCACTTCTGACCCGAACCCTGTTCCTTTTTCTCTGCCTTCTCCTGGGGGGTGGGGGGAGGGACTCAACTTCCCCTCCAGTTGGTTCCAGCTGCTCTGACTCGTGAGCAAACAGCATAAACAGAGGGCAGAGATGGGGGCTGTCCCAGGGACAGTCTCGGTAGCAGGACCCCTTAAAGTGTGAATCAGATCCTGACAGTCCCACACTCGGAGCCTTGCAACTGCTCCTACCTCCCTCCTGGTGAAAACCAAAGTTCTGTATCGAGGCCCTGTACAATCCACACACGCACCCGCCTCCCACCGCTTGCCGTTCTGAGCTCTCTCAGCACCTGCCTCTTACCCACTCCGGTCTACCCACAGTGCCTCCTTCGTATTCCCCAGACACTCTGGAGGCCCTTGAGCCTTGGGCCCTTTGCACTTGGGTTTCCTCTACCTGGAACATACTCCCCAGTGTCTTCAGCCCTCCCTCCCTCCTTCCTGTATGCTGACGTCACTTGCTCAGTGAAGCCTTCCTGGTCAGTGCTGTGGTTTGGACATCAGCTTAGATGCCCCTGTGTGTTCAAGGCTTGGTCCCCAGGCTCTTATGCTAATGGTTAATGAGTTAAGGATGGAGGCTTAATCCAATGATGGTGTCTGAAGGCAGGGCCTCTGAGAAGTGATTAGATTGGAGTAGGTTGCTAGGGTGGATCCCCAAGATCTAATCGCTGTGGCTTTAAAAAAAAAAAGAGACCTGGTAAGATATGGAAGACAAGCAAACTCCCCGTCTCTCGGCTTCCTGGCTCACCTTGAGAACTTTGCTCCACCCATGCCCTGCGTTGCCAGCCTCTGGCCTCACCAGACAGCCAGACCAATGGGGCGTGCCAGATCCTGGACTCTGATGCTCCAGCGCTCTGAGCCAGAGCAAGCCTTCTTGCCTCCCAAGTAGCTTGCTTTAGGTAGTCAGTTGTAGCGAAGAGCTGAGTCTGCAGACTGCCCCCTGCCCCGAAAGCTGCAGTTTCCTCCAAGCCCTGCCCTCAGCCCTGCTTGGCTTTTTCCCAGTTTTCCTCCCCAGCTTTATCTCCTTCCTTATCTAGTTGCTTCTCTGTGTGTCTCACTGCAGTCACAGGAAGGAAGGCAGGGGCTCGGCTGTTTGTCCACGGTTGTCTTGGCAGCACCGACAATCACCTTGGCGCTGGTGGGTGCTCCACAGCTGCTTGCTGGATAGAAGAAGCTTCCCTAGGCCTGCTCCCTCCCCACGCCACCACCTGACACAACTTCCCTGGCAAATGCTTTCCTAGAAAACTGCTAGTCCTCTGGTCCCCAGCTCACACTGGACAGGAGAGAGATGGCAGAGAACAGCGAGGGGACTTCCTCCTGACAGAGGCAGAGAGGGTGGAAATCCCTGGGAACCCTCACTCGGCACTGTCACCTATGAGAAGACTGGATTTGCCTTGATCACAGTGACCATACACCTGCACACATATGAGTGTATGTACATGTATGAGTCCAATGTACAAATACATGCAAACACATGTACACATGAGTACACACACATTAATCCATGGAAACGTATGATTACACACACAGTAAGACTACACACGTATGAGTATTACAAACATGTGAGCATGCACAGATGTATTTCACACATGTGTGTACATGCACAGACATGAGTTTGTGCACATGTTAGTCCATGGATACATACAAGTATGTTCACAGTGAGTCTATATGTACACATGTGAGTGTGTGTACACATGTGAGTACTGTATGCATGTGAGTATTCACACATTAATTCATGTGTATGTGAGTCCATGAACACATAAAGTGTGTGTACACGCATGTTTGCATGCGCATGTGTGAGTACATGCACACGTGGAAGGACATGCACACGCATCTGTTTCCTCTCTTGATCACTGTAGTTTGATATAAAGAGCCCCAAAGTCAGCAGACTTGAGTTCTAGTCAATGAGCTGTCACCCCCAGACCCTGCAGCCTTCAGAGCCAGCAGTCCCCTCCTCCCTCAGTCTCAAGGTGCTCAAGTGCCTGCTCATGCCACCCGCTCACGCGGATTGGGATGGCAGTGGGTGTGACCAACTTCGTACATAACATCCTTCCCTGAAGGCTCTTAATGCCTATACCAGTCTTGCTGCTTTCTACTTAAACTTGGTGATGGTGGGGCTGGGGGTGATGGAGAAGCAAGAGCAAAAGGCAGGCAAATAGCTCCCAAGACAACAAAGCATGAAACAAAGTGCTGAACTGGTCCACCAGGAGCAAATGCCTTGTGCACATTTGGATTTAAAATGCATGTCACAAGTTCAGGCCACTGGTGTCCAGGCTTGGGTGCAATCCCACCCACCGACCCCCCTCTGCTGGGCTGGTGGGACTCCTGTTTGAGGCTGACGGGGCAGACGTCCTTGATGCCATGACAAAGTTTAGATCTGGGAGGTGCTGTGCTGGGACAGCCTGGCTGCATTCGGCACTTTTGGCCCAGCTGGGCTGACCGGGCATTATTTATAATTGAGCTTATCGTGTTCAGCTCTCGCTGTCACTGTTGGTTAGAACATTTGATGTCGCTGAGCCTTTGGAAAGAGGAGAAGGGTGGGAGGGAAGAGGGAGAGGCAGGAGAAACAAAAGGAGTTTCGTAGCAGGACTTCAAAAAAAGCCAAGTGTTTGAAAAGATCTTTGCTAAGGTTCTGACCTACTTTGCATGCGGATAAGCCATCTCCTTCGCTTTAAAAGAAAAAAAAAAAACCTCCCGCACAAAGTGGCCACAGCTCTATTCAGGAGAGCAGAGAGGGGCTTTAGTGCTGTAATCAGAGGCCATTTAGGAACCAGATTCAGCCTCTCCCCTCCCAGGCCCACGCATAGCCCCGGAACATGAGGCTCACAGAGCAAGAGGCAGCTGGGGCCAGAGAACTGGTGCCTGGCATGCTGTGTGGCGGGCAGCAAAGCCCCATGCTCTCAGGTGAGGTGCACCTGCCCCAGGTGCAGACCCAGCCCCAGCCCCGACACCTCCTCCCTGTGGAACCTTGCAGTCCTGGCCTGGACTCCCAGGGACTCCCTTTGCCTGTCGTGTCTGCACCTCAAGGATCAATCAAGTTAGCTTAGTCCCTGGCACACAGCGGGTGCTCAGTAATTGTGACTCCTCCCAGATTTCTAAAACAAGTTCAGAGGACTCAACCCATCCTGCCTGTGGATTCCTTAGACTGATCAAAGCCAGCAGATCAAACCCAATGATTAGAGCAACAGGGGAATCAGGGGCAACCTGGGAGGGGCCACTAATTAGCAGGGACACCAGGCTGAAGAGGGCCCCCACGCGGGTCTAGGCTCAGAGCAGCGACAGGAGTCATGAAGGGGCGGGGCAAGGGGCACTAGGAACTGTGATGGGGGAGAAAGGGATTCTACAGGCGGAAGGGGACGGTGGCCGGGATGCCCCTTCCCACCACTCCTGTCCCATGGATTTACACCCACCCTGGTCGAGGAGCTCAATCCCCTGAATCTCATTGCTCACAGACAGAAGAGAACACAAATGCCGGGGGCCTTCCAGGACTGTTAAAATATTTAGGAAAAAATGAGACGGGCTGGGTTAGGGAGCAGCAGGAATTGAGAAGGAGAAAGTGCCAAGCATATGGACTAAAGGTTCATTGTCACTGAAACAGTAAAATGGTTTAATGCTTTTCATTGTATATATATATATATAATATATTACATATATAATATATATATCCATATATACATATATAATATATATATATCCATCCCCAGAGATCGGCATTGTGGCACAGCAACATATGGGTATTGGTTTGAGTTCTGGCTGCTCCACTTCTGATCCACCTCCCAACTAATGCACCTGGGAAAGCAAAGAAGGTGGCCCAAGTCTTTGTGCCCCTGCACCAAACAAGGGAAACACAGACAAAGCTCCAGGCTTTGGGCTTCAGCCTGGCAGAGCCCAGCCATCGTGGCCATTTGGGGAGTGAACCAGTAGATGGAAGATCCTCTCTCTCTATGTCTTTCCATATATATATAAAAAAAACTTTGCCTTTTAAATAAATAAATCTTTAAAATTAACTGATTTAAAAAAAAAATCTCCATTACAGGAGCCAGCGCTGTGGCATAGCAGGTAAAGCTGCCGCCCGTGATGCTGGCATCCCATGTGGGCACCAGCTTGGCACTTGGCTGTTCCTCTTCCAATCCAGCTCCCTGCTAATGCCCTGGGAAGGCAGTGGAGGATGGCCCAAGGGCTTGGGCCCTGCACCCACGTGGGAGACCTGGAAGAGGCTCCAAGCTCTTGGATTCAGCCTGGCCCAACTCTGGCTGTTGCGGCCATCTGGGAAGTAAGTCAGCAGATGGAAGAACTCTCCTACTTCTCTGTCCCTCCCTCTCTTCCTCTGAAACCCTGACTTTCCAATGGATAAACAAATATTTTTTTAAAAATCCCCATTACAATCCTTTGAGGTTCATGCTTTCGGGAACATTGCTATTCCCATTATACAGGTGAAACAACTGATGTTTTTAAAGAGGGTAAATTGCTCAGAATCACAAAGCTAGTCCCTGGGGTGTGAATCATGAGTCTGGACTCTCAGCGACTTCTAAATCCTTTACCTTCACCCAGCAAATGCGTGTTGAGCTCCCACCGTGGGAGCCAGGCTTGGTTTCAGGCCCTTAAGATACAGTGATAAACACAAACAAATGCACGCATCTCCACACTTGTGGCACCTTCACAGGCCGCTGTGCTGGGTCTCATCAACGCCACACCCCTGCCTGTGCCCAGCATGTGTGGGAATGTACTTAGAGGATGCAAATAAACCCTTTTAATCTCAGTCAAATTCAAGCATCTAAAGGTAGGTCAATCTGTCTGAAAATCTAATCATTTCATGAATTCCAAACAAAGATGAAATTAATTGTGGATTATCCCTTGCTCAGCGTTGGGTTACTCTGGCCTCTGAATGCAGTTATGGAAAAGCCCCTCTAGCAAAAGAGCTGTCACCAGCTCCCTGGACCTCGGACAGTACTGCGTTTGAGGACTACAGTGCCCAGTGCCTCTTCCAGGCCCTTGACCTTGGCTGTCCTGGTGGGTGGGGATGGGCTCTGTTTGCCTTCACTCCTTTGTGGATCATCTACGACAAGGGCAGGACAGAAGGGCCCCAAAGCCGCTAATCACTACCCCTTCCAGTGTAGGCAGGGCTAACCCTCAAAGGAAGTATCAGCTCAGGCTAAATGTGCAAGGATCACCCAAGCTAAGATATGCACATGATTGTCTGAGTTCAAGAAATGAAGATAAAAAAAATCCTTACATATCCTGCACTAAGGCATACACATGAGGATGCGTGACTCAGCACTGTTTATAATGACACAAAAGAGAAGCACACCATTGAATGATTAAGGTCATTATGCAATTACACCACGGTACATCCAGACCGTAGGCTACTAGATGGTTATTACAAAGAAAGGAGTAGAGCGCTGGACACTGACATGACATGCTCCCAAAACACATCCAGTGAACAAAATGTAAGCCATGAAACAAAATATGCCTGGTAGAATGCTACATTTAAAATAGACAAACAGGAATGGGCTTTAAGCCTAGCAGTTAAGGCTTGTACATCCCACATCAAAGTGCCTTAGTTCCATTCCCAGCTCTAGCTCCTGACTCCAGCTTCCTGCCAATGCACTCTGAAAGGTAGTGGTGATGACTACAGTAGCTGGGTCCCTGCCACCCATAAGGGAGACCTAGATTGAGTTCCTGGCTCCTGGCTATGGTCACAACCTAGCCCCAACTATTATGGGCATTTTGAGAGTTGAACCAGCACATCAGGGGATCTCTCTCTCTCTCTCTCTCAAATAAATAAAAAATATAATAAATAAATCATAAGTAAACAAACACAAACACCTGCATATGTGTGTAGGGGATGGATGCGTAGTTTCAAAGAATATAATACATGCAAAGCTGTGGCGTGGCATCTGGAATCTGCAAGTTCCAGGCGCATCCTGCAAGTATTGCTGGGTATTCTTTTAAAGTGAGCATGGTGGAGGATCCAGCTCTGTGGCCAGGATGGGGCGTTTGCAGGTGAGCACCCACAACTCACTACATTGCGGCTACTATTTGAATATCTGACATCAGACAGGCACACTTTTTGTAACTTTCAAAATATCAAAGATAGAAGTAGGATGTTGAGCGTCATTTCCGGAGAAGGACTCTTCCTTGGTCCTGCATCCTTTTGTCTCCCAAGGCTGTTTCTGGCGCGTTCTCTGCTTCAGGTGTAGTTTTAGCCCATTTCTTTGCCTCCACCCCTCCCCACCCTCAGAGCTATGGCAGCCCGAGGCCTTCCCTGGCTGGGACGGTCACCTCGCCTGGGTCTCTGGGCCACAAGGAAGGGGCAGAGCAGCTGTCTCTTCCCTAGGGCCATCTTGATGTCAGTTTCGGTGCAGGGGCCCTTGCCTGGCCTTTGGAGTTTCCGTCTGCTTTTCCCTTCCCTGTCCTCCCCTTCATTCACTTCCTTCTCTCCATTCCTGCCTAATCCATCCATCCTCGCTCGTGTACAGCTCTCCGCAGAAGGCAGTAGAGCCTTTGACCACTGCCCCTAAGACTGAGTTAGTTTTTCTCTGCCAAGGGCGGTGAAGAGGGTTGGGCAGTTCTGTGCACAGACAGCAGCCTTTCCTATAGCCCTTGTCCGGCCCCCCTGGCCTCCCCAACCCTGTATGAGAGGCCTTGGGGTAAGAGGATGGGAAAGTGGGAGAGTTCCATGAAACCAGCCCACCCTGGCCTCCTTCCTTTGCAAAGGAACCGATCTCCTGATCGCCAAGCCCCAGCCCCACCCAACCCCATTAGTCCAGGAGACAGCCAGGAGGCCACGGCCAGGACCCCCGGCCACCTTGCAGGGTCACCGCAGCTCTATCTTTGGTGGGCCAGACACGGATAGAATGAAGCTCTCAGGGCCAGCGCTGTGGCGCAGTGGGTTAAGCCACCACCTGAAGCACTGGCATCCCATATGGCAGTTCAAGTCCTGGCTGCTCCACTTCCGATCTAGCTCCCTGGGAAAAGCCACAGAAGATGGTCTAAATGCTTGGGCCCCTGCCACACACATGGGAGACCTGGAAGAAGCTGCTGACTTTGGCCTGGCCCAGCCCTGGTTGTTGCAGCCATGTGGGGAATTAACCAGCTGATGGAAGGTCTCTCTCCTTCTCTCTGCCTCTCCCTCTCTCTCTGTAACTCTGCCCTTCAAATAAATAAATAAATAAATGTGGAAAAGGAAAACAATGGCACTCCCAGATCCCTCTGGGCTGTCGTGGTGGGTAGAGTAGAGAGAATTCTCGGGAAGCCCGCAGTGGACAGATCCCAGCAGCTGCAGCGCCTGGCTGCGGTGGCCTCGCTACAGTGAGAAGACAGGGCTTCTGGCTCGGGGACATGCCAGGGCCCATTGTGACAGTCACTTCCCCCGCAAGGAGAGCCAGAGTTCAGCGAGCCCCGCTCCTCACCTGCCCTTCTCATTCTACACCATGGTCAAAGACCAGTGGCCTTTTATCACTGCAAATAAAACAATTGGCAGCATCGTCCCATTTTCATGGCTCTGTCAGGACTTAGGCACAATGTGCCCATTTACAGGTGACATGGAGGCCCATCATCCCACAGGGTTAAGGGCAGACTAAAAGAAAGACTGAACCTTCTGGCTCCTAACTTTCCCCCACCAGTTAGGGCCTGGCCTGATGCCAGCAGCTGCCCGCCCCACCACTGCCGCCACCGCCTGCCAGGGGCCCCGTGCTGTTGTCTAGAGCACCAGAGAACTCACATCCCACGATGTGAACGAAATCAGAATTTCCCAAAGGTGGAGCATCATAAATATTCCAGACTTTCTGATCCTCGGAGGTTACACACGAGGGATGTGGGATCCAGAGAGGGGAAGTCACTTGTCCAGAGTCACACAGCAAGGCAGAGCGGATTTGTCCTCTGGTTGGATCAGGTACTGGACTGTGAGCTCACACGTCTCAGGGCAAGCTCAGGTCTTGCCCCGGCCCCCGGCACAGCCTGTGCAGAGCCCGGTGACGGTGTTGCTTGCCAGTCACATGGGAGCATATGGTGGGATGTGGGGGAGAAGAGCGGCTCCGCACGCCTCGCTCTCTGGTTCTCACATGCATCGGGCATCGGCAGAGATGTGTGAAGGATTTGCGGCAGGAAGACTATGAGAGCCTGACAGCGCTCTGTGATGAGCCTCACCAGCTCCAGGCAGGCCTGCGCAGGTGACGCCTGCCCGACGGGGTGGAAGGAGGAGGTCCTGTACTTCCACCCCACAAGCCAGCCGTCTCGGGCAGGGCTGGAAGGGAGAGCCCCACCCAGACTCCTTCATCCTACCCCATAGCAACCTCAACTCAATACACTGAGAAACCCCAGCAGGGCGCTGGAGTGCGAGTCCAGGAGGCCTGGGCCCCAGCCAGCTCCAACCACTCCAGGGAAGCCTTGGACAAGCTACACAAACGCTCACAGGTAAGTAAGGCTGCTGGACAAGGTCATCTCCAAGGTCACTCCAGTTGTGCCGCACCACGCTCTCCCCACCCTGGGGAGGATGGAGGTGGAGGAGGAAAACAGGTAGAAGCCAGGAGCACACCAGGCAGAGGAAGTCACCACCTATCACAAGCCTTAGACACTGCACGGAGGAGCCCCGCTAGGGATGGCGCACGTGCTCTGTCTTCTGATCCTCACAACATCTTGGAGATGGTATAATTATCTTCATTTTATAAGTGATGCAACTGAGGCTCAGAGAGGTTTCAGTAATGGCCCTCGGTCACATGGCTCGCAATCAGCGAGACTGGATCCCTCTAGCCACTCACTCTCACCTTCCCATCACACACACATACACACAGGCACACATGCACACATGAACACACACACATTCACACACACACATGAACATAGATGCACGTGTTTGCACGCACATAGAATCACACATGTGCATATTCACGTGTCCACACATACACAGAGACATGTGCGCACGTGCACACATACTTGCACACACATATGTACACACACTGTTCCCCCTGGAGCCAGAACTTCGCAGGTGGTACCCTGAGGTGCAGCAGAGCCGCCTCCCACAGGCAGCTTGTAGGACAAGTGTGGTCTCCCCTCCTCAGCACTACGGTTCCCCACCTTCCCAACTTAAAAGATCCTTACCCAACTACAGGCCTCAGTGTTTGCCCCAGAAGAAATGGCTCCATCCCCTGTCATCTCACTCAATCTTTCCCGCTTTTTACCCGAAACCTTCCCACCTCGCCTCCTCTAGCCCTGACCATCCCTCACCTCCAGCCCACACCCCGCTTCCCCGGGAACTCCGCCCCGTCCAGCACACTCGGTGCCCCCTCTTTGGTCCACGCTGGCTTCAGTTCCTTCCCGGTTGCTTGGCTCCGGCATCCCTGGTGTGGGGGAAGGGACACCTCCTTCCCCCGTGGCTTCTCCAATGTGGCTGGCGTGAGGCAGCACAGGGATGGGGGAAGCTGATTGGCAGGAGCTCCATGACCTCGGCTTGTGAGGTCACCTCAGGCAAACAGAGGAGGGGGTCGGTGTGGGCCCAGCGGGGCGAGAGTCACCTGGAAGACCAGAAGAGGGAGCAGCCGCGGATGATGGGGCTGGGGGAGATGGAGAGAGATGGGGCCGGAGGTGGTGGGAAACCCTTGTTTCAAACACTGGTCCTGACATAACAGAGGGATTCTATCGAGTGGTTAGAAAACCAGAGCCAGAGTGTCGGGGGGAATGCAAGGCAGGGGCCAAAAAGGATCGCACCTCGCAGGAGGGACCCAGAGCTGCTGAACCAGCCCCGCCGAGGAGAGAACTCCCGCGCCTTTGTCCCGCAGGGGGCTCCATGTGAACACGGCGCTGCACCCGAGGGTGGCCGGAGCCCCAGGGGTGCGGAGGAGACAGAGGTGCAGATGGGCCCTGCAGGCAGTCACATTCAGGGGTGGTCAACAGAGTGAGGAGCCGCAGGGAAGGAAGGGGACGGGGGAAGAGGGAGGGGTCCTGGGCAGAGGGGAGTGACCTCAGGGACAGAGTGGATGGGACTTGGCCAGGTGGGTTTAGGGGAGAGGAGGAGAAGGGGGGCAGCCTCATGTCAGCTGGCAGCATAGTGGGAAGGGGCAGGTGGGGCTTCCTTGCCCCAGGTGGGGAGTGGAGACCCTAACGGCAGAGAGGTCATTGCTTCGAGGAAGCACGGCCCCATGGACGGGGTACACACCTCAGGAGACGGGAGAGGCCCTGGAGGCCCCGGGCTCAGTGTGGCACCCGAACCCCTGAGGGCCCTCAGGAGCCAGCAGCGCCCCCTTCCGTCTTCATCAGGCCTTCCTCACACCCCAGAGCCTTCCGGGGCCTGCAGGAGGAGAGAGCGTGGCCAACAGTCCATGCCCAAGCCAGCTCTCTGGCTTATTAGTCTCTCCTGTGGTTCCTCTCCAACACACACTCACACACACACACTCATGCAGGTGTGTACACGCACCTACACGTACATGCACACACAGTCACAGAGCTCCAGAGAGCACAGTGTGGGCAGAAAGGCAGAGCCCATCCCCACCAAGGTCGGCGGGGAGCAGCCATGGAGGCACATCCCCAAGGCAGGTGGGGGCGGGGCGCCCACTGCAGGAGCTGCTTTGCCCCCAGCCTCTGTCCCCTCACCAAAGAAAGGCACCTTCCCTTCCCCTGCCTTTGCCCAAATCAATCCCGACATCTTCTTAAATCGGAGTCAGCCACAATGAAAGGGTGGTGCGGAATTTTGTTTACCAACCCTGGCGTCTAATTAAAATTAGCTGATGGTTCTTCTAGTTGGTTTTTGTTCTGACTATTTTTAAGCCGGAGCTGCTAGATCAGTGCAGCCACTAGTAAGCTGTCAAATCAAATTTTCAAAAGCAAATTGCTTTTATAATTAATTTAATTATTATTACGGCTCCCAGTTTTGTGTTGCCTTAATGAACACAATCAGGTTTCACCCTCGGCATCTCTCCCCATACCCGGCACCCCCTCGCTTGCCCAGACCCACCTCCCACCTCTCCCGCCCAAGCTGGGCAAGAGGGAAGGAGAAGAGAGAGGCGAACACGTCCCTCCAGCAGCCGCCGCCCCACTCACGCCCTCGTCCTCTGAGTGAGTAATTAAAGAGCGGCTCCCTGTTACGGAATAACTGGTACACGGCTTAATTACCCTTGAGCCTATCCAAGCATCCTCACACCCCCGCCCAAGTCTGTGAGTCTATGGGGGGGGGGGCAGTTACGAAGGAGAGAGAGAGAGAGTGCTTCTGTGACAGTGACAACGGTCTGTCACCCGGGGTCTGGCATTCACTGGGGAACTGTCAGTTACTAAGGAAACTAGGAGGGAGAGAGGAAGGGAGGGAGGCGGTTAGATCCAATTTTGGGTGACAAGTGTGAGGCATAAAGATTGTGGCCCCTCTCTGCCTCCCCACCTAAGTGAATGTAGTGGGGGCTGGCAAGGGGCCGGCCAGGGGAGAGGCAGCAGCAGGAGGGCACACCCTGCTCAGGGGGACCAGGCAGGCACAGGGACAGAGACATAAAAGGAGGAGCAGCTAGGGCCGGTCAGAGTGGTGTGTGCCTGTGTGTGCGGGTACTGTGCTATCCTATGTGACATGCACACACTGTCCACACCCGCGTCTATGCACACCCACCTACGAATGTATCCTTTGTGTCTTTGGGGTGTTTTCTTTCTTTCCTTTTGTTTTCTTTATTCCGTGTGCAGTTTCTCCCATCTCCATCCTTTATTCTTGCTGTGTTTGATTTGTCGTTGCTGTCTTGCCATTCTGTCTCTCCCTCCCCACCAGATTCTCCCCACTCTTCCTCCCTCCTGCCTTGCTCTCTTTCTGTCCCTCTGTCTGTCCTCATCTGTCCTCTGTCCCCACCTCCCAGCTCGCTCCCTTCCTACCTCTGCTTCCCCTCCCCTCTGTCTCCCAGGCTCTGGTTCAGGCTCACGCCTGGGGACCTCAAGGATGCCTTGATGTGACTCCTCTTGCCCCAAGGAGACAGCTGCCCGCAAAGGAGAGATTCAGAGTGTGCTGGCGGGGAGCATTGGGGATGCGTGCCCCACATGAGGGGCCCAAGAGGGCCCCTGCTCCCATCAGCCAGTGACCAAGAGAGAGGGGTGAGGGCTGGGGCCTGGAGCAAGCCAGGCAAGGTAGAGGAGGCAGGCGAGCAGGGCCAGGGCTTGTTGCTGGGCTTTTGACTTCAAGGAAGGGCACAGAGGCCCCCAGGGTGGCAGGTGCGTGGCCAGCTCTGAGTGGCATGGGGCAGGGCACTCTGGACCTAGTGTAGGAACCCCAGGAGGCCTCAGGCTCTGGGCAGAGCCCGCCCTCCCCAAGACACAGAGGGGCCAGGATGAGGCAAGCCTTTGCCTTCCTGCCCAGGCCCTGCCCTGTGCCCCATGCCCTGAGTGAACTCAGGCAGGGACCCTGCCAGCCCCATGCTGCTCCCTTGCTGTCGACTCTCCTTTTACCTCCCACTCTGGTCTTTCTCCTGGACACGCGATAGAACACGGCTTGGGTCTTGCTCTGTCCCCTCCTGGTGCACACAGGGCCCTGGGTTCGAGTGCAGCCTCATTCCTGGCTCCTGGGCCCCCTCAGGGCAAGCCCCAGGTGCTGGAGAGATGGCGTTGCCACCTTTCAGGGGTAGGTGGAACAGGGGACTCCACGCAGCCCTGAGTCTTCCATATGCCCAAGCCAGGGCCCCCTAGGGGTGCTTCCCCTCCAGAAGCAGGGACCTTGCAGTGCCCTCTGTCCCCACTGTCTCTTCTGTCCTCCACCCACCCCCAAGTAGGCAATTTACCCTCCCCACTCCAGGGGGCGTTCTCTGGCCAGACACCTGGCATCAGCCTGGAGTTGCCCTTGGAGCCAGAATCCCAGAAGGAGCCCAATGCCAAATTGAGAGACATTAGCCCTGCACCTAAAGCCTCGTACGCTGGCTTCGAGAACCCCAGACCATGGGCTGACTTGGCAGCCTACAACCCCTGTGGCCATTGCCAGGTAAATGCTCCAGCCTCAGACTCTGTGTAGAGCAAGCCTGCCACCTGGTGGTGACGCCACCTAACAACAGGCCGGGGCTCCTGAGGGTGGCTCTGAGCAGCGTATTGGGCCCCACAGCGCAGGTGCACCCTGGCTCGCCCAGCATCCACCCTGAAGGCAGGGTCACCCTGTTGACGGAGCATGGAGCCCTACCCAAAGCCCTTCTGAAAGAATTTGTAGGAGCAGAAAGACAGAAGGTAGGGGTGGTTTGGGTTCAAGGCTGGAGACCCAAGGGCAGGGGTCTGAATAGCGAAGATAGTTCAGGCTGCCAAGCTGACACGCCTGTCCCTTGCTGGCATTGATGAGCAAGAAGCCGCTCCAGGCAGTGGGAAGGCGGAAGCCTGGGTTCCACGCCTGGCTCCATCACTGCCCACCAATGGGACAGAGGTCCTGCTTCAGAGACAGACAGACAGACAGACGGGCACGCTGCCAATCCTGCTTTCAAGTGGCTCACAGGCTGGACCCAAGACTGACCCAAAGACAGACCAGGAGTGGATGGAAAGTTGGAAAAGGGTGTCTCATAGAACACCTGGTCTGACAGGCCCTGGGCACCTTGCCTTTGTATTGAAATCACAGTTTATGACTGCTTTGATATAAGGATGAGTATATTCATAGTCTACATCAAAATGTTTCCCTTGGGATGGGCGTTCAGTGCAGCAGATAAGATGTGGCGCCACTTGGGATGCTCCCATCCCATATCACAGTGCCTGGGTTTGAGCCCTAGCTCCCTCCCTGATTCTAACATCCTGCTGATGTGCACCCTGGGATGTAGCAGTGTTGGCTCAGGTACTTGGGTCTCTTACCCCCAAATGGGAGACCTGGATTGAGTTCCCAGCTCCCAGCTTTGGCAAGGCTCAGCCCCAGCCGTTGTGGCCATCTGGGGAGTGAACCAGCGGATGGAAGATCGATCTTAAATAAAGTAAAGAAATACACAATGTGTTTTTAAAAAACAAAACAAAACAAAACAAACAAACAAAAAAAACATTCTCCTCAGCCTTAAAGTTTGGCTATTTTTCCTTCCAACTGTACAAGAAGCTAAAGCAGTGTGTGTGCCTCCTGTGCACACAGTGTGTGGTGGGCCCTGAGCCCAACCTCATCACCTTGCAGATAAAGAAATTGAAACCTGGACCAGAGAAGAGGCCTGGGCAGCAGCTCCCAGGGGCAGTGACAGGGCTGAGGCCAGCAGCAGGTCCTCGAGCTCCCCCACAGGACTCTTCCCATCACCCACTCAGCCTTTCCCAGAGTAGAGAAATCTCTGGCACCTGCATGGCGGGCCCAAGAAGAGCCCCGGCATCTGGTCCTGTGAGGCCCTTGCGCTGCCCACCACAGGGAACCCCCGACAGGATGGGCTCCTCCTCCCCTCCCCCGGCCCTGGCCCTGCGGCTCTTTGGCCTGCTGTCTTATTAATTCCTAATTTCCAATTTGCAAGAAGAGAGAGTCTTAAACCTCCATCTCACCAGCCCAGCAATCACACAGATGATCCAAGTATCTCTGGACAGGCTTTAATTTATTTCCCAGCGCACGCGGGCACTGCTGAGAGACTTGATGGCACCAGCTTAAACATAATAAATTACTCAAGTACCAGAGATTAGTTAATAAAGCTCCAGGCTCCCTCCCAACCCCTGCTGGCTTGGTCCGCGACACCAAAGATGCCTTTGAAGATGCCCAAGTAGAGGGGCGGGGGGCTCAGTGCCAGGTCCCCAGGTCTAAGTGAGTTCTCACGTCCTCCTCAAGACCCTTGGTGCCAGGCAGAAGTCGTTACCAGGGCAGCAGGTGGGGGCTCCAGCAGGCTCTAGGGTGGTCTTGGGCATTTGTCCACCCTGATTTTAGCACCTGGTTGGGAGTGGTGACTGAATAGCAGGTCAGAGCTTGGAGGACGAGTCAGGGGACCCGTGAGAGTGAAGATGGGCACTGGTGAGCTTGGAGCCCAGCAGAAGGGGTAGAGATGCTTTCCCCAGAGCCACGGAGGTCAGGGGGGCTTTGTGCACCTGCAGGCCCCTCCCTCCATGCCAGGTGGGTCTTCCTGTACACTCACTGCCTTCTCATCCCCAGAGCCCTGTGCCCCCATCAGAGCCCCCTCCCATCCCCTCTTCAGAAGCCACTTGACCAAACACCTCTGGCCATGCCACTTCTTGCCGTGGCCCGCCCGACGTGCTGTGGCTCCAGAGCCCGGGTTTCACTGTCCACCGTGAGAGGCAGTGAAAGCCTCAGGATGGGGCACCATGTGTGCGGGAGAGGGCGCAGCTGCCCTCTGTGGGGCCTCTGAACAGGAGCCTCTCATCTGCTGGGTGGCTCAGGAAGATCCTGAGGGAGACAAAGAAACGGGCAAGAAAAACGCAGAATTCAGTCCCAGCCCTAGACAATGGGGAAAGGGCTTAGGCCAGGAGCAGGGGAGGGGCAGAACAAGGACGTCCGCAGGGTGCCAGCCGTCCCGGGCGCCCTCCTCCCCAACAGTCTCACCTGCTGCCTCTGCGCAGGTGCCACAGCGCTGAAGACCTCAAGAGCCACCAAGCCAGGGCACAAAGCCTCTTGCTCTCTCCTGGCTCCCAGGCCTCTCATCCCCACCCCCCTCTTCACTGCCAAGACCCCACTGGGACAGGTGAGCAGGAGCTGTACTTTGTCCCCACCACAGCACTCCTGAGGCTAAAGCAATTGTGATCCAAACCACCTTTGTTCCAGGGTGCCTCTGTCTTCCATTGTTATCAGCAATGCAAACCTCTTCCTTCTAATTCTTCCCTTCCATAATGCTCAAAATGCTGCCTACTCACGCTCTTGTTTATGCCCAGAGCCTCCCTCTGCACAATAGACGGTTGCTGAATATGGTATAAATTGAATCACATTATAAACGCACTAGGGGAATCCTAACATGGATCCTTTTATAAAGTGAATAATCATCCCCTAATTTATCATTAGCGTAAGCCCAGGTTTTCATTGACCAAGTTTGTTTGATGTGAGCAAAACCTTCAAACACACACGCAGTCTCCTGGTGGTGGGGGTGGGGGTGGGGGGTGCTACAACACCCAGTACAGTGCCAGGCAAAATTGAGAGTGATCCTGTGAACGGAAGCTCCAAGGATTATACAGGAGTTGTGGATTCTTGCGTGGGTGTTGCAGCACAGCTTGAGACACACATCCCCTACTGTCGTACCTGGTCCGAGACCCAACCGCTCCACTTCCAATCCAGCTCCCTACTAATGCACCTGGGACGCAGCAGATGATGGCCCAAGTGCTTGGGCTCCTGCATCCACGTGAGAGACCTGGATGGAGTTCCAGGCTCCTGACATCGGCCTGGCCCAGCCCTGGTTCTTGTGAGCATCTGGGGAATGAACCAGCACATGGAAGATCTCTTTCTCTCTCTCTCTCTCTCTCAAATGAATAAATATTTTAAAAAATAAATATACATCACCATAAAAGAATAGTGTTTCCGTTTAAGAAAATGGGAAGCTGATACCCGGTAAAGAGCAGTGGTTTTGCTGCTGCCTCTGTGCCCACAGCGATCATTTCCAGGTTTTTATAAGAGCCTCGGGCACTCCTGAGTGACCGGGAGCTGACGAGGAGGTGGGAGAAATGGAGGGATGATTGCTGGGGTGTAGGATCGATCCTGGGGGCTGCTGGATTTCACAGGAGTACCTGCAGGCCCAGGGCCAGCTGGGCACACACGTAAGCTGCAGCCTCTCCAAGCTGAGGTCCTTGGTGTCCTGGATGCAACACCCAGCCCTGCCACTACCAACCATCCATTCTGTTTGCATGGGCTTTAAAATCAACGAGGCCCCGTCCTGCCCCGTATCCAGTCCTCACAACACCAAGAGGCAGAAATGGCCTAGCTCCACTGTGCCAGTGAGGAGCGGAGGCTGAGAGGACAAGATGCTGCCCCACATGGCCGCAGCTCTGCCTAGCGAAAGCCACTGCTCTCTGCTGCAGCAGCCAGGCTTTCTGCGGAGGAGGAGGACCCCCCCAAGGGACCTACATTTCCTTCCAGCATTGATAGCCTCCCTTTCTATGAAGCCATGGCTCAGAATGTTGTAGTTAATCCAGGAAGACGGCCTGGAAGAGGCGAGCTGAGCACCACGTATGAAAGGGAGAGACAGACCTGGTTGGGTGGGAGATTGGAAAAAGGTCCTGGGTCCTTCTGACTTTAGCAAGTGACTGCCCAGTGCACCCCTCTCTCCACCATGTTTTCAGAAAACAAAGACAAATGGTGACAGATAAGAGATAGGAACCCATCACCCCTGTAGCTAACAAAGGCCAAGGTGGTGGGTGTGGCTTGGTGAGGGAGTTATGGGGTCCATTGGGGCCTCACAGGCAGTGAGAGACCAGCAGGCCCTGCATGAGGTGCTGGTGACGACACAGGGTCTGCCCCACCAGGGTCAGCAACACAGATGGGTGGATGGAGGCTTTGGCTGGCTGCAATCTCTCGGATCGCTCTGGAAGGAAGGAAACTAGCAGGAGGAGAGCTGAGCAAAGCCCCATGTGCACTCCCATATCCGCGGTCAGAAAAGTCTGTCCCCTTCCCCTAGAAAGGGATAGAGAAATTGCTGGAGAGAGGGAAGCACAAGACAGAGTGGGCTCCCTCCGCATGCAAGGAACCTTGAGGAGAGACCGCAGGAGAAGAGGGGGCTGTGCGGGAGCCCCTCCCTGCCGGGTCCACCCTCGGAGTCCTCAGAGCTGGGGGCAGCCCCTCTCTGCCTGTGTCTCATTTCCTGTTCATTCACTGTCGCCAGCTGTGGAAGCTGCAAGGGCCAGGGTAATCGCCTTGATCACCGTCTGGGGCAGGGGACCATTCCAGAAACCTCTCTGCCAGCTGGTGATTCAGAGCCCAGGACCCATGAGGAGGTGAGGGACACCCAGAGAACTTAGTGGACCAGTTAAGGGTCCGAGGGCCGTGCCTGGGGCTCTGGCTCCCGCTGAGACACCACACCCCGCACCGACAGGAGTTTGCGGAGAGTAGCAAGAGTGGACTCCAAATCCCTTTCCAAAGTGCCCGAGGCGTGCTTGTACCTCGTTGGTCCCTCGGGTGAGAAAAGGGAGTGTTACAGCCAGGACCTCCAGGCTGGCACGGGAACCCCAGCAGCTCACCCACGCTTCTGATCCGGGTGAATCTAAAAGCCCTCGGTCTTGGAGAGAAAGGCAGAGGGTCGCGGAGATCATGGATAGGAGATGTCCTTGTAAACCAGAACGTGATTTTAGATGCTACTTGTTACTTATCACCTTCCGCGTGAGCATGGCTTTAGGAAAGGGTCTTGGCCGGCGCCATGGCTTAACAAGCTAATCCTCCGCCTTGCGGCGCCAGCACACTGGGTTCTAGTCCCGGTTGGGGCGCCGGGTTCTATCCTGGTTGTCCCTCTTACAGGCCAGCTCTCGGCTATGGCCCGGGAGTGCAGTGGAGGATGGCCCAAGTCCTTGGGCCCTGCACCTGCATGGGAGACCAGGAGAAGCACCTGGCTCCTGGCTTCAGATCAGCACGATGCGCCGGCCACAGCGGCCATTGGAGGGTGAACCAACGGCAAAAAGGAAGACCTTTCTCTCTGTCTCTCTCTCTTACTATCCACTCTGCCTGTCCAAAAATTAAAAAAATTTAAAAATAAAATTAAATTAAAAGGAAAGGGTCTTTACTTTGGGTCTGGAGCAGGAGGAAGATGAAACCCATAGACCACGCCCATCTGTGTGTGACTCAGTCCCTGAGCTTATCCTGCACACTCCAGGAGTCCGTGTTATGGGTCCTCTAGCTGCTGGCCACAGGTGTACATGCAGCCCTGAAATCAGCTGAGGCCTCCCCCTCCTGCTGCGCCTACTGAAACGTAGGTAAACTTGGCCCCAAGGCCGGTGCTCAGCCCGTGCAGTCCAGAGTTCGCCCTGAGCTCTGTGTGTTCCCCCAGCTGGCCTCACGTCCCATTGTCTTTGCTCCTGCGCCCACACACACTCGCTCCAAACAGCAGGCTCTCCGTGGTGCTCCCACAAAAGTCACATGGGCCCCACGTGATTCCTGGTTTAAAACTGGACACGTGTGGCATCTGGGGGAGGGGCCACAGTAGACACAGGGTCTGCTGGGATCTCAGCAGCTCTGTTTCACCTTCCGCTTCTCTGGCCTCCTTCTGGGAAGCAGCAGGAGAAGAGCTGTCCACTCCACCTGAAGACAAAGCCCAGCGAGGCCAGCGGCAGGGCCCGCAGTGCTGCTGAGACCCACGGCCACCGCCCAGCGCTCAGCTTCACGATCCTGTGACGATCGCCAGCTCTCGTCATTCTCAGGGGTTACACTCTCTAACGCCACCACGAGAACGGGATTAGCAGATCCCGCATGCTTCTTCCTGTGGGAGAGCAAAGACTTGGCTCTCGGGGTCCAGGACACATTTCCATCACCAGATCCACACGTGAGCTCCTCTTGGGTTTCTGTTTACAGATTCGTTATCGAGCAGATAGCGTGGACTCATTCATGCCAACAGCACGGTAATGCCCAACCTTACGTAGCACACGCGTGTTCTCCACAAAGAAAGGCACCAGACAGTACTTCAGCGTGACTCACAGGCCCACGTAAACAGCGAAATCACCAACAGCGAGCACAAATGTGCAAAAAGGACGGCACTAAATAGACCCCAAAAACGGCCTTCGTTCTCAGGAGGGGGTGGGCACAAGGAGACAGAGCGACACCTTGTTCAACCTTGGCAAGCAGCAGGGGCCTCGGGCAGCTCAAGGGTTTCCCTAACTCTGCACATGGGTGTGAAAGTGCCCTATCTAAAGACTTAGGGACTATAAATATCAGCAAGCAGGCAAGTTTACAAGTATGGAACCCAGAGATAGTGAGGACTGACCCTACATAAATGACACAGGGTACTAGGGCTGGTGTTGTGGTGTAGCCGGTAAAGCCACCATATGCAGAAACAGCATCCCGTGTGGACACCAGTTCGAGTCCCAGCTGCTCCACTTCTGATCTAGCTCCCTGCTAATGTGCCCAGGAGAACTGCAGAGAATAGTCCAAGTGCTTGGGCCCCTAAACCCATGTGGGAGAACAGGATGAAGCTCCTGGCTCCTGGCTTCAGTCTGGCCCAGCCCTGGCCCTTGCAGCCATTCGCGGAGTGAATGAGCAAATAGACCTTTCTCCCTCCTCTCTCACTCTTTATGCAACTCTGACCTTCAAATAATAAATGAATAAATCTTTAAAAATATGATGGAGTACTATGTAGCAATACAAAAGAACAGACTGTGTACCCACACAGAGGTCAGGATAAACCTCACAGAGGATGTGCTGAGTGAAAGATACTCGTCTCAGAAGCTGACCCACAGCATCACCCACTGGTAGACATTCTTTTATTTGAAACGCAAAGCAACAGGGAAAGAGAGAGAGGGATCTTCCACCCTCTGGTTCACTCCCCAAATGGCTATAACAGTGGGCCAGGCTGAAGCCGGGAGCCAGGAGATCCACTGAGGTCTCCTACATGAGTGGCAGGGGTCCAAGCACGTGGGCTACCTCATGCTGCCTTCCCAGGCTCATTAGAAGGGAGCTGGGTTGGAAGCAGGCGGGACTGAAAATGGCACTGTCATACAGGATTCTGGAGTCACAAGCAGTCACTAAAGCCTTTGAGCCACAACATTGGCCCCTGATTTGGCCTTCTCCAAAAGACAAAACTACAGTAATGGAGAACAGCCCAGGAGTTGCCAGGGGTCAGAGATGGGAGAAGTGCAGCTGTAATAAAGGAATAGTTAAGGGACTTGGGGATGAGGAGACTGTATTGCATCCTGAATTGTAGTGGTAGTAGCACCAACCCGGGCATGTGTTCTATTTCATAAAACTGCATATCAAGAGAAAAACACTGATTTTATAGCATGCTAATTAAATAAGTAAATAACTATCATAATAATGAGTAACCACAGAGGCAGCATGCCTGGCTCCCATGTGGACTGCCCTGCTCCATGGACTGGGGCCCCACGGGACGGTGACCGGGGCCACCTGAGACCTTTGTGTCTTCCTAGCAGCCTTCTTGGAGCCAGGACAGCTCCCTGCATTTGGGAGACAGCCCCAGGCCCCATGCAAGGGGCTGAAAGTGCCTGCCAGTCGCCAAAAGAGGGCACAGGCCCCGGGCTTCTCAGCCTCTTTGCATTCATTTCCCCTTCTGGGAGAGGACTCCACGCCTACAGGGTCCCAGGGCATTGGCTTTATATCCACACACACAGATCCCCCCCTTAGAAGTCAGCGTTGCCCCTGGCAACCAGCTCCCTCTCTCCAAACCGCTTTGAATACAGACTGCCTTAGGAAGACCACTCCAAAGAGCGATTCTGAAAGACTTCCTAGCACTATGTGAACACAACATTTTTAAACAGAAAATTTAACAAGATTTTAAAACAAAGATTCAAAGTATTTTTATCATATTCTGACTGTGTGTTTGCTGAGTGGCTAGAGGGGAACTCTCTGTACTCTGCAAAGGAAGACAGAGGGAGAGAGGACGGCAGGTCACGCAGCACTGCCTGCCCCGAGCTGACAAGAGGTTGAGTCAAGAAGATGCCATGTCCCTGCGAAACCCCTCGTGCGGGGGTCGGGGGTGCACACAGTAGGTGCTTAACAATGCCAGCGGAAATCAAGACTAATCCCCAAGTACTGAGGGTTTTCCATTACAGTTTATTACACACCACCTATGTGGCAGGCTCTGTACAGGGTACTGCTAGCAATACAGAAAGAAAAAGATAAGACCCTTCCCTTCTAGGGGTTCCAGTCTAGTAAAGAGAAAGACATACATAACTAATTGTATTAACAAGAGAGGAGGCTGTGCTGAAGCGAATACAAGGCGTGGGCATTTGGCCTCGTAGTTAAGACTCCATTGTCTCACATCAGAGTACCCAGGTTCAGTTCCTAGCTCCAGCTCCTGATTCTAGTTCCTGCTAATGCAGATCCTGGGAGGTAACAGTGATGGCTCAATTAACTGGACCCCTGCCACCCAAATGGGAGACCTGGAGTGAGTTCCATAAGCCAACAAATGGGAGATCTGTTTATGTGTGTGTGTATGTGTGTGTGTGAACCAACAAATGGGAAATCTGTCTACCTGTGTGTGTGTGTGTGTGTTTCTATTTGTCTGCCTCTCAAAATATTAATAAAATAAGAATAAAATATAAGGGTCATGTTACGGGAAAAATGAGTAAGGGGGGACAGATGCTAATCAGGATTCTTTGGTTGCAAGTGACAGAATCCCAACCCAAATGAACCTAAACAAAACAGCAGATGCATTGGTTCCCATAATTTGGTAGAACATGGGTGCATCCAGAGATTCAAAATAAAGATTGACAGGAATTTTGGTTCATCTGCTGTTCTATGCCGTTCTATGGTTTCATGACGGATGTCTTCTTAAGTTTGGTCCCCAACTAGCACCAAGTACCTCTGGCTAAATTTAGTGCTTTCAGCAGCCCTGGGACCCAGCCAGCCATGCAGGCCCAGCAATAAAAAAGGTTTTGATGCTGTGATGGGAGCAGATAATGGGTCTGACCCTTTCTGGGGCCCTTCTGATTGTACAGGTGTCGAGAACACTGGACTCATTCAGGACGAGAGAAGGGAAACAATACACCCCCAAAGACGACAGACCCCCAAGTTCTGAACATGCCTTTCTTCACCCCGGAGCGCAGGAGAAGTTCAACTCTGGACACCACCAAATCCTGGAGCCACCTGATCGTGTGTGTTGAGGTCCAACAGGAACAGACATTTTCAGGGTGGAGTGTTTGAGGTTGCTAAGATGACGCAGCAATGATGGAAAGAGCCTGGGCCTTGGATATGGCTCTCAGCTCTGCTACTTACTAGCTGTGAGCTTTTTTGATCTGACAATGTCTTGTTTGTGAAATGGGAAGAGTAATGCCTACTTGACAGATTTCAGTAGGGCTAAAGGCCATAATTTAAATTATAGTTATTGTTACTAAACTGCATATTCCCTTTGCAGCCCTGGTATCTTTTCTAATTCTCAATCATCCACCACATATTTATTAAGCACATGTTCTACACAATTTGCAATACACAGAGAATGCTGATATTAAAAATATAATGCCCCAGGGGCCAGTGCTATGGCTTAGCAGGTTAATCCACTGCCTGCCATACCAGCTATTCAAATCCTGGCTGCTCCACTTCTGATCCAACTCCCTGATAATGGCCTTGGAAAGCAGTAGAAGATGGCCCAAGTGCTTGGGCCCCTGCACCCACATGGGAGACCTAAAAGAAGTTCCAAGCTCCTGGTTTCAGCATGGCTCAGCCCCAACAATTGTGGTCATTTGGGGAGTGAACCAGTGGATAGAAGATCTCTCTCTTTCTCCCTCTCCCTCCCTCCCTTCCTCCCTCCCTCTCTCCCTCTCTCTCTCTCTCTCCCTCTCCCTCCCTCCCTCTCTCCCCCTGTAACTCTTTCAAATATATACAAATGAATCTTTAAAAAAATATTTTTAATGTAAGGCTCCTTGCCCTCCAGTCAATTACCATTAAGAGTGATAAGAAAAGCAATTATGGAACACAACATGTAACGAAGTACATAGAAGTACAAATAATCCCTTAACCTGTTTAATGTATTTAATGCATTTTATTCTTTTTCTAAAGAATAATTTATTTATTTATTTGAAAGCCAGAGCTACAGAGAGGGAAGGAGAAAGAAAGAAAAAGATAGAGTGAGCGAGCTTCCATCTGCCTGTTCATTCCACAAATGGCAGAAATGGCAGCAACAGCCAGGTCTGGGTCAGGCCAGGCCAAAGCCAAAGCCAGGAACTCTATCCTGGTCTTCCACCGGGATGGCAGGGCCATCTCATGCTGCCTTCCCAGGTGCATTAACAAGGAGCTGGATCAGAAGCAGAGCAGCCAGTGCCGTGGCTTAACAGGCTAATCCTCCGCCTTGCGGCACTGGCACACCGGGTTCTAGTCCCGGTTGGGGTGCCGGATTCTATCCCGGTTGCCCCTCTTCCAGGCCAGCTCTCTGCTACGGCCCGGGAAGGCAGTGGAGGATGTCCCAAGTGCTTGGGCCCTGCACCCGCATGGGAGACCAGGAGAAGCACCTGGTTCCTGGCTTCGGATCAGCACGATGCGCCTGCGCCGGCCGCAGGGGCCATTGGAGGGTGAACCAACGGCAAAAAGGAAGACCTTTCTCTCTGTCTCTCTCTCTCACTATCCACTCTGCCTGTCAAAAAAAAAAAAAAAAAAAAAGAATGGGAAAGCACCCATGGCTTTATTAAAAAAAAAATAAAAAGAAGAAGAAGAAGAAGCAGAGCAGCCATGACTCCACCACTGCTCCAATATAGGATGCTAACATCACAGCAGCAGCTTAATCCACTGGGCCAAGATGCCTTACCCAAGTACTTTACATTCTTAAAAACACTTATGCCCAGGGGCCGACGCTCTGTGGTAAAGCTGCCGCCTGCAATGCCAGCATCCCATGTGGCCACCAGTTCGCGTTTCAGCTGCTTCACTTCCAACCCAGCTCTCTGCTATGGCCTGGGAAAGCAGTGGAAGATGGCCCAAGTAGTTGGGCCCCTGTACCTATATGGGAGAACTGAAAGAAGCTCCTGGCTCCTGACTTCAGATTGGCCCAGCTCCAGTCGTTGCAGCCACTTGGAGAATGAACCAAAGGATGGATGGAAGACCAGTCTTTCTCTCTGCCTCTGGCTCTCTATAACTCTACCTTTCAAATAAATAAATAAATATTTAAAGAAAAAAAAAAAACACTTATACCCAGTAAAGTAGTGTCCTCTTATACATGGTTTTACTTTCTGTCATTTCCCAAGGTCAATAGGGCTGGTGCTGTTGCATAGCAGGTAAAACCGTCACCTGCACTGCCAACATCCCATATGAGAACCACTTCCGATTTAGCTCTCTGCTGTGGCCTGGGAAAGCAGTAGAAGATGGCCCAAGCCCTTGGGTCCCTGCACCAGTGTGGGAGACCTGGAAGAAGCTCCTGGCTCCTGGCTTTGGATCGGCGCAGTTCCAGTTGTTGCAGCCATCTGGGGAGTGAACCAGCAGATGGCAGACCTCTCTCTCTCTCTCTCTCTCTCTCTCTCTGCCTCTGCCTCTGCCTCTCTGTATCTCTGCCTTTCAAATAAATAAATACATCTTTAAAAATAAATAACATGCTATTCTGAGTAGTATGATGAAATCTTGCTCTAATTCCATCCCCCTGGGGCCTGAATTGTCCCTTTGAGCAGTGCATACACTATCTACCCAACAGCTACTTGGTAGCCATCTTGGTTATCAGATCAACTACTGCAGTATCACAGTGCTTGTGTTCAAACCTTTATTGTTACTTAGTCACAGCCTCAAAGCATAAGCATTGTGATGCTGGCAATTCTGATATACCAAAGATAAGCCATAAAGTGCTTCCTTTATGTGAAACAGTGGAAGTTTCTACCTAGTGAGGACAAAAAAAAAAAATCATAGCTAAGACTCACAGTAAGAGCACACTTTACATCAGTGAAAATTGTGAAGAAGGAAAAATAAATTTGAATACATTTGTCCTGGTTTTATCACACCACAGACTGCAAAAGTTATGGCGACGGTGCCTGATAAGTGCTTAGTTAAAATAGAAAGGACGTTACATTTGCGTATATATGTACAGGAAAAAAGCAGAGCATATCCAGGGGTTGGCATTGTGGCACAGTGTGTTGAGCTTCTGTGACATCAGCATCCCATAGCAAAGTGCCAGTTCAAGTCCCAGCTGTTCTGCTTCCAATCCAACTACCCGATAATGCACCACCTGGAAAAGCAGCAGAAGATGACCCAAGTACCTGGGTCTCTGCCACCCATGTGGGAGACCCAGATGGAGTTTCAGGCTCCCAGATTCAGGGACATCACAGCCCTTTGGGGCATTAGCCAGCAGATAGAAAATCTCTGTTTCTCCCCTGCCCTCCCCTCCAATCACTCTTTCAAGTAAATAAAATTTTTAAATAAAACATAGTATAAATAGTATACAAGGTTCAGGGCTATCTGCAGTATCAGGCATCCACTGGGGGTCTTGGAACATAACTCCCATGAGTAAGGGGGAGCAACTGAATCTCACTAAACTCTCCCACAACACCATGAGTTATAATGTCTCTCTCATCTTACTTATGAAGAAATGCACATGCTCCATGTAGCATGGTTAACATGCTCACAGCTGGTGAGAGGTAGGAATAATTCCTACTTTCCATGATGCAAAAGTGGAATGGGCCATCAAGAGTTTATCGAGGGGAAAAGGAATGAATTTTTGGATATTGTTTTCAAGTAATCAGAGTGACCAGCAAAGCAGCCCCAGCCAGAACACCAGACAACTGAAGGAAGGGAGGACAGCAGCAAACCAGTGACACCCGGCCCTGCAGCGTGAACTTGGTGCCTGAGCTGGTGTGTGAGCCCAGGCAGCTTGCCATCTGCACAGCAATGGCTAAATTACAGCATGAGTAGTTGAATCCTATCGGAGTGCTCATGATTTTCTTTCAAACTTGATGGAAATTTTGCAGATTTCTGCATTACCGTAGACTTAGAATCTTGACGTGGTATACAAGACACACGCTGAATCTCATGCTGACTGCATTTCTCACACTTACATATTCTCTTCTTTTGAGACATTTGTGTGGTCTTTGGCTCCAGCTCTCTCAATCCCCACACTACATTCAATCATTTGAGGCAAACAGTGTAGCTGTTTGCCCAGGGTGAAAAAGCCACTGGGCAGAAAATCTGAAACCTGGAGCCAGGCCTTGAGATGTCAAAACTTGTGCCCGGCAATCCTGGTGATCCCCTCTATGCCAGGTGCCAGGGGCAGGGAAGAACCCCTAAGTTCCCTTGTGCACCCCCACCCTGGGTCTGACCTCCCTAGAGGATCATCCAGCATGGCCTGAATCTTTTGCTCTTCCTTCCTTCTCCCCAAAAGCGCTAAATAAGCAATCGTGGGATCCATGTCTACATTTAGAGGAGTGAGGGGAATGCATCCCTTCCTGTCATGCTGGGTCAGCAAGAGGGGGTCCTCCTCCCAACAGGTTGACTACTCTGCCCATGGACACAGTGAATCTGCTGGACACACCAGTGGACAATTGTGTCACCTGGTCTTACCAGGGGGTGAGGCCGCCGCCAGCAGGACTAATGGTGGGGCTTGGAGTATCCGCATAATGCCACGCTTTGGAGTCAGTTACCTGGGGTTGAGTTGCAGCTCTGCCACATCTTAAGTCCCTTAACCTTCTTGGACCTCAGTTGCCTCATCCAGCAAATAAGGGTGATGAAGGTGATAACAGCTCTGCTGCAGGGTGGTTGGGAGACACACACAGTCCTGCACATGCATTTTGTAAACTGTGAGGATAAGTAAATGCCTGCCTTTGTTCTCTTTGTTGATGTTGCTGATGAGGCAGGGTTGGGAGGAGAGTGAGGCCCCAGAGATCCTCCCAGGCACTCCCAGAAATGCTCTGAAATACGGAGGACAGGAAAGCTTGATGCAACGTCAAGTCACAAAAGAGTCCCACAGCCAGGAACGGCAGAAAATTCTGGTCTTTGGGCTTGCATTTTTTTAAATCCCAGAAAAACTGTAAAATAGTTGTAGAAAGAAAGAGTAGATAAAATGGGGGAACAAATGGGACATTTTCCCAGCTGGGCAGGAGGGTGCTGACTGAGTACAATCAATGCCACCAGCCGCTAACGAGACCCAATCAGGCGGGGCGATTAGAGATATTCTTCAGGGAAAGACGCCTGACAGCTGCGGGAAAGTTTCTGCTTTTCTGGAGGAGAGGGAGTGGAGAGACTGGCGGAGTGGTGCGGCAGAAAGGGGAGGCTGCAGGGAGGGGGAAGTGGAAGCCACAGGGCCTGAGCACACGCCGAGCGCTTCCTGGAAGTCGGAGAGGAGGGCGGAAGCTCCAGGGAGATGCTGCTGCACCCTCCATTTTCCTACACTTTGGCTTTCCTAGCCATTCCCACTGACTTGCCTCCTCCTGCTGGCTACAAGTCCTGGCTGCACTCCTCCGTGCCTTGAGACGAGCATGGCGTGGGCCCTAACCAGGATTCCAGCTCACACCTGTAAAGCCAGCTACAGGTTACAAAGCCTCCCCGTGTACAGGATCTCACTTTGGCCTCCAAGGAACCTCGAAAGCAGGCATTTTTAATATCTTCTCCGAATGAAGGGTAAATTTAGTACAGTTCATTTCAATACATATTTCTTGAGCATAAACTCCAGACACAGCTTTGGTGTGAGAGCTCTTGGGGAGTTTATAATGTGATGAAAAACTTGTATCATTTCAATGGCATGTGGTAGCTCTTCCTTTCAGCAGGATGCCAACTAATAAATGTAAGAGGAATTTTTTGGCTTAAAAAGTCATCAGTTTGCAAATAACAAAATAGTAATTGTTCAGGCAAAAAAATCATCAGTTGATGTTAAACCATGAGGTACAAATTGGATGAGTACTAGGGTATTCACAATCTCCATGTATTAATCTCAAAGTATGGTTACTAATTAATTACAAAGGGGAAAATAATAAGACTTATAATAAAGAACTTAGAGGATAATACTTAACCAGGTGATCAAAGTAAACAAGATCCAGAGTGGAGCAAATTAATACCATGTGTCTCTAAGTCAGATTGCACTGAAGAGGACACAACATAGTTTCCGTGGTTCTCCTGCCAAAAATGCTAATCTGAAATTAACCACGAAGAAATCATAGCATAGCCAAACCGAGGGACATTCTATCTAACAACAGCCTGTGTTCTTCAAAACTCTCAATGTCATGAAATAGAAAAATAGAAAACCAGAATTGCTCTAGATTAAGGAGACTGGAGTCATATCACAATGGACTATAATGTGTAATGCTGGATTATGTCCTATATCTGAAAGATAGTTTCTCTAAAGGACTTTTGGGGGACAATTTGTCAAAATTTGAGTATGGCCTATATAAGAACAGAAACCCATTTGGTAGATAAGTGGGTGACGGAATTAAATTGCCTACTTGACATCTACTCGTGGATAGCTGAAAGATTCCTCGTACTTAAATTTTGACTCCTCCTACCCCCATACCTGCAGCTGTGAGTCAATGTCACCACCATCTATGCAGTTGTTCAAACCAAATACATAGAAAGCACCCTTGATCTGTTACCCTCAAAGCCTACCTATAAGCAAGTCCTGCAACCTACCTCAAAGAATGAATAGTCTACATTGATTCACTGCTCTTTTGTCTTTATTGCTACCACTCTGGCCTAAGCCATCAACATCTTATGGGACGATTATAACAATCATATCTTCATTTTCATTACTTCATCATTAACACAACAGCGAAAACATTTTTCTTTATCTGTAAATCAGTACATATCCCCACCCTTCCTAAAATACTCCAAAGTTCTCTTTGAACTTAGGATTAAATCCTGGAAACTTCTGACTCCATACTGAAGGTAACCTTTGCCTCCTGTAGACCCATGAATTAGATTTCTAAACATCAACTAACAGTGTCATACTGCAAGTGAGTGAATTACAACACAAATTGCATTTCCAACTTTGCAAAGTATCTTCTGGTAACACTGGAATGTTAATTGGAAAGAAATCATATCCTCAAAATTGGAATAGGGATATATGAGCAGATCCTCATAAATACAGAGACCCTATAACTCTGAACTGCTCTAAGTCATCTGCGTAGAAGCAGTCCTTCCAATGCTGCTTGAATTTGCTCTCCTTTGCCTGAAACTATAAGAGTTCCATAAGCTAGTGGGCTTTAAGGCACAGCTGATTCTTTTCAGAACCTACCCCTGTCAACCCTTTGTTTCTAGACGGATAATAGCCTCAAGTCTCAACCAGCCCAAAAGGGTGAGGTGCAAAGAGTGAGCCAAGAGAAAGTCCATTGTGCATCAAAAGAAGGGCATCATGTTTCCAATTTACACAGATGGAAATCTGAGGAATATTTGTGAAATGAGTATTCAGGGCATGGGATCAAAGAGGAAGGAGCAGTAAGTTAGGTCAAGCTGAACTTACTGATGTAGGCCCACTAAGCAGAGATTCTAGATTCCATTTCAGCCTGAAGAAGCTAGGAAGAGCCTTAACAGTATGTATATTTGATGGGCTGGTTGGTTGGTTGGTTGGTTGACTGAACGATGGACCCAAACATGGCATACATTAGATGAATTTGTGATTCCAAGACTGCCTTGGTACACAAAAGAGGCAAATATCCATATTTGGAGATACTGGAATATTAGAGTAAATTCATCATGTAAGGCCTATTTCTCTACCCCAGGAGGGTTCAAAGATTACATCTTTCCCAGCAATTATAGGAAATAAACTTATGAGGGGCACCATAGCGTCCTTAAAGAGTTCATTGGCTGTTCTTTTTAGCAGGCCAAAAATTGCAGTAGAAACTGCTACCAACAAACTGAGATTTCTCAACAGAGTAGGCATAGTGAGATTCTAGGTTGCAGGACCTAAGCATCAACATTTGATTGCCAAAGACTAGTTGGGCCTGGTTTCTGTAATGGACAACACAGTCAAAGCTGTAACCAGAATTGTTTGACTCTCTGAGACCTGTGGCATGGTATACTAGTCTGTTTATCACTATTACAATGAAACATCTGAGGCAGGCTAGCTTCATAAAGAAAAGAGGTTCATTTAGCTCACCGTTCCAGAGGTTAACAAGCATGGCAGCTGCATTGGCTTGACTCTGGAGAATGTTTTCTTGGCTGTGTTACACTATGGTGGGAGCAAATGTGTGAGGAAGAGACCACACCTCAAAACAAGAAGCTGGAGAGGGACACAGGCACTCGATCTCTTTCAAGGGCCACAAGATTTCTGTTCACTATAAGCAGAAGAGTTCTACACTTAGTGAACAGAAATCTTGTTTGAATTATAGAAACACGGTCATGGCCTCTCAAGTCCACTCTCAGACTTGAGTCAGTTTATAGACTCAGAACTCCCTAAATGAAAGAGAGCCCAAGTCTCCTTAAGGAAGGACCTGCTACGTTGCCAAAAATCTATACATTTTATCTTTCTCCTAGTTTTTTCCAAGAAGATCTACAGTCATTTCTCAAGGCATTGGGGAAAGAGAAATACAACTTAAGGGGGTTACTGAATATTGGCTCTGACACTAATTCCTAGGGAACCAAAATTATACCTGCAGTCCACCAATAAAAGTAGGATCTTATAAAAGCCAAATAACCAATGGAGTTTTAGCTAGCTGTATCTCACAGTGGATCCAGTGGATCCTTAAACCCAGTCTGCAGTTATTTCCTTAGCATTGAAATGGATAATTGGAATAGATGTGCTCTGCAACTGACAGAATGCCTACATGGGTTCTTTGTCTAGCAGGGAGAAGGTTAATATGGTGGCCAAGATCACGTGAAACCCAGTACAACTGTATCTACCTACAACAATTATAAGTCAAAAGTAATACAACATTCCTGGGAGAGGTGCAGTCCTACCATCATGTATATGCCAATTCCTTAGAATAAACCTCTATATATCTTCCTCTTATTCAGCTTCTATTGAACCCGGGAGATACAACTGGGGGTCATGGGATTTTAAAGGGTAGAGAACAAGGAACAGCATTCAATTATTAAAAACCAAATGGGTGTAATTACCAAAATAGTTTGTAAGCCTGAGACAACCAAGGCCAACAGGATCAATTGGAAATGCCTTTGAAATGCCTTACTCTCACCACGGGCCAAGAAAGTATGTCAGAAAAAATGCTGCAGCTGGGGAAGTATCAGCAGTTACCACTAGGATCAAAGATTTCTAAGATACAAAAGTAAGAAGCTACATCTTGATTATCTTGGCCCCGTGAGAATCTGACTGATAATGACAGAAGACAATATACTATTGTAACCTTAACCAGGTGGTAGCTCCAACTGCAGCTGATGTGGTAGGTGTGGTATCTATACAGAAATAGATGAGCCCAATTTGGAATATAGCTTGGAATAATCGGGCAGATATATTCTCAATGCTCATCAGTAGAAAAAAAATTAAGTTTGCATTTACATGGTTACGGCAGCACTACATAGACACAATTAACTCTGTTAACTCTTTGCCATAGTATAGTCCACAAGGACTTTGATCACCTTGACTTTCGGAGGCCACCAAGGAGATCCGCAGTGTGGCTAATATACTTGTACTCTGAGAACTGTTAACTGTAAAGGGCTAATTTTTTTTTTTTCAGTTCCTCACTGACTGACTCTAACAAAGTTTGATGAAAATCGATTACTAGAAAGTGACATAAAAACCAAACATATATAAAACAGTCTAGTCATTAGGTTCAGCATTCCACAAATATAATCAGGAAAAATTTAACATAAAAAAAGAACTTAAAAAAAAACCTGTACACATTGTTCATTTGAATGTGTACATTAGATTATTAATCTAAAAATCACCATTGTACTCTGGCCGGCACCGCGGCTCACTTGGCTAATCCTCCACCTGCGGCGCCGGCACTCCAGGTTCTAGTACCAGTTGGGGTGCCGGATTCTGTCCTAGTTGCTCCTCTTCCAGTCCAGCTCTCTGCTGTGGCCCGGGAAGGCAGTAGAGGATGGCCCAAGTGCTTGGGCCCTGCACCCGCATGGGAGACCAGGAGGAAGCACCTGGCTCCTGGCTTCGGATCAGTGCAGTGTGCCCACCATAGCGGCCATTTGGGGGGTGAACCAACAGAAAAGGAAGACCTTTCTCTCTGTCTCTCTCTATATATATCTAATTCTGCCTGTCAAAAAAAAAATGCCAAAAAAAATCACCATTATACTTAAAACTTTTTTTATTCTTCAGTTATAACTAAACAAAAAGTTAATGAGTGAAATACTGATTCCACTATTAAATACCCTTAAGCACACTTACTTCTTGCTTGTAAAATTATCTAAATTCGATTGGATTGATAATAATCTTCACTGGGAATAATGTCTATCTAAATCATTTCTATGATTCATTTCAATGACACAACATTCACACTAGAGAAGCTAATCTTACAGAGGGATACAATCAGGAATAGAAGAGATTTTAAAATTTCCAGTAAGCTCAGCGTATTCATTTTTCACTTTTACCCAAACGAAATCATTCTTCAATTCTTCATCAGCCAGTCCCAATACTAAGTTAAACTTAGATTATCTTTTAATGAAAGAAATAGATTTGTGGGTTTATACCCAAGGATTTCAGTTGACAAGCCAACCCTAAAATACCCCATGTTATAACATGGGACTAATACACAGCTTATGCTACATGTGGCTCACTGTGGAGTGCAATAACACGCCAGGGGGTCTAACCTGGCTAAATAACACTCCACTGATTAGGCACTTAATGGCCACAGCTATAAGGCTTTCTAAAAGCTTACCTCTCAGTTTCTGCATTTACTTCATTGCAGAAAAGTACAAACAGTCCACAGCCCAGCACCAGGCATGAGACATGCTTTGAATAGCACTGCTCTGAATAGCCTACTGAGAAAACTGAGGCAACAGATAAGAGAAAAATTCCATGAAGATTCAGAATTCTGCCACGGAGGTGGAGTATTTAGGATTCTGACAGCCTGGGACAAGCTGAGACAGTCTCTCTAAGATAAATAATGAGTTCCTAATAACCTATTATATATGTTCTGAGCAAATAGAAGAGAGGAGCTCAAAGGCTCCAATCATAAGGTAATGACAGGGGGAGGGAAACGCTAATCACCCTGATTTGAGCAGTACACATTGTGTACATTTATTGAAATGTCACACCGAACCCCATAATTACATATAATTATTAACTGTTAATCAAAAACCTGTTTAAAAAATGTTTAAGGAGATGGAACGCTAACTAACCAGACTATCTTCACACATTGAATGCAGGTATTGAGTTATTGTACTACACCTCATGAATATGTAGGATTAAAATAAAAAGTAAATAAAATGGTATAAATGATAAGTTATTGTATCTCACACCTCCTACCACTAACAGAAAGACATAAATTTTAGATATAAACTGCACTTGGGAATACTGCTTGGGCCTGTTACCAAGTAATTTGAAATTCATTCTTTTTTTTTTAAAGATTTTACTTTATTTATTTGGAAGGCAGAGTGACAGAGAGAGACAAATCTCCCATGTTATGGTTCACTTACCAAATAGCCACAAAGGCTGGGGCTGGGCAAGGCAGCAGCCAGGAGCCAAACCCCAGACTCCATCCTGGTCTCCCACGTGGGTGGCAAGGGCCAAAGTACTCGACAGGTAGTTGCATTAAAAGCAGAACAGCCAGGACTCACACAGGTGCTCCGATATGGGATGGCAGCATCACAAGGAGCAGCTTAACCCCCTGCCCCGTAACACTGACTCCTCATTTGGAAGGCTTTCAACAAGAACATACTCTGCAAGACAGCAAGGCTATGGGTGCCAGCTGTCATGCCACTCAGGTCCCATGAGCCACAGGCAGAACCAGGGTCAAGGATGTTTGGGGGAGTTTTTTGGTAGAGACCCCTGACATGCTATTGTCCCAAGTACAGACTAAGCCCATGTGAAATCAAGAAACTATGTAGCCAGAAGTGTTCATTAGGGTCTGGATGTAATCAGATCCAGACAGCAGTGATCATAAACAGTAGTCCATCCTACACTGGACATGGCACATGCTGGGTTGCTCCAGAGCAGGTCTAGAAGACACAAGTCAATCACAAAAGGAAAAAAGTGTTCTTTGTTCTCTACTCACAACACTTCTGACACCAAGTGTGTGAGTTTTTCCCACACCAAAAATCAATTCTCCAACCTCTGGAAATGATCTGGGTTCCTACATGTGCGTGCATTTCTGACATCATCTACCTAGAGGTAACATCAAACCCCACCAGTGAAGAACTCAGTCCTACAGACTGCCTGCACTTTGGATGCCAATCACACCTAGCCTCTGGTACTTCTGACCGATGTGTCTACAAATCACAGGTTCCCAAATCCTCCCTACCTCAGGTCCAGCAATTTGTTACAATAGCTCCCAGAACTCAGAGCAACACTTCACTTAACTATTATTGGTTTATTACAACAAATACTACAAAGGGTACAGATGATCGGCCAGATGATGGGCAATGCAGAGCAAGGCACATGGGATGGGGAGTGCAGCTTTCATGCCCTCTCTGGATGCACTGCCCTCCCAGGTCCTCCACATGTTCACCCACCTGGAAACTTTGCTTCTTGCTGTTTGATGGCTTTATGGAGCTTACATTATGTAGACTTGATTGGTTAGATCATGAGCCATTGGTGAGTGGGACCAATGTTCAACCCCTTCCCTTTCCCCAGAAGTCAGGGGGTAGAGCTGAAAGTTCCAGCGTTCTAACTGCATGGTCAGTTCTTCCGGCAATCAGGCCTCATCCTGATGTTAACTTGGGGTTTTAGCCACCACCATTTCATTAACACACTAGAAGACACACTTCATTCGGAAGATTCCAAGGGTCTTAGAAGCTCTGTGCCAGGAACTGAGGGTAAAGATCAAATATACATGTTTAATTATGTCACAATTATGTTCATAGATGGGCCAGGCTTCAAGTCTTCTATCTCTATTCACTGATGCTTCTCCCTCAACACACAGCTATTGCCTTATAGGCCCGTATTACCTACAACCAACTAAGGAGAAAGAAAGACTTCGTTAAAAGTGCAAAATATGAGCATAAGCCAAAACTGTAGTGGAGTTAAAGCCCTACTGAAAGGCGCCTACAGGATTTCCCCAGTGGTAAATATTCCCAGTGGGCAGACAAGACACATTATGCTTTGTCAGTCCCTCAGGTGGAGGAAGAGGAACCAGAGTGTGTGCACACATGGACCTGTGAGCAGCAGGCAGCTTGGCTGGAAGGAACACAACTGGAAGATGAGGAGTAAGGAGATCTGCTGAAGATAAACATGAATAGACCCATGGGAAACGGGCATAAAGCTCGCAGGCCTCTCTCTCATGCCCACCAGGGATGACCCTTACCAAAGAAGCTTTCAACAACCAGGTCGATTTGCCCCTGTGGAGTCAGCCAGCCTATGCCCTCCATCACCAGGGCCAGTACAATGACTTCAGGAACAGTAACAGTGGTCAAAGCTACACAGGTCTGAAAGCATAGGGTCTCTCTTGCCATGACTGATGTAGCTATTTCCACTGATGACCACCTGACGTGCCAGCAGCAGAGATACATGCTCAACTCTGAGTATGGCCAAACTTCTCAGCCAGTGCTCAGAGACACCCTGTTATGTGAGATCTCTCACATCCTGGAGGGTCAACCACAACTGACCCTCTGGATGTGCGTGCTTGCCTTCTGTCTTAGTACATTGCATGCAGCTGTAACAGAACACCACAGCCTGGGTCATTTACGGAGAACAGAAGGGTTTATCTGGCTCACATTCTGCACCAGCATTCCTCATGACCTCATCACTTTTTACAGCCCATTACTCCTAATACTGTCCCAATGGCAGTGAAAGTTCAGCATGAGAAATAGAGGGAACATCCAAACCACAGTACCTTTTTTTGCCTACAGTACTCCACTGACACTCGAGGGCCTACCAAATGACTGCTCTGTCACTATGGAATCACAAGCAACAAAGTAGACCCAAGCTCTCATTTATGACAAAGAAAAGTGTGCCAAGAGGCACGTGACCATGATCATAGGATCCACTGGTCTAACCAGATACCCCTCCACTCAGAAACAGCACATCCAGTTGAATAGTGGACTGGTCTGCTAAAGCTCTGGCTACAATTCAAGCCAAGGGTGAATACCCTGTGAACTGAGGTCCTGTTCTTTGAGATGTACTACGTGCACTGAAATAACAGGGGTGGAAGTAGCAGCGGTCACTTCTCAGGATACACATGCAAAATTTGTCCTTCTAACTCCACAACATTATAAGAAACCAGGCTAGAGGCCCTGGTACCCAGGGGCAGAATATGTGTGTCAGGGAACACAGTAAGAGTTATGGCTATTATCTGGCTACTTATGGTCATGTCAATGGACCAACAGCCCCCCAAAAAAAGTGTTAATTTAATGGCAGGAGAACTCCTCCCTGATTTTTTTAAAGATTTATTTATTTTTTTAAAAGTCAGAGTTACATAGAGAGAGAGAAGAAGAGGCAGAGAGAGAGAGGGGTCTTCCATCCATCCGCTGGTTCACTCCGCAATGGCTGGAGCTGTGCCAAAGCCAGGAGCCAGAAGCTTCCTCTGGGTCTTCCCACATAGATGCAGGGGCCCAAGGACTTGGACTATCTTCTACTGCTTTCCCAGGCCATAGCAGAGAGCCAGATTGGAAGTGGAGCAGCCGGGTCTCGAACTGGTGCCCATGTGGGATACTGGCACTGCAGACAGCAGCTTTACCTGCTATGCCACAGTGCCAGCCCCTCCTCCCTGATTTCTACTAGAAGTTGCCTCCTTGCTATACCAACAGGCAGGGAGGAGGTGTCCACAGGTATATTTATCACTTTGTGCTTTTATGCCCAGAGAGAATATTGAATATGCAATTACAGCAACCATAGCCCATCAAGGACTATTAAAGGCTTAGACCCTTCAAGGGTAGAAGGCTAGTGACTCTATAAAGATCAGTCTGAATATTTAGCTGAGGGTGAGCAAAATCTGGACTGGTTGATTGGGGAGGAAGGTGATAAACGTCATTCACAACTTTGGAACCAACTGAGGGCACAGGGGCAGTAGCTTGCTTTACTCACCTCTTGCTTTGACTCTTTCCAAAGATGGTGACAAGCCTTGACCTTGAAGGGAACTCTGAAAGATTGGACTTGTTTCTCCTCTTAGGGAGAAAAGAAGAATCATCTTTTATAAAAATGTGGGAGGGGCCAACTTAACAAAAGAGGAAAGCAGAAAACAGGAAGCAGAAGCAAATGCTGGGGTAGGATGGGTGATGCAGTAATGGGAGGTGTGCTGAGTCTTGTCTAAGGGCATGAGGAAGGGGAGCAGAAAGGAAGTCTCCAACCTAGGACTTCTCATTTGAAATGACAGACTTCCTCCCTTCATCCTGCTATGTACTCTACTGAGTAGGAGACACAGGGTGAGCCTCTGCTGATGTAAAGAAATATATTCCATGGTAGACGTTTGACCTAGCAGTCAAGATGCAAGTTAAAACATCCACATCTCACATGGGAGAGCCATGGACCAATGCCTCGCTTGGACTCCTGATTCCGATTTCCTGCTAATGCAGACCCTGGGAGGCAGCAGGGATGGATAATGTATTTGGGTCCCTGTCACCCAAGTGGGAGATCTGGATTGAGTTTCCAGCTCCTGGCTTTGCCTCAGGCCAACCCAGGGCTTATGTGGGCATTTGGGGGGAGCAAACCAGCAGATGGGGAACTCTCCTCTCTTTCTCTGCATTTCAAATAATAAAAATATAAAATAAAAATAAAAATATGTATATACCTGGTCACCCTGTAGGACTAATTTGAACTTGTCCTTAAGCACATGAATAACCTAAGAGTAACATTAGACAGCCAGAGTTAAGTACCAAGAAAATAATTATTCAGTCAGACAAAGCTATCAGAGTTCCTGAGAAAAATATACTTCCCCAAGGAAGGTCAGGTGGGCAGGCTCCACCTGTTGAGCTTGAACTTGAGTTTGGATTTATGATTACCCACTGTCTTAGAAGCACAGATGGAATAGGGCTTTCCTTACAAATGCAGTGGCCTTTGATTTGGGCATGACTCCTGTGCCAGCAATAAAATCAGGGTACATTTGTGTTCCATATGATGACAAAGGGCATCTAGTGCACATCAGATTCTTCACACCCGGACAATGTATAACAAATTCATTAGATGTCAGTCAGACTCGGTAGCTGCACCAGGGCTTGCTCAAGGGGCTTAGCTACAAACTAGCTGTGATGGCAGAGACAGGGAATATTCATGTTATCAGAAACATGAACATGAACTTCCTCTCACCAATGTTGACTTCCCTATCACTACTACTCAGTGCCTAAGCTGCCCAAAGCAGAAACCGGCACTAAGCTCCTACGTGGCACCATTTCCCAGGGGAGCAGCCAGTCACTCAGTGACAAGCTGATTACATTGGACCCCCCACTCCCATCATGGAGAGGGAAGAGAGAAGAGAATTTTCCTCACTGGAATAGACCTATTATTCTGGGTTATGGATTTGATACCCTTGTTTATAATGTTTTTGCTAGCAACATTATCTGTGGGCTTATAGGACATCTTATTCACTATCATGGTCTTCTTTACAACATTGCTTCTAATCAAGGAATTCATTTCTCAACAAAGGAAGTGTGGCAAATGGCGCAGGTCTCTAGAACTCACTCTTATTATATACTCCACAATCCAGAAACAACAGGTATAAAAGAATGGTGAAATTAGCTATTAAAGTCTCAGTTGTGGTTCCAGGTGGAAGACAGTCTTTGGAAATAATGGGGTTCTGTTGTACTGAATGCAGCATACACTTCGAACCAAACACCAATACTTGGCGCTATTTCTCCTGTAGCTAGAATAGATAGAACTCAAGAAGTGGAAGGAGGAGTGGATCCTCTCACCATTACACCTAGTACCACAGAATTTTTGCTACCACACTGCAACTTTGAGCTTTGCTAGTTTCGAAGTCTTGGTTCCCAAAGGGAGAAAGCCTTTACTAGCAAAAAACAAGCATTACAAATTGAGATTACTCTCTGCTTTTTTTAAAAAAAAAAGATTTCTTTATTTATCTGAAAGTCAGAGTTACACAGAGAGAGAGAAGAAGAGGAAGAGAGAGAGAGGTCTTCCATCTGCTGGTTCACTCCCCAACTGGCTGCAATGAGAGGAGCTGTACCAATCTGAAGCCAGGAGCCAGGAGCTTCTTCCGGGTTTTCCATGCAGGCGCAGGGGCCCAAGGCCACAGCAGAGAGCTGGATTGGAAGTGGAGCAGCCGGGACTCGAACCAGCGTCCATATGGGATGCCAGCACTGCAGGCAGCGGCTTTTTCCGCTATGCCACAGCACCAGCCTCTACACTGTTTTTTAGATCCCTGTGTTACTGGATCACCAGATAAGAAAAAGGGGATCACTCTACTATTACAGGTGATTGACCCCACCCCAACAGGAAATTTGATTGCAGGAACAATTATGTCTAAAGATTAGGGAATTCTCTGGGTATTTCACATTACTTCCACTCTCCATCATAAAAGTTCATAGAAACCACGGCAGCAGAAAATAGACAGGATCTCTAAGAATTCACACACATCAGAAATGAGCTTTGAGTCACCCCTCCAACTAAGTTTGACCAGCTGCTGTCTTAGAATTGGGCAGTAAAAACACAAAACAGTGGAAAAGGAAGCTTTTATACACACACACACACACACACACACAGGCACACACACACTTTATTACCAAGTATATCAACAATAGCAAGTAGGAATAGGAGGGGTCTTCAACAAGTTCATGAAAATACATATTATAAAAAAACTATGCATGGGTTTCAAAAAACATTGGCACCCATATACACTCATTTTCTAATTCTATTTTCCATGAACTTTTGAAGTCCCCTTATATTTATCTTATGCCCTCCTCTCCTTATTATATTATACCAGTTGTTGGGGATTGACTTTGCAAATTACTCTTTAAGTAAAAATATTCAGATGATGGAACTGTGACTACTTTTGAGAAGAGTTAACAGGACTTAGTAAGTGGACAGTGTGACTGCCTCCCCGCAATGAACACAATGACTGCTTAAAATCTAAATCTCAGGCCAGCATTGTGGCATAGCCACTGAAGCTGCTGCCTGCAACACCAGCATCCCATATAGGCACTGTTCATGTCCCGGCTGCTCTACTTCTGATCCAGCTTCCTGCTAATGGCCTAGGAAAAGCAGAGGAAGATGGCCCAAATGTTTCGATCCCTGCCACCCATATGAGAGACCTGGATGAAGCTCCATACTCCTGGACTTGGCCTCGCCCTGAACTGTCTATTACAGCCATCTGGGGAGTGAACCAGAGACTAGAAGACCTCTCTCTTGCTCTCTCTCTCTCTCTCTCTCTCCCCGTCTCCCCCCTCCACTCCCGTAATTCTGATTTTCAAAATAAATAAAGTAATGTTTTAAAACATTTGCATCTCCTCATTTGAGGAAAAGGATGAGAATGCCTTCCTTTTATCAAAGATGGTTACACCTTGAGGAGTAAAGGAAAAAATATACTTCCCCAAGGAAGGTCAGGTGGACAGGCTCTACCTGTTGAGCTTGAACTTGAGATTGGTTTTGGTTGTAGAGGTTCAAACGTGTGTAGAAAGGAGTGTATGGATGTTGAGTATCCAAAGGGGGAACCTACCAGACCACTGGCTCTTCTACTTGAACCCATCATTCTAAATTTTGCTTTATGATTCTGTAGCTTCTGCTCTGCTGCTGGCTCCCTGTCAGTCAAGGCTCTGTGGTCAAAGCTCCTGGAGGAGGACTGCAGAGCTGGAAGAGGAGTGAGAGACGTGGTCCTTCCGATTAGATGCCTGTTTTCTTCCCATGTCTGCCAGACTCATTTACCCAGTGATGTTAATTTGTTCCGTAGCAGCGATTGAATACAATGTACAGGTTCTCCAATACAGCTTCCTCTTGCTTTCTCAGGGAATCAGTTGCAGCCAGCTTGACCCTCTTCTCAGCCAAGCAGTTCCCCCTCCTCATAGGCTTGCTGTTCAGTCCCCTGGGGCCCTCAGCTCTTGGGATGGCAACTGCTTCTGAAGGCTGCTACTTCCATGATATCCAGTCTTCTCTGCCTTTTTAGTTAGTTAGCAAGCCTTTTTGATGTTTAACAGTCTTTTACATGAATTCTCTGTACTTAAGAAGTTCAAAATGCCTGGTGTGGCTTCTATTTCCTGATTAGACTCAGGCTAAAAGGAGGGTACTCGAAGAAATTTGGGGTGGGGGGGTGGGGGGGATAAAATGATGTTTATTTTGGTGCAAAATGTGTTTGAAATAGGTGCCTGGTTTTTTCTATAATAGGCACTTTTCACAAACTTTATGAAGACCCCTGGTGCATCTCTCCAGAGAAAATTATATAAGGAGTTAGCAGGATAAAGATAGAAGCCCCACTTCGACTCTGGCCTTCACCATGCCTTCTCTACAGTCTTACACAAATGTGAGCACAGCACATCCTACCTTGCCCTTTCTGCCCCAGCAACATCAGAATTGCCTGTAACTCCTCACAGGACATGTGGTTGCTGCTTCTACATTATCTGTTTCTTCTAGGAGTCATGATAAGACCCTCTTTTTGTACCATAGGTGATTACTGTAGGACAGAGCTGGAGACATCAGTTTGGTAAGACTGAACAGACCACCAAGAATTTGACTTTATGCTGTCAAGAAGATGGACTTGGAAAGATTTTAGGATGAAGAGCCATGTGGAAGCAGCAGCAGTTGAGGAGCTACATATAGAAGCCACACTGGAATGTTCTCTCAGCTCTAAATGTCCCTCTGCATCCTAACATTCTTGTTAAGGGCAGGGTGTCCCAAGAGCTATCCAGCTCCTCCTCTGCTCCCTATGCTAACAATGTTCCTCTGAGGGAAATCTCGCACCTTTCGCCACACAGAGGAGACATCCTCTCCCCCCATCATCACTACCACCATTGAGTTTTATAGACTTCCCAAAGTAGATGAGGACAGTTTGGCTACGGAAATGGAAGATTGAGAAATGAAAGGGTAGAGGCTATGAGAGACGCAGCTGGCAGAAAGAAATTGATGGAAAAGAAAGAAGCTCATAAAAGGAGAACACGAGATGGGCTTCCATGAGAATAGTGTGCTCTCATTAATAAGTCAACACAATGAAGCCACTTAGCAACTACAGAGCTAAATATAGACAGAGCAAAGCCTGCTCAGGCCTCCTCTTTTCAGTAGAAAGCTATACTCTTTATTTCAGAGTTAATTGGCAACTTGATACTAGGAACAATCAATGGGAATGAGAAGAATGTCAGCTGGGAACACCTTGCGCTTAATCTCCTTTACTGCATCATGAAAGAGAGAATGGTGAAACTCAAGAAAGGCTAACCTTGGGCCAAACACGGGATGGTTTATGGACTCCCTTTTTTAAGGACCACCAAGAACAGGAGGAGGAGCTTTTAGGTAAGCATACTTCCTAATCCCTTAGATCCCAGCCTTCTCATCCACTGAACAAATATTTAACTGAGTCAGGGCATGCTAAATGTTGGGCTCACAGTATTAAAAGAGCCAGTGTGCTTGTCTTCATGGAGTTTACAGTCCAGAAATGAAAGTGTGTACATAACACAAACTGTTAAGTGTCTTCAGAGACAAAGCATTAGAGAAATGTAAAAAAAAAAAAAAAAATCAAAAAAATCAAAAAAATCCCAACTGCAGTAGATAGGATAATGTGAAAATGTGGCATTTTATATGGGTTTGGAAATATAGGGGAAGAAGATGAGAGGCATTACAGGCATGAGAAGAGAAATCCAAAGGAAGAAAAACCTGGGGAATCTTGGGGTACAGGTGCAGAAGATAAATAGGATCATTGGAATAGGGCACAATGCAACAGATAGGGCCTTCACGCCTCTATCTTTACCTGCCGTGAGCTCTGCCCCAGGCTCACCCACTGCTCTAATTTTTCATCTCCTGCCACTTCCACCTCCTAACTCTGCACCCATAGGACCCTCAATGAGGATGGAGCAATGCAGGAGCAGCAGCACTCCCTTCCTCAAAGCAATGGCCAAAGATCAATGGCAGTAATGCAGAAAATTAATCCATATTCATTAAAATTGAATTGAGCAAATGATATTATACAAACTCCCTTGGAAATCTGTGAAAAGAGTTCAAGGGGAAGTTGTTTTAATGCATTACTGTCTACCAAGTTACAGCTTTAAGAAGCTCAGGCAAGGGGCCAGCACTGTGGTGTAGTAAGTTAAGCCTCCCTCTGTGGCACTGACAACCCATATGGATGCCAGTTTGAGTCTCAGCTGTTCCACTTCCAATCCAGATCCCTGCTAATAGCCTGGGAAAGCAGTGGAAGATGGCCCAAGTGCTTGGGCCCCTGCACCCACATAGGAAACCCAGAGGAAGCTCCTGTCTCCTGCCTTCAGATCAGCCCAGCTCTGGCCATTTGGGAAGTGAACCAATGGAATGAAGACCTCTCTCTCTCTCTCTCTCTCTCTCTGGGTGTTAACTCTGACTCTCAAATATATAGATAAATCTAAAAAAAGAAAAGAAAAAGCAGTAGCAGCTCAGGCAAAGCAGTGCCTGCTAATTTTCCAAAAAACACTTTAAAAGTCCTTTAAGAGCCACTCAGATGCAGATAGAAGAGGTATCTTCTTCCCCATGGATCCGGAGATCTAGGAAGTAGACTTGACTTGTAGGTCACCTGCAGTCCTAGAATCGTGCTTCCTGGACGCCTCCTTGACCACCTGAGGAGCCACAGATTTGCTTGAGGAACATCAGCCATGACCACTAGAAAATAGCCTGGGCTCCTGAAGTCCGTTTTCCTGGTCTCCTCTCCTGTTCCGTGGAGTCTCTGATCATTCTCAGACAGATCACAAAGCAAAAATAGACAGAGTCCCAAGGGAGCCTTGGGGCTGGCACTCTGGCATAGAGGGTAAAGCCACCGCCTGCAGTTTGGCATCCCATATGGTCACTGGTTCGAGTCCCGGCTGCTCCACTACTGATTCAGCTCTCTGCTATGGCCAGGGGAGCAGTAGAAGATGGCCCAAGTCCTTGGGTCCCACCCATGTGGAAGACCCAGAGGAAGCTCCTGGCTCCTGGCTTTGGATCAGCACAGCTCCGGCCATTGCAGCCAATTGGGGAGCTGAACCAGTGGATGGAAGACCTCTCTCTCTTTCTCTCTCTCTCTGCTTCTCCTTCTCTCTGTGTAACTCTGACTTTCAAATAAATAAATACTTTTCTTTTTTTAAAAAAAAAAGGGGAGCCTTATGCTAAGGCAGCTGTAAAACATGGAGAAAACTCAAAGGGAAAGGTGCAAGCGTGAGTGGTAAAGGTTCATGGAAGTGCAACCAAGGCCTGAGTTCAGGTTTTCACTTCAACGCCTCCTCGCAGTGGGACCTGGGCAAAATTCTTTTGCAGCTCATTTTCTTTATCTGTAAATAACTACTACTTCAACAGGATTTTATGAAGATTAATTAACACAATGCACAGTGAAAGTGATGTGCAAATTGTACACTGCTATTCGACGTTATTATATTGTCCTAAAGGATCAGAAACATTCTTCAGAGGCAGTTGTCTTCCTAATAGGATCTATTGATGGGTTCCATGTGGTCCACAAATGCCCTGAAGTTAGATATTTGCCAAATTGTCTATCTATGTATGGATGTGTGTTTTGAGGGAAAGGACGGTCTGTGGCTTTTAATAGATTTTTTAAGAGGATTGGAACCCAGTAGAGATTGAGATTTGAGAACCCCTGATAAAAAGGTACTGACGTCTCCCCACCTCTGTGCAGTTGGGAACTAGAGTCTTTTGTTTACTGTGACTGAAGACGTAATCAGACACTGCAAGAAGAAGCATCAGAGTCATGCAGGAACGATGCAAACTCTTGGCGTTCAGACTCAGGAATGGTCTGGAAGCAGGGGAGCGGTCTTAATGGCTTCTTGACCATTATTGCCAACCATTCTCCTAGGTCTCTGAGTTGCCCAAGTCCAGAAAACTATGCTCAGTTGGTGTAACCAGAGTCCTTTGGAGCACACTCTGAGACTTGCTCTTCAATTGCCATATGTGCTGATCCCTGGAGATGGGCAAAGAGGAAGCTCTGCCTCCATCTTACATTCTCCTTACTCTCTTTCCAACTGTCCATCCTGATGGCTAAAGGAGCCAGAGATTCTCAGATAGCCTCTTGCCCTCTCTGGAAGGGCTCAGTGGCTTCCATCTTCGGACATGCTGGGAGAATCCTGCCCAGGAATGGGGAGGGCATCTAGAGGCTTAGGGACAAGGTGGCATCACATCGTTTCTTCTAACCCAGACCTGCTGGACAACTCCTCCAAGGGCAGAGCCCTCATGGATGGGACCAGGCCCTAATAAAATGGAGGGAGTGGGTTAGCCCCTTTTCCGCCCCTTGTGAGGGCAGGGTGCTTGCCTTCTTAGGGACACATTAGCAAGACACTGTCGTGGCAGGAGAGAGACCAGGTCCTCAATAGACAAACTGGCCAGGCCCTGGATCATGAGAAATCAGCTTCTCTTGTTTTTTAATGACCCAGTCAGTGGTATTTTGTGATAGCAGCACAAGTGGATGGAGACAGGAGCTTAGATGATTGACCTCAAATTGCAAGGAAATGAGGCGGTCATTTGTTCTTTTTTTTTTTTTTTTTTGACAGGCAGAGTGGACAGTGAGAGAGAGAGACAGAGAGAAAGGTCTTCCTTTTTGCCGTTGGTTCACCCTCCAACGGCCACTGCGGCGGGCGCATCGTGCTGATCCGAAGCCAGGAGCCAGGCGCTTCTCCAAAGTCTCCCATGTGGGTGCAGGGCCCAAGCACTTGGGCCATCCTCCACTGCCTTCCCGGGCCATAGCAGAGAGCTGGCCTGGAAGAGGGGCCACCGGGATAGAATCCAGCGCCCCAACCGGGACTAGAACCCAGTGTGCCGGCACCGCAAGGGGTCATTTGTTCTTGAACTGCCTCTGAGAACCCCATCTCTCTCTTTCCCTAACAGGCTCCCAGGGTGGTTATTTTACAAACTCCCAGGTCAGGAGACCAAGACCTTCCTCCCAGTGTCTAATCCAAGTCCCATTACATGGTGTTTATGTGAAGTAGGGCAAATGATCCCTCCTCCCCAGGCTCAGTCACTTCCAGCTCTACCTTTCTGGCATTCCTAGGTCCCCACTACCTACTCTAGTGTCTCCTCTTCCTCTGGGATGTATATATCATTTTCTGGGAAACTGCCAAGCATTTGGGGAGGCAGAGTGGGCAGAAATGACCACAAAGCTAGAGGGAATGCTTACAGACTCCAACAACTATTCAACACAGATTTATTGAACATCTGTCATGTTCCAGGAACTCTGCAGGGCACACAGGAGAGATAGGCTCTGGCTGGCAAGTCACTTCTGAGAGCATAGGAGCCACCCATAAATCAGTTCCACAAACTTTCCCTACCTTTGTGGATGTATTCCAATCTATCTAATAGATAGCATGGCAATTTGTGTAAAGGACCTAGTCCCCTTCTGGACTGCAAATCCTTAAGGGCAAGGAGGGTTCACGCAAGTGTTCGGCTGCACTTGTTTGTTGAATTAACAACAGAGTTCACCCCCCGCCCCGTTATTATTTCTTGAGGTTCTGGAGAGCAAAGTTGCATAGGAAGAGAGCACTGAATATACACAAAGCTCTTCAAGATTTCTCCTCTCTTAAGCACACACACACATTCAGGCACACACACATTCAGACACACACATTCAGGCACACACACTCAGGAGACTCTCCGCTCCCTGCTGCTTCCTTGAAAAAGCAAGCTTCAAGAGACAATTAAATATTGATATCTGTACATCTTAGTATTTTCTTTTCAAATCTAAACAGCCCCAACAGGAGCCATTGCTGGTACTTATTTAACTCCTTAAAAACATCCTCCAGGGGTTTTATCATTTTAAAATTAAGTTGTTAAGAGTAGAGAAGATGCAACAGGCTGTGGGGTGGGAATGGGCTAATTTCCCTGAAATAGGCCTGGGGGAAGCTCCAGTCACTCTCTTAGATTCCACCCAGGAGGGCTAGCTCAACCAACTTCCCCTAGATCCTGGATCTAGGGCCCAGCCTCCCAGACTGCTCCTCTCCATGGCCTGGAAGAACAAAGGATGTGCGTTTGTCAGTTTTCCCCAAGAGGCTCTTGAGTGCCCTATGAAGTTATACAAATTGTCATTACATAAATGGTATCATCGCTGAAGACATTAACCCAGTGGGGTTATGGGACGGAAGCAAGCAGGTGCTGGCTGCTGGGCCCTCAGCTCTGCCCCAGCACCGAGAGCAGGCACAGTGCTTCCGGATCGGGCTGCAAACAGCCTCTCACTACGCTAGACAACTTCCCACCCATACAGGTCTCTGGCACCCACACACTCTTGCCTCTTCTCCCACAGTGAGTTCCAAAGTCAGGGCTAGAAGGAAAAGGGACAAAACTCTTTCCCAGCAAAGGGTTTGAGCTACAGGCAGATAAAGAAGCTTTCAAATGGCTAAACCTTAATCCCCCCTCCATTATTAAAACACGCTTTCACATCTCACACCCCAAATGGGCAGGACTCACCCTTGTGTTCTCCATCAGCTACAACCTAGGGCCTTTGACACAATAAATGTGGATGGAATTGAATTCCAAAATTATAGAACTGGGGCCGATGTTGTGGCACAGTATAGGCTATGGATACCAGTTCATGTCCCGGCTGCTCCTCTTCCAATCCACCTCTCAGCTTATGGCCTGGGAAAGCAGTAGAAGATGGCCCAAGTCCTTGGGCTCCGGTACCTTCTTGGGAGACTGGGAAGAAGCTCTTGGCTCCAGACTCTGATTTGGCTCAGCTCCATTTGTTGCAGCCATTTGGAGAGTGAACCAGAGAATGGAAGACTTTTCTCTCTGTCTACAGCTCTGCCTCTCAAATAAATAAATAAAATATTTACAAAAAACCCTTTGCAAAAAAAAAAATTTAGAACAGAAAAGCATTTTGAAGTCACTCAAGCACTCAGCAGAGAAGTTCTGATGGTGATTCCTGTGCTAGGCACTGGGTAAATTCTGCCAGGCACAAAGTAAACTCCAGCCTGGCTGAGTTCCTAGAACTTATAAGTAAATTATATCTTTAGGTAGCTTTTTTTTTATGGGAATAAGGTCCATAGTTTTCACCAGCTTCTTCACGGGGTCATGATCTCTCCCTAAAAAAAAGTTAACTGCTAACTGAATGGGAAGAACAGACATGACAACCAACAACCCACACAATGTGATGTGCCTCGAACAGAGATAAGCTTAAGATGCCTTGAGGACATAGAGGAGGGTCCAACTTGCAGCAGACTGAGCCCTGAAATCAGGATCGCTCCTTCCTAGGTTAGATGTTACCAGTCTCATTTCACTAATAAGGAAAATGCAGCCCAGAGAGGTGAGGCCACTTGTCCAAAGCCACACATCAGTAGAGCCAGCCTTGAAATCTATGTCTCCAATCCCAAGCTTGGCGCTCTCTTGGCCCCTGCCTCCCTGCAGCTGCCTCGGCACTTGAGGGCCTGGCCTGCACACCCCACCTGTTCTCCCAGGCAGGGGGACCCCTGCAATGGCCATCTGAATTCTGAACAGCTCTGGAGTGGGCTTTGCAGCGAGGCCTCCCTGTCCCTGGCGTGCACATCTTTGTGTGCTCAGCGGACTTTCTGGAGTCTATTTACCACATCTAAGACCAATTTCCTTCCCTTCAGTTGCTTTGAAGATAATTGAAGGTACTTGCATTGTGTGCCTGGGAATGTAAAAAGCCAGCTAATGCTGCAATCGATGCTTCCTGCTTAGTGTTGCCCCTCCGCCCGAGCCCGCCATGAGCAGCAGCTCACACAGCCTTCAAGGATGGCTTCGGCAGATCTTCCTGGCCAGCTGCTTTGTTCATCAAAAAGGGGCTGGGGGCTGCGGGGGCCCTCAGGATACTGGCAGGAGATTGAGTTGTTAAGTCTCCATGAAATATTTAGTAGCACCATTTCCAGGATTCAGTTGGTGCCTGGGGCTGGGGGAGGGGAGAGTACTTGCCTTGAGCTCCCCAGGCAGGGGCCCAGTTTAGCCTGTTCCAGCAGTCAGCACCCACCCATGCTGAGAAAGTTGAGGTAGGGACTGCCAAGAGGTGGTCTTCTAACTGGAGCTGCTTCCAGGGCAGGCCAGGACTGCCTCAGGAGTGCAGGAGGCCAAGCTCTACAAAACCTGTACTTGCAGCCTGTGAGAGGGCAGGAAACAAGGGTGCCCACCCCCGTGGAGAAAAGTCCCAGTGTGTCCATCCAGCCACACCTCTCCCAGGCCCTTTGGCTCTGCATTGGAGCGCAGCTTCTCATGAAGTTTAACAAAGATTTGCAGGGATGTGAGAGAAGGGATGAAAAAGATGGCATTTTCCCTGTTCCTCCCTCTAGACGATTCTGAGAACATAGCATCCAGCCTAGGGTCCTTTACACCATACCATAGTGACTTCCTCGCTCTTAAAAAATCACTGACTCCCAGCACCGGATGGGACATTGTCGACCACATGTTCACTAACATTGTTTGAACTCCTATAACCTACTATGATCAAGTACGTAGCAGGTCTTTTGTTCCATTCCACATTCAGTGTTTTTATCTCCACCTTGACTGGCCGATGTTTAAATGTCTTCATGGGTGAGGAGTACATCATCTCCTACAAATGCTGAGCAGCCTTGGTTAGAGACATCTCCCTTTCATCAAGCCCGAATCTCTTCCTTTTAGTTTCTATTTATAACCTTGTCCCTGGTCCCTGTATCCCTGTTGGGATATAGTTGGGATATCCTCCAAAGTCCCATGTATTGGGAGTTGGTCCCAAAGTCTTAGGTTAATGGTTAACTGATGGTCTTAGGTTAATGGTTAACTGATGGAAGCTGGAGCCTTGATCTAACTATGGCATCCGGGAGGCAGGTTCAGCAGGGGGTCTTTAGGTCATTAGGGGCTTGTCCTCAGAAGGCAGCTCCATGACAGGGTTGGTTATGTAAGCTGCGTTGGGGCTAGCTTCTCCCTCTGCTTCCTGGCTCACCAAATGATCCTCTCTCCACACATGTTCTCCCATGCTCCGGCCTCATCTAATAGTTAAACCACAGGGGCCCACCCCATCTAGGACTATGAACCTTCAAGCCCAGATAAACCCTCTTCCTTCCTAAGCGGCTTCTCTTAGATATTTCAGTTGAAGTCATGGAAGTTGACTGATACACGCATGATCGCCAAAGCCACAGTAGGGTCTTTCAGATATCTGAAAATGGCTTCCAGTTTCCTTCTACGCCAGCAGGAAGACCAAAATGTAATTAGTAATCTGAGCAGCAAGGCAGACTGAGCACTGCTAAACCTTCCTGATGTGAAGTAACCTAATCTTTTCTTAACTCTGCTCCTTCATATTTATTTGATTCCCTTTCTCCTGAATCTCTAATGTGGAGCAGTGATCACCAAACTCCCTTATGAAAGCAGGCTACAAGATTTTCGTTCTTGTCTCTGGGAAACTGATTTGTATCTCTCAGACAGATTCTCCTGCTAATAAAAACTTTTTTTTTTTTAAGTCTTAAAAATTATCAGAAAGGTACCAAAGCAGCCAGGACTTGTGAGTCAAAATCTCAAAAAAATGAGCTACCCTTGTGGCATAGTGGGTAAAGCTACCACCTGTGACTGGCATCCCATATGGGTGCTGGTTGGTGTCCCAGCTGCTCTACTTATTTTTTTTCTAAGATTTTTATTTATTTATTTGAGAGGCAGAGTTAGACAGTGAAAATGAGAGGAAACAGAGAGAAAGGTCTTTCCTCTGCCAGTTCACTCCCCAAAGGGCCACAACTGCCAGAGCTGAGCTGATCTGAGGACAGGAGCCAGGAGCTTCTTCCTGGTCTCCCACATGGGTGCAGGGACCCAAACACTTGGGCCATCTTCCACTACCTTCCCAGGCCATAGCAGACAGCTGGATCGGAAGAGGAGCAGCCAGGACAAGAACTGATGCTCATATGGGGTGCTGGTACCACAGGCAGAGGATTCACCTACTGCATCACAGCACCAGTCCCCCAACTGCTCTACTTCTGATCCAGCTCCTAGCTAATGGCCCGGGAAAAGGCAGCAGAAGATGGCCCAAGTACTTGAGCCCCTGCATCCACATGGGAGACCCAGATGAAGCTCCTGGCTCCTGAGTTTAGCCTGATCAAGCCCTGGCTATTGTGGCCATCTGGGGAGTGAACCCGTAGTTGGAAGATTTTCTCTCTCTCTCTCTCTCTCTCTCTCTCTCTCTCTCTCTCTCCCTCTCTCCCTCCCACCCTCCTTCTCTCTCTCTCTCCTCCCCTCTCTCTGTAACTCTTTCAAATAAATAAATACATCTTCTTAAAAATTTTCAAAATTTTTCAAAAAGAAGGGAAATGAATTAAGAAAACACTCAACATTCCTGACTGCTTCTCCCTTGGATTACTCAGAGTCAAATGCAGCAGCTCAGAGGTTGAGAAGGCAAGCATGAGACAGTAGCTAAGGGGCCAATATTGCAGAGTAGTGGATAAAAGCTGCTGCCTGCAACTCTGGCATCCCGTGTGGACACAGGTTCGAGATCTGGCTACTGCGCTTCCAATCCAGCTCTATCTACTGTGCCTGGGAAAGCAGCGGAAGACAGCCCAAATGCTTGGGCCCCTGCACCCATGTGGGAGATCCAGAAGAAGTGCCTACTCCTGGCTTAAGTCTGGCCCAGACTCAGCCATCACAGCCATTTGGGAAGTGAACCAGTGGATAGGTTTCCCTTCCTTCCTTCCTTCCTTCCTTCCTTCCTTCCTTCCTTCCTTCCTTCCTTCCTTCCTCTCTCTCTCTCTCTCTCTTCCTCTCTCTGTGTAACTCTTTCAAATAAATAGATAAATCTTAAAAAAAAAAAAAAGTAGCTAAGACACTATGAAGCTGAGTAGAGCTGTTCACAGTCCCATGAGGTTGAATGGACATGAAGAGGGGTTCAAAACTTCCAAGGTATCTAGTGTATAGGGGTTGAAATCCTGGAGAGAAAAGGTCAAAGATGTGGACCCCATAATCAATGTCGATTTCTCTGAAGGCATTTGTGCTTTATAATCAGCAGCCAAGGACCCAAGAAGCCTAACTATAAACTGGCTTTGAGACTGAGGGGTTCAAAAAGAGCACAGCAGTTGAAAGACCCAAAGCTGGCGGGGTCCTTGATAGCACCCTGGGGACCCAGAAATTCAGACTCCGGACACCGGCGATGCAAACAGCAAGAGGCGGTTTATTCACGTTTTGCGCAAAACGGACCCCTCCCTCCTGAGAGAGTGAGGTCCTGGACAAAGGTTACAGGCAGTATTTAAAGGCAAAAACCACAAAATTATCTTAAGCAAGTGAATACAGAGAGGAAGGGGGTTTTTGTTTACAGTAATTTCACTTATCTTAGTATACAGCATTCCTGCTTATCTCAGTACACATCAGTTTTACTTATCTTAACCATTGCACAAGCGGGGGGGGGGGGGGGGGGGGGGTTTCCAAACTGCTATTCCCTGTTATCTGCTAAGTTGCAGTTTCCCAGAAACTGACCTTTCTTTCTAACTGACCTTTCTTGAAACTTCCTAGTTTTTTAGCAGGTAAATTTTCAGAAGTCCTTCACAGTCTTACAGTGCTAGTGAGACAAAAATCAAAGACCTCCAAGAAGACCAGTAAATATTTTAGGCTTTCATTTGGGACTCATGAGGAACTAAAGCCAAAAAGTAAACAAGAGTAGGGAATATACTCACTTCCACAGGCTGGAGTGTGGTTTCAAACCAGGTGACCTGCCTCCACCCTAATTGAAAAATCATTCAGTGGGTACACCTTTTCATAACAAAATTACTAGGAACCAGGGACACAAAATCAAATCAGAACCAAAAATAAGGGCAGCTCCTAGTGAACAACCCTGACAATGGTCACGCCATTTTAACTACCCCAGCACTATCTTAGGGAACTCTAGTAAAACATTTCCTGAAATTGGGCCGAAACCATAAGTCAAGGGCAGGCAGCTGCGGTTTGAGATAACCGCGCTAGATAAAGGCATGGGAAGCACCCAACCACCCCTTATCTGTGGGTCCCGGCAGACGGCAAAAGTATGCAAGGTATTTTCTGCATGCCCCCACCCCATTGTCTTATTGAAACCCTGTAACCACTTTTTTTTTTCTGCTTCTGTATCCCACGCCCTGCTTGCTTAAGAAACTGCCTGCACTACCCCCTTCCCTAGCCCCTTACCCAGTAACCATTAACATATCCAATGGAATTGTAACACAACTAGATATGCTAATGTTGTGGTTTTAAGCTTTAAATACCCTGTAAAGCTGATGTTTGGGGCCACTCTCTCTGCACTACACTAGAGGGTGCTGCTGAGACGGCCCATTTGCAAATGAAATAAACTTTCCTCTTGCCTTTGCATCGATTGGAGTGGAGTCTGTGTTTCTGGGGTCCGGTCAATTCGTGGGACGCCTGCTTAAGGGGTCTTACACTAGAAGCAGATTAGAGCTAACCAAACATTGGTGTTTGCAGATAGAGGCTTTAAAATAATTACAGAATATCTTCAAGAAAATAGATCAAGAGTGGGAAATTTCAGCAAAAAGAAACTCAACCTGGAATCCATAAAAATAACCAAAATATAGCTCTAGAACTATAGATATATAATAACTAAGATCAGTCATTTCAGTTTAATAAGAAATTAAATGCTTCAGAAGGGGAGGAAGAGGCTTGATGATAGGTTGACAGACAACAATCAGACTGATAACGAGAGTATTTTTTAAAAGATGGAAATACAGAAAAGAATATATGAGACATATAGGACATGGTAACAACGTGTAATATATGTGTAGCCAGAGTCCCAGAAGAAAAGGAGAGGAAAACATGTGGCATAAAGAATATCTGAAGACAAAGTAGCTGATAATCTTTAAAAGACATCAAGCCATCTTCAGACTTCAAAGAAGAACAGGTGTATATCACAGCAAAACTATCGAAAATACAAAACCACTTGGAGTGGCCAGAGGAAAAAACCCACATTACTTTCCCTGAGTAACAATAAAACATGGATAACTTCTCAATAGAAACAGTAAAAGTGGTGAACGTTAATAATCTCCTATTTGTTATACTATATAGAAAATGCATGTTGCTGCTAAGAGACTGACCAAAGCCTATATAGTTAACATAATAATAGAAACAATAAGACATACTTTATTGATTCAAGGAAAAGAAAGAACAAAAGGAGAATTTAGTAGGAAATATATCGTATAGAAAAAGGAGTACAAATAGGAAATATAACATATATTCAAACACAAATATATCAGCATTACATAAAATATTAAATTCTACTGAAAATTATTAGACTATTGATAATTTTTGGATACCTATATTTATTTGTGTTATCCCTAAAATAAGCATAAGGTTTCTAACTTGGAGCAGACTTATTGTAACTATAACTACATCCATTTGCCACACCCAGTTCTTCCCCATAAGAGTGAAGCAATGACATCCACATGATTAGTCCTCTGCAAGAAAAACTTGTTTCTGGCAACACAGGAGAGGAATCCAAGAATTATGAGTCTGGATGTTTTTGTAAGAACTTCTATACAGCTGCCTTCTGTTTTCTTTCTAATGCATACAAATTTTCTCAGGGAAGAGAAAGGAGAAAGTCCCTATACTCTGAAACGCAAGTATTTGGCTCTGGGCAAGGTAAGTTTACTTACCCTTTGAATGGGAGCAGATGGCTTCATTATGAAGGAGAAAGTGGTTTCAGGTCTATCATCTCTGGAATGTGAGCAGCAAATGTGTTTGGGTGAAAGACATTCTCCATTATTATAGCATGTCAATTTCCTTTGCTCAGAAAGCTCTAACCATGCAGAAACATGAAAATATTCATATTGCTTTCCAACAACTATGATGAAAGAAAACAACTATGTGCTGCTTAAAAGTGATGCATCTCAAATGTAAGACCACAGAAAGGGTTAGAGAAAAAAAAGATATACTGTGCAAACAGTAACCAATGAAAGATAGTGTGGCTACACTTATGTGGAAGTAGACTTTGAGGCGAGGAGAATCAGAGACAAAAAAGATGTTTTAGAATGACAAAAGAATCAGTCCACTGGGAAGATGTAAAAATTCTGAATTTGCACATACTTCATAACATGACCTCAAAATGCAAAAAACAAAATTTGAAACAAAGACAAACAAATAATTTCACACATTTTCCTCAGTAACTGGTAGAAAGAGCACACAAAAATATAAAGAATATAAAAGATTTCAGGAAATATTTTAAAAACCTTAACTAATTAAAATATGTTAAAACACCACACTTAATATCCACTTGGAGCCAACATAGAGTAGCTGGTACCAGATATACCCTCCAATATAAAACAACCATTTTATAAAAATTTCATTTGCTTACTTACAAAATAATGGTCATTAAAACTTTGTACAACAGGCAACAGAGAACAATGACTCCCGAGAGATGGGAAATAAAAGGGAATGAGCTCTGTGATGGTTTATCACCTAAATGAAGTTTCCAGGCTGTGGTGCAAAGAGGAGAAACCCAGTGGTTTCCCTGAACTGAGAAGGTTGATCTAAGAGTCTGGGAAAGCCAGCGTGCTTGGCATTCCCTCATACCCCAGTTCACTGTACCTAGCTTACTATTTTTTCAGTCTATTTTTATCTTTGTGGTTCATTTTGAATAGTTTCTCCTGCAATGTCATCAGCACCACTAATCCTTTCTTGTACAATATCTATACATCCCATCCAGTGTATTTTTCATATCAAACATTGTAGTTTTCAACTCTGGAAATTTAAATTGCACCTTTTTCTACATCTTTCATGTCTCTACTTATACATAGTACAGTTCAATCCTACCCTAAGCTTTTTGAAAATGTGGATTACAATTATAACAAATGATTTCAACTGTACAACTGTCCTTTTCTACTAATTCTACCATCTGGATCGGTTTTGATTGATTTTTCTCCTCATTATGGGTACAGTTGTATTGTTTTTTACATACTTGATGATGTTTTATAGAATGCCAATAATTATAAATTTTATCCTATTGAAAACTGGATATTTTTAAATTTCTATAAATACTCTTTGGCTTTGTTCTGGTGTGAGGAGTCAGACAGACTGATAGGCAGTCAGGTTGGTTCCAGTGGAAATATAGGGTAAAAAATGCTTCCTTCCCCCTAAAAGTTATCTTTGACAAGGTCAAAGTCCTCTTTCCCACTCCATGGGAGCTTCCACTCTTATCATGAGAATAGCAAGGGAGTGGTGACTCCACCCTACTGAGCTCCCAGTTTACTGTAAAACAAGTTAGATATTCCACCATCTGATGGCTCCTTTGTTTTATCATGAGCAAGCCAGACAGGGTAAAAGATTGCAAACCAGGTCTTTTGATGGATTTTGTCCCTGCCTTGTAACTGAATGTTAACCTGATTGCCAAGTTTTTTTCCTCCACAATTGTGCTTTTTTTTTTTTTAACTTTTATTTAATGAATAGAAATTTCCAGTGTACAGCTTATGGATTACAATGGCTTCCCCCTCCCATAACTTCCCTCCCACCCGCAACCCTCCCCTCTCCCGCTCCCTCTCCCCTTCCATTTGCATCAAGATTCATTTTCAATTCTCTTTATATACAGAAGATCAATTTAGTATAAAGATTTCAACAGTTTGCACCCACATAGAAACACAAAGTGAAACATACTGTTTGAGTACTAGTTATAGCATTAAATTACAATGTACAGCACATTAAGGACAGAGATCCCGCATGAGGAGCAACTGCACAGTGGCTCCTGTTGTTGACCCAACAAATTGACACTCTAGTTTATGGCGCCAGTAACCACCCTAGGCTGTCGTCATGAGTTGCCAAGGCTATGGAGGCCTTCCAAGTTTACCGACTCTGATCATATTTAGACAAGGTCATAAAAGACAGAGTGAGGATAGTAACCAATGATCCTAAGAGTGGCATTTACCAGGTTTGAACAATTATACAGCATTAAGTGGGGAAGAGGACCATCAGTACACACAGGTTGGGAGTAGAGCCATTAGTGGTAGAGTAGAGGTTATGCTTACAAAGGAATGAGTCCCAAGTGCACTAGACAGGGCCTAGAACAAAGGACAGAGTCATTATTAGAGGAGCTAAGAAAGGTGCTGTCTAAGCTACAAGTAATTTTTCTGATTGAGAGGCAAACAGAACCTGATAGAAGGGGCTTGATAATAATCTGGTGGGCTTTAGGCCTTGTAAATTCAGAGGCCCAGACCTATCTATCTCTTCACATGGGGTATATCCTAAGGGAGGTGTGAACCTCCTGGGGGAAGGCACTCTGTTGACTTTCATTACTTGGCTGGCCTGGGAGGAGAGCTGGCCAGGTAAAGGCAAGGGGCATCTCTAACAAGAAATGTACAGTTCTGCCTGCAATGTTGCTGACCCTACTTGACCATACCCTCAGCTGCAGTGGTCACTTTGGAAGTTGGGCTGAGTGAAGGGCTTTTCAGCTTAGAGCCAATAAGATCTGTGGCTCTGACCTGGGCATCCTTCGACTCCAGGGCAGGTCCATTTCCAGTGATCCAACTCTTGGCAGAGCTGCCAGGGCTCTTCACAAGCTGACTTCTGCTGAAGCCCAGGCTTACCACATTGAACGCCACTGCAGTGGACTGACCTGTTGGGTCTGCTTGAGGGCAGATCACTGTACAGATCAGCCATTAATAGGCCTGCCACCCATTGCTTCTGATGCCGAGCTTTCTTTTCCTCCTGGTTTGTGTTAAAGCAGACCAGAGGATGCAAGTCAAGGGAGTGCCCAAGTAACATCTCTAATCTTCGGTGGCCTGAACTACAAGTCTATAGTCACAGGCATGTTCTGTAGTAGTTTTTCTAAGGTAGACAATGCCCATGAGGAAAATTATATTCTCACTTTAAAACTTTCTTTCCCTTTGGTCTGAAAGGGAGGTTTTTTCTACTTACTGTATACTTCACTGATGGCGAAGTGAATCTAGCTATGAGATTATTATTTAAGTTCTTGTTTTGGCTATACTATTACAGAAAAATGTTAGCCATCTCTTTTATAAGGTCTAAAGATTAAATTGTGCATCCTACAGATTCCTTCATAATAGAATTAGTTTCCTACCTTGAAGAGAATAGAGAAATGAAAGAACAAGTTGGGCTTAGAATAGAGAAATGAGGGAGCAAGTCCTAGATCGCTTGCTGACAATAGCAATATCACATGAATACTTAGCAAACCGTTTCAACCATTAGATAACAACTTAAGAAAACATTTACCAGAAGGTCCAATGCCTTCTATAAATTTTAAGAATCATGTATTTGAAAACACCTCTTAAATATCTAACATGGTGTAGTTTGTTTAGCCAGTAAACTTAAGCACAACCATCTAAAATGTTTTTAGTTTCTTTCTACCAACACGTTTAAAACATATGATACACAGATTCAGGTCACTCAAATTAAAATGTATCTTTGATTGATTTTAGCAGCTTAAATTTATGGACAATCTTATCTATAAGCCATTTAAAATAAAACTCTTAATAAAATTTCCCCATGTGGACATACAATATGTACACACATATAATATAGCATAATAGACCAATATAGCAATTTTAATAATAGCTTTTAAAATCTTTAACTCTTTTTGTAGATTGCCAATTGATTTGAATTGCTTTTTCTTTTTAGTAACCTCAGTTAACCATACTTTCTCTCAGTTGGTACTGTTAATACATTACCCCACTACCACCAGCCCCTTCAGGTTTTGCCTTTCTTAGAGACCCCTTACATGCTACTCTGGCTGGAGGTCTCAGACTCTAACACATCTTGCTTTTAAATCTTGCTTGTCCGCTTGGAAGTTCTTCTTCCATGTGAGACAAAAAATTGAGGTAAAATTTTCTCTGCTGCCATTTCACTGGTAACACTGGGATACGGTTACATCATTTGGAAACAAATTTGCCCTTCTGAAGCTTGCTTTTTTTTTTTTTTTTGACAGGCAGAGTTAGAGAGAGAGAGACAGAAAGAAAGGACTTCCTTCCATTGGTTCACCCCCCCAAATGGCCACTATGGCCAGCGTGCTGCTAGGTAAAGCTAGGGCATCATTTTTACCAGAGTTAATATTTCTCAATAAGGCAAAAATCCACGGGGTTGAGTCCTTGATGATTCTGGAATTATGGTTTATACTCTATATAATAGGCAAATTCTTAGTCATATGTGAGTGCCAAAGATTGTTCCACATCTAATAAGTCAACAAAAGTAATAAAGTGGAATTATATAAAAATATTCCATGCAAATAATTGTAGTCATCTTAGGCAAGTCTAATACAACAATATATTTTTAGAAAATGCATAATGACTAAGAATGCAAGGTTGGTTTAACATTCAAAAAAAATAAATCTAATTCACCAAATTAACAGATCAAAGAAGACAAGCCATAGAATTACTTCAATAGATGCAAAAAGGCATTTAGTAAAATTCAGTGTGCATTCCTTATAAAACTCCCAGAAAGCTAGGAATCACAAATACATCAACATAAACTTGCATATAATATTAATCAAAAAAAAGTCAAGGAGGTGGGCATTTCACCTAGCAATTAAGATGCTGGTTCAGGGGTCAGCACTGTGGCACAGAGGGTTAAAACCCCAGCCTGTGGTGCCGGCATCCCATATGGATGCTGATTTGAGTCATGGCTGTTCCACTTCCAATCCAGCACCTTGCTAATTGCATCTGAGAAAGTAGTGGAGGATGGCCCAATTCCTTAGGCCCCTGCATCCACATGGGAGACCCAGAGGAAGCTCCTGGCTCCTGGCTTCAGATTGGCTCAGCTCCAGCTATTCGGGAGTGAACCTGCAGATGGAGGATCTCTCTCTCTCTCTCTCTCTCTCTCTCTCTCTCTCTGTCTATTCTCTTTCTAACTATGTCTTTCAAATAAATAAAATAAATCTTTAAAAACAACAACAAAAAGATGCTGATGCTGGTTCAGATGTTTGTGTCACAAAACAGAGTTCCTGGGTTCCCTTCCACGTTCTGGCTCCTAATTACACCCAGCAGGCAACCATTATGGCTTGAGTAATTCAGTTACTGCCACCCTTGTAGGAGACCTAGACTGAGTTCCTGGCTTCCAGCTTCAATTCCATCCAGTCCCAGTCTCTGCAGACATTTGGGGAGTGAGCCAGTGGGTGGGAGCTCTGACCTGCCACTCTTATTCTCACTGTGTGTGTGTGTGTGTGTATGTATCTACCTCCCAAGTTAATTAATTAATTTAAAACTCAGGTACAGATGGTTTCATCAGTAATTTCTTTCATAACTTTACAAACAAATAATACCAATCCTATACAAATTCTTCCAGAAAATTAAAAATAAAGATTATACTTCTGAACTTATTTATGAAGTCAATATAGTCTTGATGACAAAACCTGCTAAGGACATTACATCAGAAAAACTACAGATCAATCTCTCTCACGGACATAGATGCAAAAATCCTAAAAAAAATTATTAGTAAATTGATTCCAGCAATATATAAAAATAATGTAACACAGTCAACTTGGACTTATTACAGAAAGGCAAAGGTTTGTTTACTATTTGAAAACAAATCAATGTAATTGATTACAGTTCATCGATTACTAGAATAAAGGAGAAAAAATATACGATCATCTCAACAGAAGTAAAAACCATTTGTTAAAATTCAACACCTATTTGTATTTAAAATTAGAAAGAAAAGAAGTTTAACACATTAATGAGAGAATAAAATTTCCTTAATTTTATAAAGGGTAGCTACAAAACACTGGCAGCAAATACTATTCTCAATGACAAATGTTGAAACACTACCCCTGTCCCAGGAATGAGGCAATGATGTCCCCATCACCTCCTTTATTCAACATTGTGTCACAGATTCTGTACAGTGCAAGAAGAGGGGGATACAATGGTTGAAAAAAAATCCAATCATTGCTTCACAAAGGATGTGTCTGTGTATCTGAAAATCCAAAAGAATGTGCAGACAGACCGACAGAGTTAAGGAATCAGTTTAACCAAGTCAGGAAAGGTCACAACTCAACCTGTGATTTAATCGTATCTCTATATACAACCAACAAATACAATTTTTTTCAATAGCATCAAAACATAAAATCTAAATACTCAAGAACAAACTCAACAAAAAATATACAAGAATTCTAAGCAAATCTATGTACATTATTAAAATAACTAAAGTTGAAACAAGTGGAGTGATATGTTTATGGACTGGAAGGATGAACACTGTAAAGTTGTCAGTTCTTAGATTGACATAAAATCCAACACCATGCTGACCAAAATTGAAAAACCCGAGGAACCCCTACTTCGGTGTCTTGGTGTGCTTAGTAACAAGTGTGGTTAGGAGCTAACTGCAAATTTTTGCTTCTGTACTCGATCGCTTTGCTTGCTAATACTTGATCTTGTGAAATGCACCCCCCCCCCACCCGGTTAGCCAACACTCTATAAGTTTCGATTTCCCGAGAGTTTCGCTCCCTGAAAGTTCCGGTTTCCCCAGAAAAGAAACTGATTGTAACTCCCGCCCGGGGCTCCCACCTGGGACAGCCACTCCCCATCTAAAGGATCCAATGAGTACTCATGGTAACTTTCAAACTGGCCAATCAAGCCAAAGCGCGTGTAATATGTTAATCTTGTGGGTTTTGTCTTTAAAAGCTGCTGGTAACTGCCGCTCGGAGCTTCTCTTTGCCATTGCTGGCAGGGAGCCTGTTAGCACAAACGCCTAATAAAATCCTCTTGCTATTGCATCTACTGGTCTGGAGATTGGGTCTTTGGGGCAGCCACCCGAGCGTGTTGGATTCCCGATTTTGGGGTCCTTCAAAATCTCAACTTGTTTTTTATTTTGTAGAAATGTATATATTGATCTTTTTTTAAAAAAAGATTTATTTATTTGAAAGTCAGAGTTACACAGAGAGAGGAGAGGCAGAGAGAAAGAGAGAGAGAGAGGTCTTCCATCCGATGGTTCACTCCCCAGTTGGCTGCAACAGCTGGAGCTGCGCCGATCTGAAGCCAGGAGCCAGGAGTTTCTTTGAGGTCTCCCACGTGGGTGCAGGTGCCCAAGGGCTTGGGCCATCTTCTACTGCTTTCCCAGGCCATAGCAGAGAGTTGGATTGGAAATGGAGCAGCCAGGTCTTGAACCTACGCCCATATGGAATGCCGGCACTTTAGGCCAGGGCGTTAACCCTCTGCACCACAGCGCCAGCCCCATAAATTGATCTTAAAACTTACATATAAATGCAAATATTGAAACAGTCAAGATAACCTTAAAGAAGAATAACAAATGTTGCATCAGCATTGTGGTGCAGTGGGTTTGGCTACCACCTGCAATACCATCATCCTATATGACCACCAGTCTGAGTCCCAGCTGCTCCACTCTGGTCCACCTCCCTGCTAATGCAACTGGGAAAGCATGAGAAGATGGCCTGAGTACTGGTCCCCTGCAACCCACCTGGGAGACTCACATGGAGTTCCAGCCTCCTGCATTAGGCCTGGCCCAGCTTTGGCCATTACAGCCATCTGGGGAGTGAACCAGGGGATGAGAGATCTTATCTCTGTGTCTCTCCCTCCCTCTACAACTCTGCCTTTCAAATAAGTAAAATAAATTTTTAAAATTAATTTATATATTTGAAAGTCAGAGTTACACAGAGAAAGGAGAGACAGAGAGAGAGAAGTCTTCTACCCGATGGTTCACTCCCCATTTGGCCACAACGGCCAGAGCTGTGCCGATCCGAAGCCAGGAGCCCTGAACCTCTTCCAGGTGTCCCATGGGGGTGCAGGGACCCAAGGACTTAGGCCATCTTCCACTGCTTTCCCAGGCCACAGCAGAGAGCTGGATCAGAAGTAGAGCAGCCGGGTCATGAACCGGTGCCCATATGGGATGCCAGTGCTTCAGATCAGGGCATTAACCTACTGCGCCATAGCACCAGTGCCTAAAATAAATCTTTTTGAAAAAAGAAATTTGGAGGACTTAGTCTACTAGAGATTCTCATGTATTATATAGTTCCAGTGTGGAATTGGCGCAAAGTTAGTCAATGCAAAGAACTGAAATCACAAAACAGATCACATATGCTGTAATCTGACTTGTTCCAAAGGTATATCACCTTTGGATATGGACAGAACAGTGGGGAATGGACACTCTTTTAAACAAATGGAGCTCAATCAATTGTATATCTATATGGGGAAAAAACTTTGATTCCCCGCCTCACACCATACACAAAAATCAATTTCAGATATACTGTAAACCAAAGGAATAAAAGATAAAACAATAAAGTTCTAGAACATAGGAGACTGTATTAATCTTGGAATAGGCAAATATTTCTTAAATAGGACACAAAATGCACTCATCTAAAGGAAAATATTGATAATGGGACTATCTCAAAATTTAAAACTTCTGTTTATCAAATGATAACTTTAAAAAATGAAAAGACAGTCCACACAGTTATATAAGCTATTTACAATATAAATATTTAACAAAAACCTCATGCCCAGAAAAAAAAATATATATATATATAAAGGACTCCTACAACTGATAAGATAAAGTACAGAAAATCCAACAGAAAAACAGGGAAAAAAATGAATAAGTACTGCACAGATGACATCCATGTGTCCAATAAGCACATCAAAGGGCACTCAATTTCATTAGTCATTAGGAAAAAGCAAATTAAAACTACAATGAACTACCACTGTCTGCTCACCAGAGTAGAAAATATTTAGAACACTGATAATAATTAAGTGTTGGAGGCGATGCAGAACAAATTAAACTTTTACAGATTGCCAGTACAAGATTAAGTTGGTAAAACCCTAAGTCTACTTCCAAGTGCCACCTTACAACACTGTGGTCAACAGTGGACCACACATTCCCATGTGGCCCCATTAGACTACATCACCTAGTGACACTATAGCCAGGATCTGCTGTACATACGATGCTCACACAATGAGGAAATCACCTAACAACACATTTCTCACAACATATCCCCATTAAGTGACAAATGGCTTTTTTTTTCTCTTTTTAAAGATTTATCAATTTATTTGAAAGTCAAAGCTACAGAGAAAAAAGGACAAACAGAGAAATCTTCCATCCACTGGTTCACTCTCCAAATAGCCTCAACGAGCAGGGCTGGGCCAGGCCAAAGCCAGGAGCCAGGAGCTTCTTCCAAGTCTTCTCAGTGGGTGGCAGGGACTTGGGCCATCCTCCGCTGCTTTCCCAGGCACATAAGCAAGGAACTAAATTGGAAGTGGAGCAGCCAGCACTTAAATCAGCACCCATATGGGATGCCTGTGCTGCAGGCAGTGGCTTAACCCGCTGCACCACAGTGCCAGCCTCCATAACATGATTTTATAACAGAAAATGTCATGTAGAAATGCATACAGAAATGCATATGTATATGAATCAGAAAACATGCCTCATGGCATCACACCAGGAGGTGGGAATAGGGATGCATTGATAGAAAAATAGATAAAGTGTGATGTTCCCATACAGTGGAACACTACACAACAAAGAAAATCAATGAATTGATGCTACATACAACAATATAGATGTACCTTACAAGTACAACATGGAATAAAAGAAGTCAGCAGAGGAAAGCATATTCTGTATGGTTCTATTTACACATATGTCAGTTCCAAAGTAGGCAAACCTAATCTACAGTGACAGAAGTCAGAATCCTTTCTATGGTTGCCAGGGGTAGTAAAAGAAAAGCATAAAAAAAGTTTTGGAGTTCAGGTAGTACTGTTTCTTTTTAAAATGTTTATTATTTATTTTAAAGTCAGAGCAAGAGAGAGAGACAGCCAGGATGTCCCCAAGTAGGTGGCTGGGACCCAAGTACTTGAGCTATCAACTGCTGTCTCTGGGATGGGCGTTATCAGGAAGTGGGATCCCAAGCAGAGGTGGAACTCGATCTCAGGCATTCAATATGAGATACAGGGTGCCAAGTAGTGCCTTCACCTGCTGCACCATCACACCCACCCCACAATACTGCTTCTTGATCTGGACGATGGTTGATTACATGACAACGAAAAATCATTCATCTGTATACTTATGATTTATCCACTTCTGTATGCATTTTATACTTTAACTTTTAAAGCGCTCACAGAAATAATAAAACAAGATTACAAACATCTGTAGCATGATTTTATATATGTAAACTTTATACAGAATATATATTAAACATTATATATAACTATATATGTCAACACGCTAATGTTATTCTCTCTGAATATCAGTTTATGAGTAATTTTCACTTTCTTCTTTATACCTTTTTTGTATCATCTGAATATTTCCAGTGAGAATGTATTGCTTTCATTAAAGCTAAAAATAATAAAGCTTTAAATAAAGATCTCATTTTTAGATGGTAAAATAGTATTGTGATTATGTTTAAAGAAGAAAAGAGTCCTTATCTCTTAGAAATACATAACTGAACCATTTACAGATGAAATAATATGATGTCAAGCAGGAGGTAGAGAGAAGTAGAGAATATAGATTTTTTTTTTTAAATGACCATATGTTGGTAATGGTTGAGCCTGAATACAGTCTATGGAATTCCTGATACTCTTCCCTCCACCTATGTGTGTTTGAATAATAAGAAATTCAAAAACAAACCTTCTTTCATGAACACAGAACTTATGCATGGCAGATGTTACCTATAGCAAAATCTGTACATATTCAGCCAGAAAGGGAACCACATTCTTAGGGAACATTTTGTCAATGCTGGAGTGAACGCAGCTGGACACCACCAAAGCCGCATTACATGTCCTGGGGATCCAAGCCTTGAGCAGCAGTCCAGCTCATAGAACCGAGGCCCCAAGGAAGGAAACGACTCACATACTCACGGGACCCCTGCACCCGAGTCAGCCTAGAGAGGCTACATGCCCAGCAGAGAGCGCATCTGCTCAGAAGATAGAACACCCACGCATGACCCTTCTCTGAGAGGAGACAAGGGGACAATGTCTCCATGGGGAGTCAGGACCTACTGGAGAAGCCCTAGAGTGATTTATCAGGGACAGGGACGTGTGCAGAGATGGGGGAGTGGGATCTTAGCTCTTACATGGAAAGGCAGTAGGCCGGCGCTGCGGCTCAATAGGCTAATCCTCTGCCTGCGGTGCCAGCACACCAGGTTCTAGTCCCAGTTGGGGCACCGGTTCTGTCCTGGTTGCTCTTCTTCCAGTCCAGCTCTCTGCTGTGGCCCGGGAGGGCAGAGGAGGATGGCCCAAGTCCTTGGGCCCTGTACCCACATGGAGACCAGGAGAAGCACCTGGCTCCTGGCTTTGGATCAGCACGGTGTGCCAGCCGCAGCGGCCATTGTGGGGTGAACCAATGGAAAAGGAAGACCTTTCTCTCTGTCTCTCTCTCTCTCACTGTCCACTCTGCCTGTCAAAAAAAAAAAAAAAAAAAAAAAAAAAAAAAACCAGTAGCTGCTGTGAGTTCTGGCCAGAGCCAGCAGCCTTTGAACTGCTACAGTGGTCCTCGGATCCTAGCTCACACCTCATCTGCTCCTTGCCTACGCCTGACCAGCCTTGATCAGAGGAAGACCATGCCTTCAACAGTCTTTTTGACCAAACTGGCCTCGGCACTCTCAGATCCAGTAGTCTTTCTTATAACTTCTTTTGACTAATGGATAAAACTGCCTCTAGCTGAATTATCAACAAATTTCAAGTACAGGTCAAAGATATGAATTTCTTTTGAAGAGAGATGTTGGAAAGAGGAGTCAGTGAGAGAGCTGAGGAACCTTGCAAATAAAGAAAGACAATTGTGCTTCCTCACAACAATCAGAATAATTAGTCTGCTGCCTACAATGCATGTTTCACTTTGGTTTTTAATCTGAGGGCAACCTAGAACTTGAGATTGATCCAGGAAGATAAACTAAGGCATTCTCTAGAAATTATATTATATTATTGAAATATAATGTAAGCCACAACTGTGGATCACAAATGTAATTTTAAATTTTCAGATAGTCATTTTTTAAAAGTGAAGTTGTGGGGCCAATGTTGTAGAGTAGCAGGTAAAGCTACCACCTGTGATGCCAGCATCCCATTTGGATGCCAGTTTGTTGCCCCACTTCTAATCCAGCTCACTGCTAATGGTCTGGGAAAAACAACACAAGATGGTCTAAGTATTTGGGTCCCCGCCATCCACATGGGAGACCTGGAAGAGGCTTCTGGCTTCTATCTGGCACAGCCCTGGTCACTGCAAGCCATCTGGAGAATGAACCAGCAGATAGAAGATCTCTCTCTTCCTCTCCCTCTCCTTCTCCCTCTCCCTCTCTCTCTCCCTCTCTCTGTAACTCTGACTTTAAATAAATAAATAAATCTTTTAAAAGACATTAGAGTTGTACTATATATAATTTAATGCAAAATATTATTTTAACATGTAATAAATATAAAAATATTGATGGGATATTTTACATCTGTTTGTACTGTATCTTCAAACCCAATGTATATTCTATGCTTAGGGCACATTTTAATTCAGAGCATACATATTTCAAGAACAGAGGCAAGCATTTGTGGCAGCAATGAAGTCACCACTTGGGATGCCCTTATCCCATATTGGGAGTCTCCGGCTCGAGCCTCAGCTATTCTACTTCTAACATAGTTTCCTGCTAATGCACAGTTTTGGAGTCAGCTGGTGATAGCTCTAGCACTTCTGTCCCTGCCAACCACATGAGAGACCTGGATTGAATTCTGGGCTCTTGACTTTGGCCTGGCCCAACTCTGGCTACTGCAGGCATTTGGGGAGTGAACCAACAGATGGAAGATCTATTTCCATTTGTCATTCTGTCTGTCTCTCCTTTTCAAATAAAAATGAAAATAAATAAATCTTTAAAAATAGAAAGCTCAATAGCTACAGGTGCCTATCTTAGTAGACAGGGGCAGAGTTGGAAGCCAAGGATGAGACTGTCCCCTTCTGACTGCGGAACATTGCTACAGCTGAGGAACTGCCCTGCAGAAGCTGTCCTCCTAATGCCCTCAGCGTTGCAGCCATGTACTAGCCCTGGAGAAATCGTTGCTGAGCGTGTCCTACTCAAGTCCTGAGATAAGACTGGATCTACATCAAGCAGTAACTCACAATAATTATGGAGCTGGAAGAAGAAAAAAACTTATCCAACTGTTCCCACGATCTATTTTATTCATCCTGCATGATCATGCCTGGCTATTCCAATAAAGCTAAGTAATTTGTACATTTAAGGTACAACTGAAATATGCTAATATCTCTTAAAGGTCACTGGAAACCTGGTGATTCCAACCATATGACCCTCTGATGGTGATGCGCTAAGTACTCAGAGGAAAATATAATCACACTCCCACATGCAGAACTCGCAGAGCTAATTCTGGAAAGTGAAAAGAGCTAAGTGAAATGCTGGAAAGATACATCTGGGGAAAAAATATAACATGATGCAAATTAATTGCAGTTTCAAAGTAAAGGGTAAGCAGCAGGATAGGGACAAAGAAGCGCTGGCTATGGAGCCCTGCTGTTGACCTTGAAATGTCTCCATTCTCTCATCTCTAAAATGGAAAGATGACCCCTGCTTGTCAGATGCTGTAAGATTTAAAAGTGATAAAGCATAACATCTAGCAGGGCCTTATCCAGATTAGGTACAAAAAGTTATTATTTCATTGTTGTGGTCAATAAATATTTGTTCAATAACCAATAGATAGCGGGCACTGAAAAAATGAAAGCATACTAAGAGGTATTGGTGAACACAGAGTAGTGAACATCACTCAGAGGGTCTCTCCACCCTAAGAAAGGCTTCCACTCAGCCCAGTGGCCCAAGACTTGGTATTTGTTGTTTATGGAGTCTCCAGAGCCATGTTAGCCTCAGAAGCTTAGCCCTGTCCACTCTGCCCACCATTATTCTGGCTTTTGGCAGCCATTGATGGGAACATTTCTTGAAAATACAGAAGTCAGGGGCTTGCGCCATGGCACAACAGGTTAAGCTGCCATCTGCAGCGCCGGCTCAAGTCCCTGCTGCTCCACTTTGATCCAGCTCCCTCTTAATGCTCTTAGGAAAGCAGCAGAAGATGGCTCAAGTCTCTGGACCCCTGCACCCATGTGGGAGACCCAGAAGAAGCTCCTGGTTCCTGGCTTTGGATCGTTCCAGCTCCAGCCATTTGGAGAGTGAACCAGCAGATGGAACCAGCTCTCTCTCTCTCTCTCTCTCTCTCTCTCTCTCTAACTCTGACTTTCAAACAAACAAATAAATCTTTATTAAAAAAAAAAAAAGAAAGGAAGGAAACTATAGAGAGCAGATGAGGACATGTCCACATCACCCAGAGGTGCAGAGTCTAGGGAAGCACAGTACTACAGGGGTGAGAGGATGGCTGGAGAAGGACAGCCACCCAAAATCTCTGTGACTTCTGGATCACCTCTCTGTCCCTCATCCCCTCCATCACTGCTTCCAAATGCCCACTGTTTTCCAGGCTGTCCAATGCCGAGCACAGGGCCACCATGCTGTGGTGAGCCAGAGATAGGTGGAGAGCTACAGCTCAGCATCTTCTCGCCTGCCGCATAGGTCTACAGCAGGGGAGCATGTTCTCAGCCTACAGGTATGAGCCTAGGAATTTGAGGCTTAAATGCTGTCTAGGAACGGTTATTATTGATGTGCTTTTTTTTTTTTTTTTTGACAGGCAGAGTGGACAGTGAGAGAGAGAGACAGAGAGAAAGGTCTTCCTTTTGCCGTTGGTTCACCCTCCAATGGCCGCCGCGGTAGCGCGCTGCGGCCGGCGCACCGCCCTGATCCGATGGCAGGAGCCAGGTGCTTATCTTGGTCTCCCACAGGGTGCAGGACCCAAGGACTTGGGCCATCCTCCACTGCACTCCCGGGCCACAGCAGAGAGCTGGCGTGGAAGAGGGGCAACCGGGACAGGATCGGTGCCCGGACCGGGACTAGAACCCGGTGTGCCGGCGCCGCAAGGCGGAGGATTAGCCTAGTGAGCCGCGGCGCCGGCCTATTGATGTGCATTTTACGTTTTGTTCTTGTTCCAGCCTGCTCGGCATCCCAGCAGGAGCTTGTCCCTTCCCTCTCCCAGCATCTGGATTTCTCCTTCACAATCACCCTGTGACAGATCTGCAAAGAGTAAACCATACTTAAGCTTCGGGTACGTCCCCCTTCCAACAAGTCACAAGTCAGCAACAGCTCGCACAAGGTCAGTGCCTTATAGGCACTGCCCAGTTTAGCCTTCGGCACAGTTGTGTGAGCTTTGTGAGAAATTACTATCCCCATTTCACAGATGAAAAAATTAACAAAGCTCATAAAGTGAAAGTAATTTGCCAGAGTTCCTCTTGGCAGATTTGTTAGAGCTGATTTCATTGATTTTTTTTTCACTACAGATAGACTCTGAAATGTATATAAACATTGCTATGACTTCTTTCTATACGATGAAATTTGATTTCCAGTGTAAAGCTGTTGAGAGGTGGTGGGACCTTTATGATCCATCACTGAAAAGATCCAAACCTTTCTGGAGGGAGTGGATTCATTCTGGTGATAGTGGTTGGTCTTTTCTGCACCTGCCCACTTGCCTTCCACTTTCCACCATGAGTTGAAGCAGCACGAGACTCCCCCAGAAGCTAAGCAGTTGCCAATGCTGTGCTCTTGGACTTCCCAACCTCTAGAACTGTGATCCCAAATAAATTGGTTCCTTTACAGATTACCCAGCCTTAAGTATTTTGTTATAGCAACAGAAAGTGGACTAAGATAAACATCCACCTGTTTTCCAGATCACAACAAGTGGATATACTGGAATAACTCGTACAATTGTGTTGGAGGGTAGTTCCGGTAGAATTCTTTTATTCCTGGTGGGAAACCTCACTCAATTAAATCCCTCATCGATGGTGATTCTGCACCTGCTATTCTGCCTCACACATGAGAAACATTCATCCCCATGAGACTTTCACTCTGTGTCTGCCCACGAACCCTTGGGATCTGCCACCCCTTTCACATAGGCAGCAGCCCCAGAGCCAGCTGGAATGAGTCCCAGGATGGCCTGGAAGCTGAGCCTCCCCTGACCCAAGGCTTCTGGAATCTGAGATGCTGACAATTGGAAACAGCCTTCAAGGTCATCTTCTCCAACTCTCCTCTCACCAAGCTCCCCAGACTTTGCTTGACAGCCCATGTCCAGTGGCCAGGAACTTTCCACCTCCCCAGGAGCCCAAGGCTGCCCTTGGTCAGTTCCAGCTGGAGAAAGCTCTTCCTGGCCTGGAGCTCAAGAATGTCTTCTTTAGGCTTTTACACATATCCCCTATCTACCCTTTAGGGATGTACAGAACACGTCTGTTCTCTCTTGTTCACAACAGCGCTTGGGAGGCAGTTATAACTCCCCTGCAGTCTTTGGGCCTCCAGACTGGAAACCTCCAACCATTTATCAAAAGACAAGGCATTTACCTCCCACCCTTTTCCAGTCCCTCCTCATTGAATGTGCTCCGGTTGACACATCTCTCAGGTAGCACACTGTACAAGAGGACCATTAATTTTGCTACAATCCTCTCCTCCCTCCCCTCTCTGTCTCTCTTTCTCCAAGGTTCATCAAGTGAAAGAGTTAGGTATGGCCCAGGAACTTTATCATTTGTCACTCCATAGGTTCCAGCAGCTGATTAGGGGTACATCTGGGTCCTCCCCCTCCAGGGAGAAGTCCCCACCCCCACCCCACAGAGACTTTGGCTTTCAGTTCTTGCTAGAGGAGATGGGCACATACAAACTGAACAGGTTACACAGCCAGAACTCAGCTCAGAAAACCTTCACAACCTAGGGGGACAACCGGCCTCTTTGATCCGACACTGTCACCTTCATCCACACACGATGGAAGAGTCCAGAGCAAATAAGAACTTCCATGCCAATTGCCCCTGGTGCCAGGAATGGCATCATGTGTGGAGCGGCAGAAGTTGGGGCAGGTGATGAGGCAAAGTCCTGGACTACAAACTGGGATTCTGAGTCCCTGAGCACAGTCATCAGAGGACACATGTGGAAGCTATCCTTTGCCTAGAGTTCCAGGGTGGCAGGACACCCCACCAAGCACACATTTTGGAAAAGGCCCCGGTGACCTAGAGGGTACCTCCTGAAATCCAGCCTGAATCCAACACACGGGTCACTCCTGATCCCCGGTTACACAGTCAGCTTGTGTGATGGCATGAGAGGCTGGGAAGTGCAGAAAGAGCAAACTTTGTTTTTCCCAGACCAGGCTATGTCACACCCAGTTCTAACTCTGCAGAGGAAGCATGCAGGATACCACAGGGGCCTCTCCATGCCTGCCTTACGATCAGTTAGGGGACCCATCATACCCCAGCAGCGGAAAACTCAATGCCACAGCAGGAAGCAGACAGTGGAGTCTAAGAAAGGCTGGGGAAGGGAACCTGAAGAGTGAGCTATTCAAAGAGGACAAAGAGGGAGTCCAGTCAATCTCTGACACCCACACTTGCTCCAGTGATTCCTCCACTGATGTTGGCCCCAATTGGGCTGTAATGGCAAACACTGCCCTGGATGGTACCTTCAGGACCAGACACCAACCTCCCCTGTACCTCCCACGCAGCTGGCTCGGCAGCCCAGGGAACATTGTAAAGTGAGCACCAGCCCTCTTCACCTGCCTCAGTCTCCCTCTACATACCTTTCTGTGTTCCCAGGCTTTCCTTTCTCTCTATTATCCTGCTTGTCCCCACCTGGAAGCGCCAGGAAAAGCTCATTCACACCTATGTGTTGCCTTTTAAAGAACACATGCATTCAACTAAAGGAATGACATTCAAATGGTGGGATCTTGGGCATGGAGACAGAGGTGGGGAAGTATTTCTGGTTCAGAAGTGGGAGGAGATGCTTCCAAGATCCTACGTCCCTCTGCAGGTGGCTGCCTCCTCAGATTCCCGGGAGGTGTGGCTACCTCTGGAAATCTCACAGAAGAGCAGCAGAAGGAGACACTCTGTTCCCTTTTCCCTATTCCCAATGGGACTTGAGAGCAAGGATCCACACTGAAGCATGGGTAGACCCAGCCAGATCCCAGACCAGTAGAATCACAGGTTCACGGTGGGACAAGAAACTGGGACAGAATCTCTAACTCCACTAGCAGAGGACCCGGTTTTTGTCTCCTGGTGTGGGATGAGACGAGATGGGCAAGGATGTGCTAGAGGTTGAACCTGATGCCCCAACCCAGTTAGGTCCTACTCTGGACAGACTTCCAGTCCTGAGTCCACCCCTGAGCAGGGCACACAGACAAAGAGAGGGCAATGTCATACCTCTTTCCTCATCAGAGAGGCTGTACCAGTTTCTGGTGAAGGCTGAAGATGGCCTAGCAGCAGGGTGTACAAAGGGATTAAAGCTTCAGACAGGGGAATGAGGTCACTGACCGCCAAGGCCCCTTCCAGTTTTGGCATCTGAGAAGCAATGCCCAGAGGAGGTAGCTGCAAAGCCCACCTTGACTGCCCTGCTCAGAGCCCTCTGTCAGCTGAGGACCCATTTCCAAGGCTGGATGCCCATATGGGTCGCCATCAGCACCACCACCACCCCCCACCCCTCTGTGCACACACTCGCAGATTCCTCTTTATGGACGAAAAAGAGCTAAGCAGGTCAGGGAAACAGCCATTTCTATGCTAAGTGCCCACATGTGGCCCAAGGGTTGGAAAATGAAACTTAATACTGGTCAGAAATCAAGGGAGCCAGAGTCCCTGAACCCTGAAAGCTGAGAAGAGCCCAGCCCACCTAGGTCTGACCTGGATGTGAGCTCTGGTCCTGGATGCTGAGGACCAATGTGGGGTGGGAGAGCAAAGGGCAGCTGGCCTGGAAACCAGCAACTCCACTTCAGGCACTGCTGTGCCCAAGTGTGGGAAAAGCACTTAACTCCATTAGCATACTCTCAGCCGTGCACAGCCAGCGGGCTCTTGCCTTTTCCTAGCTAAATGATTGTCAATAAAGAGTAGGATGCCCAAAGGAAGAAGCACTATCAGGACTCCAAAAACTATGCAACTGGATTTCCTAGACTATGCCTCTCTCTGGACTTCAATTTCACCACAAGGGGATTGGCTCCCATGACCCAAAGGCTGTCTCAACTCAGTGTCCCACCGAGCAAACATCCGGGACACCCTGACAGCAGAGAACACATAAATGATCAGGCTGATGTACTTCTTCTCCTAGCTCACTTACCTGGTAACATGGAGAGAAACCTCCATGAGAGGCATGAGGGGACAGTGACAGAAGTTCAGGTGAAAGATAACCAACCCAGTTGGTGTGCCCTAGATGTCCTCTGACAGGGGCAAAATGTTTGACCTAGAGTAGAACACTTCAGCCTCACTCTTTGGCGGATTCTCTCCCAAAAGTAGGCAGGAAGAAGGAAGTGGTCATTAGCATAGGCCCCAACGCTCTCACGGACACCCCCAGGAATGGACAAAGCCAGTGTCCTCAGATGCCTTGCCACTGTCCAAGAACATCAGCACTGCTGCCTGACGATCTACTGGGGACAAAGGGGTCAGCTCCTTCCATCCTGCCAATGCTCTGCCCTTTGGGGTGGGGGGATGTCCTACAAATCACATTTTGTAAACAAAGAACATTGGATTAGAATCAACACCAAGGTAGCATTCCAGGAAAGAAGTTTAAAAAACAGTGCATGTAACCCAGGAGGAGGAGTGGCTTAACCGGGGTGGGTGGGGGGTAGAAACATACCCCTTTGCTTTAGTGGTGAAGGAAAAAGGAGCACGGGCTAATTGTGTGTGGCATATGAACATCTGGTCTTTTTAGTACTTCTGGCTGAACCACCTGGTGGCTGTGCCCAGCACCTCGTAAACAGAACACAGACTTTCCCCTCGCCACCTCCTCCTTGCCTCATATAATAATGTCCAGCGTTAATTATTGCATCTTACAATGATAGAGACCAAATTTCATCCATGTACATTATGTTGTTTAAATTTTTCTCCATTCTACTAACAAGAAAACTGAGGTTCACAACGATGGAGAGCTTTCACTAAGATCAGATATTCCGTAATTGAACTTGAACCCAGATCTCCAGGCTCTACCCCAGAACTCTTCCTCTTGTGTCAAAGCCGCTGGGCTGTGATGAGGGGAGCCAGGCATCAGTCAACTCCCCTCACTGCGGCAGGAGGGCAGCAGGGCCAGCACTGATGGAGGCCCAGGAGCTCATGGCGTGGCGGGAGAGTTTCCTGCAAAATGGAGCAAGCCGCCAGCATGCTCATTACCCAACCTTATTCCATCTCATAATAAATGGAGCCCCCGGAGGGCCAGGCATGATGGGGTGGGGTGAGATGGGGAGCAAAGACTATTACGGGATTTTAACCTTCGTCTTCTCTTTCCGGGCCTCTGGAACAGCTGTTCGACAAAATGGATCTGTGCAGACAATCATTTTTGCTGCATTACTTAATATACAGTTGCTCTCGGCAAGAGATATAATTGACTTGCTTAACTAATCAATCTTTCTATAAGCATAGCTGCTTTTCCTCTCCCACTAGGGGAGGGAAGCAGGGGGAGAGGGAGGGAAAGAGAAATTGCAAGGAACAACCTTTGGCATGAGTTACAGCACTCTCACGCCCAGCTGAGGTTTCAGAGCTGGGGGCAAAACATTCCCATCAAGGTTCCTCCTTGGACCAGATGTGGTCTGTGGTGGCCTGGGGTAGGAGTCATCTGGCATGAAATGGAGGCATACGCGTCAACAGGGGTGGGGCAAGCCATGGCCTGGACAACCCCAAGATCTCTTTAGGTTGTCTTCGGAGTAGCTTTTGCTGTGTATGTAGCAATAAGAATGTGTGCATGAGCAGAGGCTTCACAACTCTCACATCAAGTAATGACGCCATGAGTGAAATCTCCCTAGGATGGAGTGAAAAAACAGCCAGCTTCTCCCATGCCGCCATCCCCCCCACCCCTCCCCACTCTGCAACTCCATCTTCCCGGGTCTCCTCTTTCAAGAAAGGAGCACCATCAGCATTACCCAGCAAGCCCCTCCGAAGCACAGGCCTCTCTCTGGCGTGTTCCACATTTGATTCAGCCCTGCTCCGGAGTCTAGAGGGGAAACATCGACAGTCGTCCTTCTCCTCTCCTCCCTCCACCTCTAATCTCCATCAGCCCGACATCTGAAAGCACACACACACACACACACACAAGCATGTACAACACACACCTGGCCATTCTAAATGGAGGGGAATCACTCTAAACTAGGGGAAATGAAGTTGGAGAGTGAGTCACAAAGTGGAGAGGGTGACTGAGTTAAAGTGATTGAGTCAAATGATGATTCGAGGACGACATCAAAAACCCCCACTCAGAGCCCACCCCCACTTCTCCTCAGCACTTCAACCCTGATAAATGCACTTTTCCCCTCTAAATCCTAAGGCAAGCATCCCTGAGACATGGCCTCCCATGCACTAAGACTGACCACTTCATGTCATTCTTTCTCTTTATGTGCCCATCTCCCCAATTCATTATGGAGCTTCATGAAAGCAAACATTGGGACTTCAATACCAGTCAGTGCCTAGCACTTTGCCTGAAGTACAGTTAGGCATTCAATGTAAGATTAACAAAGAATTATGAAGTCAGAAATTGTAACACTTCTATTTCAAGCAAATGGGTCCCACTACCCCGTGGGAAATCTATCTCTAGAGAAGAGGACAAGGACCCACCTCCGGTTCTGGCTGATGACTTTATCAATGGCATGGCTGGAGTTTGAGAAATGATGGTTACCTAATCTATGGATGTCAAAGTTTGAGGAGTTTAATTGCCTGGAGGACCCAGCCTCTACCACAGCAGGCTAGAACACAAGCCAAACCACACAGACAATGTCTAGTGGTGTTCCAGGCAAAGTCCTACATTTAGGTCCAAAGCATCAGTCAGACAAGTGCAAGATAAAGGGGCTCTGGCTTGGCAGAGAGTACGAGAAAAAGACCATGGGGTTTGAATGAACCACAAGCTCAATACAGTGGTGCAGCTGCCAAGAAGAGAAAGAAATCAAACAGCCCCTGTATAGTCCACCTTGGTTCAGTCCCTCTGGGCAACAGCACGACACTCTTCTTATCTCATTTTGAAAGGAACAGATGGCAGTGACCAGGACACCTAGGAGTCTACAAATAGTGGCAAGGATTCTAGGAGTGTCTCACCCCCACCAATGAGAACCAGTTTCAAACAAGGCTGCACATTGGAGGAGAGGGACATCGAGATCTATCTGGCAGCTTACAGATTTTAAAAGCAGGTTCAGGAACCAAAACTACCTGGATTCAAATCCCAGTTCTGCCACAATGTAAATGGATGATTTAAGACAAATTTCTGGGCTTCTCAGTGCCCCAGTTTCCTCATCTATTAAATGGTTAAATGAGTTAGCACAGCAAAGCTGTCCACCCACAGAAAACCACAAGGTCAATACCAAATGATGGCTCATGCTATGCCATGACTCCACAGGACAGAACAGGATGGAAGTGTAGCAATTACTAGAAGTTTTTATTTCAATGGCACAATAACTTCCTGCCAATGACAGGTGGGACAGCCAGGCTGTGGAGAACTCCTGGATATGGCACATGTCACATGGAACTAGGCACTGGGAATAGGACCTCCACTCAAAGTCCCTTTCAACTGCAACACTCTTGGCATTTCCAGGAAGTCTCTCTACTGTCCTTGCCCCTCCCAGGAGCTGGCCAAATTATCCCTCTTATGTGGGGAATAAAAGGATGGAGCCTCGGGGCCGCTGCTGTGGCTTAGCAGTAAAGCTGCTGCCTGCGGTGCCAGCATCCCATATGGGCACTGGTTCGAGTCCCGGCTGCTCCACTTCAGATCCAGCTCTCTGCTATGGCCTGGGAAAGCAGTGGAAGATGGCCCAAGTCCTTGGGCCCCTGCACTTACGTTGGAGACTGGGAGGAAGCTCCTGGCTCCTGGGTTTGGATGGGCGCTGTTGCGGCCATCTGGGGAGTGAACCAGCGGATAGAAGACCTCTCTCTCTCACTCTCTCTGCTTCTGCTTCTCTGTAATTCTGCCTTTCAAATAAAATAAATAAATCTTAAAAAAAAAGAATGGAGCCTCACCAGGGTTACATATCCTGTAGAGCAGGGCCATTAACTCCTACCCATAACCCATTGGAACAGGCAGACGACAGCTTACCCTGGCAGAGCCCCGAGTAAGAGTCTGGGTCAGTCCCTGTGCACTGAGTGCTCCTCAAGGAGGGAGGAGGTGCTCTTCTGGTGAGCACCTGAGCCCCATAGAGCGGGCTGAGGTCTTGGCCCCAAGCAGTGAGCGAGCACCAGCAAAGGCCAGGTGCCTGGGGAACTGCAAGGGGAAACAGAAATGAGATTTAATTACAAGAGCCACCAAGCTCCCTTGGGAGCAGAGGCTGCACAGCCAGGTCTGACAGTGACATTTCAGGAGGTCCAGGGAAAAGGGCTCGCTCTCCCCTCCTGTGTCTGCCTGGCAGAAGGCTGCCAGCGTTCTCAGGGAGAGGTGGCCTCCTCTGGCCGAGGCCCCAGGAGAATGCGCTCGCGGGGGGGGGGGGGGGGGGGGGGGGGAGGAGGTGTTGACTGAATTGCTGAATTGCTGACCCAGAAAAGAGAAAAGAGGGGAGGGAGGGACAGAGCGTGAGAGGGCGGGGTCAGTCGTCCTGGCAGCGGCAGTGAGGTTTTGTGCTAGGGAAATGCCACCTGGGACCCCACTCGGCCTTGGTCTCCGGGTTGGAATTAATAACAGTGATTTTTACCACTGTCTCCCAGGATGACCTGGAAGGGGCCAAGCTGTTTCATGTCTTCCAGCCTCAGCTTCCATGTCTACAAAAGGAGGGCCTGTGCTGGTTGCCCTCCAATGCCCCTTCCTGTTCAAACAGTTCGCATCCTGGGTTATTTAGCGCTCCCGACAAGGCATTGAGGTTGGCAGGCCAAGGTCAAGAGTTTACAGAAAAGGGAAACTTAAGTGACTAAACTCTCAGAGGCAGAAAGCAGGAGAAATGAAACCAAGACCCCAGTCCATAGGACTCCAACCAGTGTGGTGTTTTCCTGCACCCGGGAGCCCCTCTCTCACACCACATGTCCTGTACAGTCCCCTCTGATAAGGGGGCCCTGGCAACACAGGGCAAGCAGGGCTGGGGCAAGAAAGGGGCCAGGGACTTCAGGGACCTCCTCAGCCAGAGGCTGGGAAGTGATCTTGGGCAACAGCTTCCTGGATCCAGCAAGATTGATCAGGATCTGATGCTGAAAGCTCACAGCTTTGTGCTATGGGTTACCAAGGAGCTTTTCTCTGCAAACGGGAGTGAACTTTATGGCATTGTTTATGGAGCTGAATATTCAGATTGATTGACTGTATTTTAGCACTCTGAGAAGGAATTAAGACTACAACCCACACTCCCTGGTATGAGACACTGCTTCCTCGACTCCACCCCACAGACAGTACAGTGGCTCAGTTTTATCATCCTTGAGAGCACCCCCCAAAAAAAAACACACACACAAACAGGTGCCTCGGAATGCCAGGAGCCAAGTCCCAGAGCCCTGATGCCTCCCAAGCCTCATCCATTTACTCCCTTGAAACCTGGAAGCCTGTGACCAGGACAAGCAAAGCAAAACAAATACAACACAGCAAAGCAAACAGAAGAAAAGGCAGTCCTGAGCCCCTGTGCGCTGGCTCCGTCACTGGGGCCTCCACCCTCCCAGCTCTCTGCTGAGCAGTTTCTCTCCTGGTAATCTCATAGCCCGTGTCTCCCTATTAAATCAACAGCTCCCAGCCCCGTTCCTTGCTCACTAACAACTCTGCAGGAGGCAACATGCTGTCCCCAAGACAACCCCACTCCCCTCCCAAATCACTGATCTCCCTGTGTGTGTGTGTGTGTGTGTGTGTGTGTGAGAGAGAGAGAGAGAGAGAGAGAAAGAGAGGGACGGAGGGAGAGTTGCTACCGCCTGCCACCAATAGCCAGTTAGATGAGTGCACGCTTCCAAACCTTCACCCTCCTTTTATGCACAGCCAGGAAGGGTCTTGGAATCCAGTGTTGCACATTCCTCCAAAGTCCTAGCGTGGAGCAAAATCTTTTACTGTATTTAACCCAAGAGTCTCCAGATCCAATTATCCATAGGTTCCTTTCTCTCTAGAATAACTATTGCCATGTTGGAGCTAGGGTTCCATGGAATACAATCTGGGAAGCTCTGGCTGATTCTCCATAATCTCAATCTCTACAATATGACTAAACATGGCCAGATACATACACAGCTTCTTTCATTATTGAACTTTTCATTTCAGGGTAGTTTTAAGTCTACAAACCCAAATTTGTGAGATTGTACCGAGTTCCCAGGTACCCCTAACCCAGCCTGCCCTGTGTATACGCAGCCTCCGAGTCCCTGTGACATACCTGTGGGTCCACCATGCCATGGCCGTGTGGTGACGGAAGTTTCCTTCCTTGCCACCTACCTGCCAACAGGAGAAAGGTGTCAAGGGCTACAGCCCTGAGTCTCAGTTCTACTGTCGACTCTCCTACCCACTGCTCCGTCAGTGGCACGACAATCTTGGGCTTCTAGGAGCCCAATTTCAGCTCCATTTCTGCCACGTACGCCTACAGGTTTGGACAAGTCACTGAGGTACTCGGAGCCCCTGGGTGCTGTGCAGCATTCTAAATCAGCACTAAGATCCTCACGCCAGGTTTCCACACCCTATACAACACCCTCCCCTTGAGAGAGGGGTACCCATCATGTGACTAGGTCAATAATCTGTTTACTCTCAGTCCATCAAATGGGAGGTAGGGGCAGGTGTTTGGCCTAGCAGTTAAAATGTCAGTTAGGGATGCCTGCATCCCATACAGGAGTAGATTCAACCCCTGTCTCTAGCTCCTGACTTCAGCTTCCTGCCAACACAGATCCTGGCAGGCAGCAGTCATGGCTCAAGAAGTTGGATCCCTGCCACCAGTGTGTAAGGCCAGGATTGAGTTCTTGGCTCCTGGCTTCAGCCCCAGTTGGAAGTTTTAGTGTACATTTAGAGACAGAACCAGCAGATTCAATCTTTTTTTTTTTTTTTTTTGATAGGCAGAGTGGACAGTGAGAGAGAGAGACAGAGAGAAAGGTCTTCCTTTTGCCATTGGTTCACCCTCCAATGGCCGCTGCAGCCGGCGCACCACACTGATCCGAAGCCAGGAGCCAGGTGCTTATCCTGGTCTCCCATGGGGTGCAGGGCCCAAGCACTTGGGCCATCCTCCACTGCACTCCTGGGCCACAGCAGAGAGCTGGCCTGGAAGAGGGGCAACCGGGACAGAATCCTGCACCCCAACCAGGACTAGAACCCGGTATGCCGGTGCCGCAGGTGGAGGATTAGCCTATTGAGCCGCGGCACCGGCCCAGATTCAATCTCTCTCATGTATGTGCACCCCGCTTCCCTAAAATTATTTAAATTTTTTAAAAAGTGGGAGACAGTCTTTCTAGTGGACCTTACCTAAGGAGCCAAGTTCTTTCCAAAAAGATGCCAGGTCAGAGAATGCTCCCCTGTGCATCTCAGTCCAGAAGAATCAAACAGCCTTGCTGTGAACTGCCTGTGCACGGAGTCACTTGCTGGAGTTGAGGGCCGCCTTTCACTGCTGTCTTAGTCTGCTTTGTGTTGCTGAGGCAGGGTGCCAAATACAGAAAAGAGGTTTATTCTGGCTCACAGCTCTGGAGGCAGTGACGTCCAAGAGCACGGTGCCTGCGTCTGCTCGGCTTCTGGTGAGGGCCTCGTGCTGCATCATAACACAGAGGAGACGCCAACGGGGAAGCTGGCATGTGCAACACCAGCTAGTGTGCCAGAAGGACACCCAAGGGAGGCTGGCCTGCTTTGTAACAACCCACTCTCACGGTCCCGAGAGGCCTAATTCACTCCTGGGAGGCCTAATCCAGTGCCAGGGAACTAATCTAGTTATAGCTAACCCCTTCCTGAGGACACTCTATTCATGAATGTGCTTCTACCTTGACTTACCTTCCTCTAGCTCCCCAACTCTTAAAGGTCCCACCACCTCTCAATATCATTACATTAGTAGAGCCCAGCACATAAACCACTGGGGGACAAGCCATTTCCAGATCATAGAAGTTACTGAGAGTGACCTCCAGCCAATGGCCAGCAAAGAAACAGGACAACCAGCAGATAAGCTTGGAAGAAGACCCTAAGCCTCAGTGAGATCACAGCTTACTTTCATCCTGGGAAGACCCTCCTTTCTGAAGCCCAGCCTTCAGCTGTGAGGTAATAAAGGGTATTGTTCAAAGCCACTAAGTTGGAGGCAATATATTAGGTGGCAACAGGAAGCAAACACACTCAGTTCTGTAAGATGGGATAATAATACCTTTCTCATAGGTTCTTGTCAGGATCCGATGGTAGCACTGAGCCTGCTGTATATGAGATGTTCAACAAGTTGTCATTTTAAAATGGAAATAGAAATAATACCTATTATGTGAGATTATCACAAGGTTTAAAGACAACAGTACATGCAAAGCTGCTCAAAAACAATCGCACCCACAAATATTACACGTCGACTGGAGCACAGGACAGACAGGCCACCAGAGACGATAGCAAAGTTATACAGGGCCCAAAGTGCCCTGAAACCCACCACCTTTTACCAGTGCCTCTCAGGACCGTAGGACTCGGTCTCATTAGCATGAGTCACTGCTACTTGCTGCTGGAAGCAGCGTTCTAGGAGCCTGAGTACTTCTGCTACCCTGCACATCTTTTCTCGTAATCTTTCAAGACTGTCCTGGGTGTACTCTGGGATTAAGGTGGGTTGAATGGAGCCACGTTATAACTCATCATGGGGAAACAAGAATCTCTCAAGAGTGGCTTGAAGGACTTCACCTGCTGGAAGTAAGAAGGTATTATCAGTGCTGTGTTTGAAAATTCCCCTCCCAAAGTTCACATGTTGGAAACTTAGTCTCCAAGTCCATATGTTATTTGGAGGCAGGGTCCAGAGTGGGTGATTTGGATTAGATGAGGCCATGAGATGGGACCCCCATGATGACATTAGTGGCTTTCCAAGAAAACAGACTCAAGCGGGCACGCTTGCTCTGTCTCACCCTGTGACATCCTCTGCCGTGCTATGACGCACCAGAAGGCTCTGCTCAGAGGCAGAGTGGGTGCTGGCGCCATGCTCTTGGACTTCTCAGCTGCCAGAACCATGAACCAAGCCACTTCTGTTCTCTACAAAGTACTGGGTCTCAGATATTTTATTTTAACAACAGAAAACCAATTGAGTCAGAAAATTGGTACCCAGAAGCAGGGTTGTTGCTATATAAATAATCTGAAAATGGGAAAGCATCATGGAAACGGGATAAAGGATGCATGCTGGAACTGCTTTAAAGGGAATGCTACAAAAAGGCTGTGCTGGAATGAACAGAGTGTGAGAGGTGACTGGTAAGGGCTCAGAAGAAGAAAAGACTCGGGAAGGTCTGGAATTTCTCAGATTTCCTAAGCGGTCAAGAGCACAATATTCTTGGACACATGGACAGGAAGCCTTTCTGATGAGGTCTCAAACAGAGCTGAAGAGCAAGATGCTGGAAACTAAAGTAAAAATGCCCTTATTATAAAATTACAAATAACTTGCGTACATTGTGTCCATGTCCTGGAACTTTATGGAATGCAGAATTTAAAGGCAATGGACTAGAATATTTGGTTGCAGCAGCAGAAAACAGTCAGACACCGAGCTTTCAAACTCCCTAGAATGTCAATAGTCAGGTTCATTGATACTCAGTCATGACTTCATTCAATAGCAAGCATTCATTACGTATCAATCTGTGCTAGGTGCTGGGAATAAGACGACATCCCTGAATCTGTGGAGTTCCCAGTGTGCTAAGGATGGGAACAGATGGTGACAACAGTAAGATTTCCATCTGGGACCCAGGCTCCAACTGGAATTCAGCCTATTTGGCTGCGAGTACCTGCAGAGAGACAATGACTATATCTTTCTTGAGGTGGCCCTAGGATGCCCAGCTGCAAGAGTTTCAAGCAGTCTATTACCAAGGTTGCCCCTAATTTTGAGTCAGTGATCACCCAAAACACTCTGAATAGAGACAAAGTGGCTGAGTTAGGAGTACCCACTGATGCACAGAAGAGAGCAGTCCTTACAGAAGAAAGCATAGAGGGTAGTACTATGTATGAGCAATCACTGTCTCCTGCCATTCCTACACTTGGGCCCCTCCCCCCCAAAAAAATCAACAAAATTGAACAACTCACATAAAAAATTCAGAGAGAGACATCCTGGCAAGTTGACTCAACAAGTGTAAAGGGAGTCCTGTGTTCCTGGACACTGTGCATCACAGATGCAGGGAGGAATTGGGGGTGGACGGTTAGTGTGGTCTTACTGAGCAGGTGATATTTGAGGAAAATAGGGAGTAGGAAGCCCCTCTGGAGGTTTCAGCACAATCACTCTGGTTGCTACAATAGGAACAGAGGGGAGGAGAAGAATCAGGGAGATCTTGCCGAGGGGCCACTGGAGTGACCCGGGTGTGAGATGAAGGTGGTTAGCACCAATGCTTGAGCAGTGCAAGCGTGAGAACCGGTCAGATTGCATATATATTTCTAAAACAGAGCTGTAGGTGGAGTATTTCCTGGCAATTTAGATGAGGTGTGCAAGAGAACAAAGAAGAGATGACAAGGACTATAGAGCTGGAAGTGTGGGCTGGCGCGGTCATCAGCTGAGACAGACAAAGCTTTACATGGAGAAGACTCAGAATGGGTTGGGAGGGCATGGTCAGGAGGGCATGGTCAGGAGCTCTATTCAGGGCACATCATGGCTAAGAAGCTTTTCAGAACTCACGCAAATGTAGAAAGGTTTTGCACATCCAAATAAGTCAGAGTAGGCTAATTGAGGCTATTGGTTGTCATCTCAGGTTCAGGAGAGAAGTCAACATTGATGACATCAACATAAAGGTCATATCAAGTCACAAGATTAGAGGAGATCATATAGAGATGACTAAGGAATGAGTTTTGAGACTCCCACTAAGCCCAACATTAGGAGGCTTAGTAGAAGAAGTGAGAAAGTGAAGGAGGTAAGAGTCACCTGTAAGATAAGAAAACCAAAGGACCACCCTATCTGGGAAGACCAGGGGATGGGTGTGACCTCCCGAATCAAAGCTTTGCTGATAGATCCAGCCGGATACAGTCTGAACACTCTCCACTGGAGTTAGCAACAGAGAGGTCACTGGTGACCTTGATAAGAGCAGTTCCAGCGTACTGGTGAGTTGAAAGGCCTTACTGGGTAGTATCAACTCTTTTGAGGAGTTTTGCTGTAAGAGGAAGCAAAGATACAGGCAGTAGCTTCAAAGAGAAATGGGGTTAAGAGAAGGATTTCCTCTACATAGAAGAATAATAATAGCACATTTAAACACAGGTGGGAATGGCCCATTATAGAGCTAAAAACTGATGAAGTACAAGAGAGGAAGAGAAGCTGGAGGCGAGAGGAGGGGGGATCTGGTGCACACACAAGTGGAAGAGTTGGCTACAGACAGAAGCATGGACACTCCATTCACTTGGCCACAAGGGAAGGCAGAACAAGAATGGGCAGGTGCTGGTAGAGGCAGCAGAAGTTTCTGGAAGTCCTTTCTGATTGCTTCGATTTTCCCAATGAGGTAGGAAGCAAACAGAAAGTGAGGGTAGGGGAGGTGCCTTACGATAAAGCTTAGCTCATGTTGTCACATGATGGAGTGTTAAGACACATGATATTGATGAAGATGTGTGATATTTATCGAGCTTCATGCCATACACTAAGCCACACGTTGATTCAGGTGATCTCACCCATCCCCTTGTCTTAATCCGGTATTACTGTCACTTTTTTGCTATCTCAAACATGATTCTTTCTCACCTCCTTTGCTGTTTCATCTCTTCTGCTAGGCTTCCTAATGGTGGGCTTACTGTGAGCCCCAGAACTCATCATCATCACAACAACCCCAGAAGTTAGTTAGTATACACCCTGTAAAGATGCAGAAATGAGGCTCAGAATAATTAAGTAAATGGCTTTTGGCCACTTGGCTGGTAAGGAGAGAGTCAGGATTCAAACCCCAGCCCACCCAATACAAAAGTTGTGCTCTTACCTAGAGGTGGGAGTGCAAGGCAGAAGCAGGGAACCTTAAGCAAAGGGACTAAGGGTATTTTTCCTGCCTTAACACAGAGCTAGACAATGAAGGGGAGGCTGGCTTGGCCTCCTCTTGAGCCACAACCAAGTGAATTAATCAATGAGTTGCTCAGATGTTCCCCACACCTGCCAGGTCTCTTCTGGGGCTGTTACTATGTTTTGCACAATCTTAATTAAAGACAGTGCTTCTCATAGTCCATTAGAGGCTACAGTCACATTTCTCAGGCTTCCCTGGCTTCCATCAACCAGTTCAGAACATCTGAGAAACATGGGTATTTCTGCACCACTTTCCTGCTGCAGCTGTAAGAAATCATCATACACGTAGTGGTTTAAAGCACACATACATTTCTCACAGCTCTGGAGCTCCGAAGTCTGACATGAAGCTTACTAGCCAATGTCAAGGAGTTTGTAGGGCTGTGCTCTCTTCTGGAGGCTGCAGGGAAGACTCTGTTTCCTTGGCCTTTTCCAGCTGCCAGAGGGCACCTGCACCCCTTGGCTCGTGGCCCCTTCCTCCATCTTCAGAGCCAGTAATGCAATGAGTCTTTTTCACATGGAATCACTCTGACCTCTTCTGCCTCCATCTTGAACTTTTCATTACATTGGGCCCATCTAAATAATCCAGGACCCTCTTTCTATCTTAAGGTCAACCGACTAGCAACTTTAATTCCCCTTCATTATAGTCAGAGGCTCCAGAACGTGGGCATGGGAGCAGGGGAGCAATATTCTTCCTGCCACAATGGCTCTAAATACCTGGCTCACAGTCCACGAAAGTCACATCTCTGGATCACAAGCCTGCAGGCCCTTCCTGTCTCATTCATTCATTCATTCATTAACTCATTTAGCATTCTGGGCTTTAGGAACCAGCCCTTGGCTGGGGGTCAGTCTCCTGCCGCTCCTGCAATGCTTATTTTACTAGTAGATGTGTTATTCTGCCCAGAAATTCTGAAGAATGTCTGGAAATGAAAACAGCACCACACACTGCAGGAGGGTGTGGGGGCTACGGGAGGGTGGGGAACAGAATGGGGGCAGAAGCCAGGTGAGTCCCCATCATTTCCCCAGCACCTTCTCCATCCCCTCCTCGGCCTGGGTTTAACAGATGTATGAGGTGATCCCTGGTGGGTGGTGGGCTTTTCCTGACAAACTTTGTTAGCAGGGCTATTTAAATCATCCTAATTACTCCAGAAACACCCCATTAAGTTTTCTAGTGAGGGCTGCCGAGGGAAAGGCGAGGAGAAATTGAGGAGAGGTTGTAAAAGAAAAACGGCTGCAGACCTGCCATTTGGCTCCTGTAGCCTCCTGTGCAGTTTGCTTAGCATAAGGAGGCAGGGGAGGAAGCCAAGGGCAACAGAGAAAATAAACAGTGTCGGGTCCTGCCATTAGAAATGCAAAATTCATTAGAAAAACATTGATTGCAAAGAAATGATTTGGAAGTGATTTGATTGTCAGGCATACACTACATCCAAGGAAACATTTTCATTATGATTCATAGTTTGTTAAAAATAAGATAAGAAAGGAAGGAGGTGCAGGAAGGACATACTGTTGCAGCTGCCTCTTCTCAGAGACCCAAATCTGGTCTGAGTACGACCAGACCAGACCGTGTCGTGAAGGAGCTAGTGATGTGCCTGCCGCTGCCCTGGGCCCTGCATGCTGTGTGCTCTGCAGAGGCAGTCCTGTGGGACATGACTCCAGCACATGGGCTGCCTGGCACACTGCCTCTGTTGCTGCCACCTCCCAGGGGCAGGTGGCCGCCTGAGCACTCCAGCCTGAGCACTCCTCTACTGCCCCTCCCTCCTTTGTCCCTCTTCCCCTGCAGTGAGGTGGCACACTGACACTGGGCCAGATAAAGAAGGCGGGCCTCAGGTTCCCACGGATGCTCAGCAGAACACTGCGCTGGTCCAGCGGCCCTTTTCTCAGAGGGCTTGGCTAAGTCCCCCAGCCACCGACCCACCTCCCAAGCAAGACCCTGCTCTCAGCCACACCTGTCCGGGGGCCTGGGGCCCTTCCCCTCTCCCAGCTCTTTCGTTCTACTGCCACCTTGTCACTTCCTTAGGTCCCTGGGAGAGCTCGATCCTTTCCATTTGGGGTCACGGTGTACACCTCTCAGCTTCTGGCCTTGAATTCACCTTACTGCCCCCTTGGATTCTCTAGGGAAATCGTGACTGGCCCCATCCCTTCCTTCCAGCCCGACAAACGCCGGGCTCTTCAGCCCACTCCGAGGACAGCTTCGTATCCACTAGGCCACTTGCACACATTCCATCTGATGACTGAGCGATTTGTCCTCGCAGGCTCTGTCCTCAGCCCTGCGCATCAGGATGCGGCCTCCGCCTCCTTTCTTCCCTCCTACTCTTCGTTTCCTCTCTCCTCCCTTTAGGAAACACCAACCAGCATCTTTCCTCAGCCCTGCCCCCCTAATTCCTGGACAGCTGGCCACATGTAGGATCTTCTCCACTGCCCACTTGGACCTTGTCTCCCTTACAAGGTCTCTTGACCTCTTGCCCTAAGTCCTCCCCTGTAAAATGAGTGTGATGGTAACAGTTTGCCCACCTCCCTCAGAGGAGCAGGAATAACCACACCTGTGTCAGTGCCTTACCAAACGCAAGAGCTCCTCAAGTGTAAACTGTGTTTTGTTCCTGCAGTTCAGGGTTGCGCAAGAAAATGTGCATTTTGGAAATGATCCTCGATGATTAGCATTACATACCTAAGCGACACTGTTGGACAGAGAATCTCAACCGTGGATGAAATTCAGCAATCCTACTGGCCTGGGTTAAGACTCAAGCAAGGTATTCTCTCTTTTTTTTTTAAGATTTATTAATTTATTTTGAAAGTCCAAGTTACAGAGAGAGAGAGAGAAAGAGACAGAGAGATCTTTCATCTGCTGGTTCACTCCCACTCCCCAGCTGGGCCAAGTAGGAGCCAGGAGCCAGGAGCTTCTCCCATGTGGTGCAGGGGTTCAAACACTTGGAGCATCTTCTGCTGCTTTCCCAGGCCATTAGCAGTGCCCATATGGGATGCCAGAATCACAGGAGGCAACTTTACCTGCTGTGCCACAATGTGGCCCCTCAAGCAAATTATTCTTGAAAATCTAGGGGCTGGTGCTGTGGCATAGCAGGTAAAGCCACCACCTGCAGTGCTGACATCCCATATGGGCGCCAGTTCATGTTGTGGCTGCTCCGTTTCTGATCCAGCTCTCTGCTATGGTCTGGAAAAGCAGTGGAAGATGGCCCAAGCCCTTGGCCCCCTGCACCCACATGGGAGACCTGGAAGAAGCTCCTGACTCCTGGCTTCAGATTGGCACAGCCCCGGCCGTTGTGGCCAATTGGGGAATGAAACAGCAGATGGAAGACTCTCTCTCTCTCTCTCTCTCTCTCTCTCTCTGCCCCTGCCTCTCTGGAACTCTGCCTTTCAAATAAATAAATAAATCTTTTAAAAAAGAAAAAGAAGATCTCTCAGGTGATGCAAACTTGCAGCCAGGGTTGAGAACCAGTGATTTGTACCTGGCTTCTACATTTTCACAGAGCCAACACCTACCCATCCCTGTGTCCAGAAGCAAACTCCCCTTCTCCACCTGCTTTCCTCCCACACTTCTTCCTCACCTCCCCTGTCTGAAGTGCGTCTTTGGAAAGATATGTAGGAGGATCACAGAATGCTAGAATTTGGGGGACCTGAAGAGAGAGTGAGGGATGATCACCCCCTGCCATGGGGTGTGTGTGTGTGTTGGGGGTACGGATGGTTTCACCTCTTGGGAGGCACCACAGAGAAGCTCTCCTCCTCCCTTTGAAAGACACACAGCTGCAGTCATACAGAAGCCAAGTCCTTGTTTCTTGTTTCCTCTCTTACACACCTCACTGCATCACCCTGACCAGGCCCTGATCCTTCCTAACACCCAAATCAGACTTTGTCAGGCTTCGATGCCCCAGTCTGGACCTCCGCTAATGGGTGGCGGTGGCCTATTTCATCAAACTGAAGATGCCATGGTTTGTAAAATGCACCTTCACCTTTTGTTTCACTAAATAAAATGGCATGTTGTCAAATAAACCATGATACAGCATGCATGGCAACATGCATTCCCATACCAGAGATGCTAACACGGGATCAAATGCAGACTTGACGAAACACACCAAGTTCCCTGATCGATTCCACCTCTTGTTCCCCATCACAGATCTGATGTTCTTCCCCGGCTGCTTCTCTGGGGCTGGCCCACCCCGGGCCTCTGGTTTCATCTCACTCTGTAATTCCAGACTCCCTCTACCTGTGAACTAAGAAGAGAGGAAGAAAAGCATTCCACTCTCCAAGCCCTCAGCCTTCTCCGTGCTAAAGAGCCAATCTGATGAAAATCATGCAACCAGAAGGGGCCGAGGCAACAGAGAAAAGACCTTCAGACAAAGCCCATGGGTACAGCCTCTGCCCCTACCAGTATAAGCTGACAGGAGTCACAGGCATTGGAGCTGTGTTTCCAGGCATTTACACACTAGGCGCACAGTGCTGAGCCACATGCTGAGGGGGCAGCAGTAACCCGGACTTGCTCTACAACCTCAAGCATCCTATCTCAGTCTAGACAGCTGCCAACTCTGATGGCACATGATCTAAATGCAGGTAGCTCCAATTCTGGGGGAAGCTGGAGTAGGAGTTGGAGAAGACTTCACAGGCAAAATGATAATAAGCCAGGTAAGAGGGATAAAGAGGAAATTAGGGGCTGGCACTGTGGCATAGCAGGTAAAGGCACCACCTGCAGTGCTGACATCCCATAGGGGTGCTGGTTCCAATCCCGGCTGTCCCACTTCCAATCCAGGTCCCTGCTAATATGCCTGGGAAAGCAGTAGACGATGGCCCAAGTCCTTGGGCCCCTGCACCCATGTAGGAGACCCAGAAGAAGCTCCTGGCTCCTGGCTGTGGCCTGGCCCAACCCGAGCCATTGTAGTCATTTGGGGAGTGAACCAGTGGATGGAAGAACGCTCTCTCTCTCTCTCTCTCTCTCTCTCTCTCGCTTTCTCTCTCTCACTCTGCCTTTCAAATAAATTAAATAAATCTTTTAAAAAAGAGGAAATTAACAACCCAAGAAGGGAAGGGAAAGGTATTCTAGGTGGAGAAAGAAGCATAGACAAAGAAACCCAGGTATAAAAAAGTCAAAACAGGGATGACTGTGGTGCCACGTCCCATATCAAAAGGCCTGGGTTTGGGTTCTCAACTCTAACTTCCTGCTAATGCATACTCTGGGAAGCAGCAAGCAGCAGGCAGCTGGTAATGGTTCATGTAGCTGGGTCCTTGCCACCCACATAGGGGACCTGATGGAGTTCCTGGCTCCTGGCCCAGGCTGTTAGGGAGTGAACCTGAAGATGAGACATTTCTCTCTCAAATCAACAAATAAAAGAAAAAACTATTAGAAAAATAAGCCGGAGTAGATTGAAGAGCTACAGTGGTTCCACATGGGCTGTCAGGCTGGGATGCTTTGGGGAAGTGGCAAAGGAGAAAAAGGAGTGTTGCTATGAAAACCCCAAGGCTCAGGATAAACAGTGAAGAGTTTGGTCCCAGCAACAGGGAGTCATGGAAAGTGTTTAACCACAAGTGTGCCTGCTTTCTATGCACACGTGACACATGCTTTGCAGCTTAGGACTTCTCCTAAGTGAACAGATTTCGGTGATGTTCGGACACAGACTACCACACAGTTTCATAAGCTATGCTCCTGCCTTGACTTTCAACACAGCTGAAATTCCAGGGATGGTGTAGATGCCAACTCAGGGGGCTTTAGCTTGGTGAAAATCCTCCAAAGCATTGAACCAGAGAATGAGCCCTGACCCAGGGTGCAGCGACAGAATCTAACCCTGTGTAGCTCATGAGTCCGGCGGGAGGGAGTGGGTATGGAGAACTCACACCAGGACCATCTCAGAAGAGGAAGGAGTTGGGAAAGAGTTTGAGGAGAGAGAGTTGGCCAGGAGTTCATGGTCCACTAAGGTCACACTGATCAGTCTTCTAAGAAGCAAAGTCATTGTCCCCCCCTCAAGGGGTGATGTGTGCCGGGAAAGCGGACTCCATCCACAATCTTAATTGGTGATTATTGGGCGTATTGAGTAAAAGCCAGTGATCCCTCTGAAGGGGGAAATTTGCTCAAAGGACAGGCAGAATTGCTGTAATGAGCACAGCCATTAATTTTATTACACACGGCAGGAGCTGTCATCATGGAGACACAAGCATTTCTTCTGGGCTGGGCTGCTCCAGGTGACCAAGAGGAACCCTGGGATTCTGAGACAAGGACAGTGAGAAGGGGTTTGGGAGGTTTTTCCTGCAGGTCATTTTCTGAAAAAGAAGCTGTGGGGCCAGTGTTATGGTTTAAGATGGTTATGCTGCAGCTTGGGATGCCTGTATCCCATCAGAGTGCAAGATCAAATCTCAACTACTTCACTTCTGAGTCAGCTTCTTGCTAATGCACCTGGGAGGCAGCAGATGATGGCTCAAGTGCTTGGGCTCCTGCCACCCATGTGGGAAACCCAGATGGAGCTTCAAGCTCTTGGCTTTGCCACGGCCTAGTCCTGGCTCCTGCAGCCATTTCAGGAATGAACTAGTATTCATTCATATTCATTCTCTCTCTCTCTCCCTCTCCCTTTCCCTCTCCCTCTCTCTCTCTCTATTCCCCTCTCCCTCTCCCTCTCTCTCTCTCCCTCTCCCTTTGCCTTTCAAAAGAAATAAATCATTTATTTAACAATGAAGAAGAAGTATATTAATTAAGGTAATGTTAGCTGCTATAACAAATAAACATAAAACCCAGTGGTTTAACCCAATGGAACATTTATTTTTCTCTCTCATAGGGAAATGAGTCATTCAAGGACCCAAAACTGATTTAGAAAAATAAAAACAACTTTGTTAGCAGGGTTGGAGTTGTGGTATAGTGGGTAAAACTTGCAACGCCATTATCCCTTATGGGCACTGGGTCATGTCCCAGCTGCTCCACTTCCAATCCAGCTCCATGTAATGGCCTGGGAAAAGCAGTGGAAGATGGCCCAAGTATTTGGGCCCCGGTACCCATATGGGAGACCTGGTTGAAGTTCCTGGCTTTGGCCTGGCCAAGGCCTGGCTGTTCTGGCTATCTGGTGACTGAACCAGCAGATGGAAGATCTCTGTGTGTGTGTGTGTGTGCGTCCTTCTCTCTATATAGCTCTTTCAAATAAATAAATAAATCTTTAAAAAAAAAAAAAAACCTTTGTTAGCATTAACAAGTAGTTACCCTTGGCCACTCTAGGTGTTGACTTCCAGCCAGGAAAGGGGGAAGACTAAGAGAATATATTCCTGGGAGGGTCTTATGACCTGGAACTGGCATGTGTCAATCATTTCACTCACATTGGGAACATTCTGTGTTCGGTGGGCATTTGGCCTAGCAGTTAAGATGCCTGCAACACAGACTGGAGGGCCGACTCTGGCTCCTGACTCCAACTTCCTGGTAATGCAGACTGTGCAAGGCAGCAGTGGTCAGGTACTTGAATCCTTGCCATCCATGTGGAAAACCTAGATTGAGTTCCTGGCTCCTGGCCTCAGCCTCAGCCTCAGTGTCAACCCAGCCCCATTAACTCTCTCGTTCTCTCTCTCTTCCGCCATCCCACCCCCGACTTCCCTTTCAAATAAAATGAAAAATTTTTTAAAAATACACTGTAGAAGAGAAACATTTATCTTTTGTGCACAGCTAATCATCTGGCCCAGAAGGTCTGATGTAAGCAAAGGAAAGAGCACTACACTGGGAGCCCAAGCATTGTGTCTTCTTTGAAGCTCTTACACTATCAAAATGTATGTCTGGGGCAGGAAGAAGGGTTGGACTTAATGGCCTCCAAGCATAGACCCACAGTGCTTTAGGAAGACTACACCAGGCCCCACTTCCACTCTCCACCTGACGTCACACAAAGAGGACCCCGGAGAGGCTGCAAATTGAACAGTCCCCACAGGAGAGGAAACAGGAAAAGTTAGCTGATTTGAGCCCACATGGGTGCTCAAACGACCCTGGCTTGCGTGGAAAGACACAGGCCGCTAGGAATGGCCAAGAAGGCAGATGCTCCAGGAGCTGCACTGCCCCGAGGGACCTCAGGGGTTCAGCAGAACGATTCATGCTGTCAGAGTCACAAAGGTGAGCACACTACATGCAGCCGAAAATGCTGGAGTTACATCAGCATAGATGCCCACAGCCCCACCGTGACCACAAACACACACAGCGTTTACATAGTGGCTACTCACAGTCGGGTACACACATGGATATGCACACACGCATGGGTACACATAGATGGTACACATCTGCCCAGGACAGGTAAGGATGGGCTTATATACACACTTACTGTGATGGGCATTCACACTTAGGTAAACACAGGACATCTGGATATTACAGCAGGACCTACTCACGGGGGAAAAGCAGGTATTTTTAGATGGCTGGACAAGCTCATTAACACAGAAAATCCATGCTGATTCTCGGGGTTCACAAGATTACCCACAGGTTCCCACAGGCAGAAATGTACTCAGGAACACACAAATGTAGCCACCAACACGTGACTAGTATCATGCCTGTAGCCACAGATGAACACAGCTGACTATAATCATATCATCTCAGAGGTGCCCAGGCAATGGGGAGCCAGTCTCAAACACAGGGCAGTATGTGGTCAAATCACTTTCTTCTCCCTTCAGTGAGCCACAGGGGCTGGACCAGGGACTCTCTAAAGCTGCATTCTAAACTGACTGATGAACATTACAATTACACCAGTAGCTGTGGCCCTGTCCGCGAGACAGGACATGCATTAATGAGTCTGAGAGGCGGGCAAGCACAGTGCAGAAGTGACTGGAAGGCACACAGGTAGCTGTCAAAGCATGAGTGACTCGTGTTGGCATTGTACAGACAGGCAGGGTTTGAGGAGCTGAAAGGAAGGTGGCATCAGTGTTTCCTCTATGGTAGACCTGCCTTCCTCACCTGGACAACAAAGAGCTAAGCCAGAGGGCCTGCCAGCCCCTCCAGGGGTGGCACACGATGGCAGCCTGCCCAGAGCAGGTTCCAAGGGGGATTCGGGAAGAGGAGGGTGAATGGAGGCTTCCTCCCAAGCATCAGGACCACAGGGGACAGGGGAACTCCCAAAGGCTAGGACCACACTACAGAGCCCAGATTGGCAGCATGCTGTGAGCTATAAGAAACAACCCCCTAGCAACAGGCTACATGCTGGTCACAGTGCTGACTCAAAGCCCACGGCAGCCCTCCGGCTTAAGGAGCTCCATCAAGTGGCCTCAGAGTGGATCTGTGCATCTGCCTTCCCCTGTCACTGGCTCCTAGCTCCCTGCAGGACAACACCGGCTGAGACCCAGGAGGTGAGTGTGCACACAGCACAGACTCCTGGTTACAAATGCACCCACACATCGTGAAGAACAATGTGTCCCCATGTGCAGAAGTGTGCGTGAGGCTGTACATGCGTGTTTACTGAGTCACCGTGCACATGCCTGCCATCTGTACCAATCAGGTGTAACTGTTGCCAAGTTCACCCATCTGAACCTGCTTGCGTAACGCACATCTGAATACATGGATCTCATGTGCTGTGAGTGTGTCTGTGCTTTTACCCATTCACTGGTACCCAGATGCACCTGTCGAAAAGAAGACCCTATCCGCGTCTATGCCCTGATTCAGACAAATCAGAAAGAAGTCCACAGTCCTGCTCCCCACCTACCTCCTTCCCCAGCTCTTTCCCTACCTAACTGGTAACACTGGGACAAGGTTGGGTCACGGTATCTGAATGGCCAGGGCTGGAGGTAGGATGCGTACAGTCTGCCCTCCTACACAGCTAAGCCAACCCAGGCGAGCTCTGCCGGCAGCAGGGAAGCCTGCGGCTGTGTCTGGGTCCCTGGATTGTGATGCTCTGCAACCTCCGAGCAGAGGGAAGGGTAGGACGCCCCTGGGAGTTCCAATTCTTCAACTCCACTCTTCAGGCAATAAAGCTGGGATGCTGACAAATCTAATTGGGGTATATTTTGCAGTCCACAAGCTGTCCGTTGTAAACACACCCCAGTTCCAGAAACATGAAACTATGCGCGTCTTTGAAGCAAAGGATATTTTGATCACTACCTGCCCCTTCTGTCTGTTTCTTATCTGGTTCAGAAAGTGGTGGAAAGAGGAATTCAAGTCACCATCCAATCTCTAGACATTGGCACACACCTGTACCTGGGAGCGTGTCTGTGGGCCCAAGCATTTCAGCGGGGCCTGTGCTGTCTGTCCATCTGGGTGAGTGGTTTTGCACACTCATGACTGCAATCCTGCACACACAGGCGTGAAGCACTGCACACTCACTGGCTGCATGCCTGGCGCTTGCTTCATGTAGGTGCAAGTGATCCTGTGTGCTTGTCTGCTCATGCTGCCTCCGTGTGGGAGCGTGAGCAGCAGCCCTGGCCCCAGGCTTGCCCTCCGTCATCCTGAGAGGACTGCCAGCTACAGGCCAGGAGGGAGGAGAGTGCTGCGCCCCCGGGGCTTAGGCCCGCTAGCTTCTCCCTCTGTAGGAGAAGTCACCCAGAGGCCCCTTGGGAGGCAGTCCCCGCTTCGCCTGTCTGAGAACAACAGGTGCAAAACAATCTAGTAATTAGGAAAAATCGTGTCTCCCTGACAAGCCATTATTTCACCGGGACAAAGAAGGAGCTGGGGGGTGGGGGAGGCAGGAACAAGAAAGATAGAGGAATTACTCCCGTCCTTTCTCTAGCTTTGGTGGGGTCCTTCAGAGCAGAGCAGGGACCCTCTGTCAGGGCCTTAGGTCTCCTCCCCAGCCACATCTACCACCCATCCTCCCCTACCTTCTTCTCCTCCCAGACAGCCCTCACTTCCCAGCTCTTCATTAGGCACAGAGGAACCCAAATGCAGTCCAAGGCTGAGGGCAGGCAGGCAGGAATGGGATTTGGGAGGTTTTTCCTGCAGGTCATTTTCTGAAAAAGATGCTGTGGGGCCGGTGTTGTGGTCCAAGATGCTTAAGCTGCAGCTTGGGATCGGAGTGCAAGATGGGACCCAGCAGTCCTCAGCCCATGAACTGGGACTCAGCAGGACACCCCTCCTGCAGAGTTGGGTGAAAACGGAGCTGCCATAGACAACTCAGCACAGCTCTCGCTGGTGCCCCCCAAAGAATATTGAGCTCTTCCTCCCTCTCCCAATCATGGCAGGTTCTTGGGTACCAGGAGAGCTACATCAAGGGTCCTTTCCATTGAGGGGCTTACGCCCAACAAGAAGGAAAGGAAACAACCACAAGTGACAGCAGTGCAGAGCACAGAGAAAAAGTGCATGAGAGAAAGACCAACAGGTGCCATGGGAAACGAAACCACTACCAAGCAGAGTAACTGGGAAATGGGTCCTGGAAGAGAATGTATTTGAACTGGGCCATGAAGAACTGAGAACTATGCGGCTGGTGTTGTGGCACATCGGGTTAAGTTGCTGCCTGCGGCACCAGCATCCAATACTAGAGCACTAGTTCGCCTCCCAGCTGTTCTACCTTGGACCCAGCTCCCTGCCAATGCTCCCGGGAAGGCAGCAGAAGATGGTCCAAATGCTTAGGTCCCAGCCATCCACGTGGGAGACCTGGGTGGAGTTCTAGGCTCATCACTTCAGCCTGGCCCAGGCTTGGCTGTTGCAGCCATTTAGGGAGTGGACTGGCAGATGGAAGATCTCTCTTCCTCTCTTTGTCTTTCTCTCTTTCTGTCACTCTGCTTTTCAAACAAAATAAATCTTTTTTAAAAAGAGAGATAGATAAAGGATTCAAAAGGAAAAGTTGGGCACAGGGGTATTTTGGGTCCAGAAAATCATGAAGAAGAAGATGAAGATGATGATAATGATGATGATTATGATGACGACCGCCATCGACGACAATAAGGACCCTGGACATTTTCCCATCCCCTTGTAGCTTCTTCTCCTGGATCCCGGCAGCCACTCTGCTCATTACTGCCTGACCAAGTCTGAGCCTTTGTACCTGTCCTGCTTCTGCTTCCTGGAATTTCTAAAACATAGAGGTGACCCCACCTGCCCTCTGCCGCAGTCGTTGTGCTATGGTGAGAGGTAGGTCTTTGGTCCGAGCTCAATTACAGAGCAAGCTGAGAATAGATGAGAAGATAATAGAAGGAAGGGGAGGGAGGAGATAATACTATGCATCTGTATAATGCTTTATAGCTTTCAAAGCACTTTTATACACATTATCTCATGTTGACAAGAAAGGTAATATCGACCACATTGCAAAGATGATAACCAGAATCAGAGAGGTGGGGGCTGTCACTCCACCTGATGCCATGCCCATGTGCCTGGAGCTCACATGGAGCCCATGCTGAGCCCATCTGAGAGAGCTAGGTGTATACTCTGAGGATTACTCTCCGCACAGTGTGCCTTTCTACCATTTATCCAGAAGGACAACAGGAACCGGATGTCCAGCAAAGCCCATGGCCCGAGAGCCATAGCTCCAAGCCCAGATCCTGTGTTTCATTCCTGCTAGAATCCCACTCCTCTCTATCAGCACACCTTCCCCCCCTCCAGGAACTGCTCTGAGCTTGATGCCAAGCTGTGTACACACTAAAGACACAGCCACCCAGGAATGCCCCTCAGAAACCAGAAGGGATTGGGCCTTGAGCCTAGTGGTTAAGGGGCCCACACATCAGAGTAGCTGGGTTCCATTCCCAGCTCTGGCTCCTGACTCCAGCTTCCTGACAATGCAAACCCTGGAAGGCAGAGGTGATGACTTAAGGAACTGGGTCCCTGCTACCCATGTGGGAGACTTCCTGGTTCCTGACTCCAAGCCCAGCCCAGCTGTTGTGTGTGGGCATCTGCCAGGTAAACCAGCAGATGGGGTTTCTCTCTTGCTCACTCTATCTCTCTCTCTCTCTCTCTCTCTCTCTCCACCCTTCAATTCAAATTAAAAAAAAAAAACAATTTTATAACTAGCAAAGGATCTTAGTTGCCTACAAAGCAAAGTTGAGCCTTCCACAATCTTTATCAACCCAACCTCCCATGATCCCTCCCTGACCATCAGGTGCTAACCATTCATTCCCAAACTCACCTGTACTTCCCGCCTCTGTACCTTTGGTCTTTCAGTCCCCTCCATCTAGCACATTCCCCCTTGTCTCCCTGCCAATCTTCAGACTTCATCTACTTCACATCAGAACCCACCTCTCTACCAGCACTTTCAACAAATGGCAGAGTGATAAATAGACGCCCTCATCTGCCCCCCAACCCTGCACTGTAACATGGGCTCCACGAGGCAGATCCCTTTACTGTTGAACCTCCCCTCCTCCCTCATCACCACCAGACACACACAGAGCAGGCACCTGATTCATCACAAAGGTCACAATGTCTCTCACCAGAGTTATACTGAGCCTCGCATAACAGGGCAAAGTCTTACTAGGATGGAGTAAAGCCAGACTGCTGGGGTGCTCACCTGGGCTGTATACAGACCTTGCTGCTTGGGGGAACTGGATAGAGGAGAGTCCCAGGCTCTCCAGGCTTGGGTTGCAGAACAAGCCACCTGGGAAACCCCCATTAGCTGCAGCCTCTCTCCGTCAGGGCCGCCCAGGGAAAGAAAGACACCAAGGACTGTTCAGTACCCAGAAATGTCAACACTCTGTGAAAGAGGTCTCTGCTGGCCTGCAAATCTCCAGGCTGCCTGCACTTGTGATAAGCACAATAAATAAAACAATGAGGCCCATTTGAAGGCACTTGTGAGACAGTAGAGCTTTGAGAACTTGACTTTGATGAGTTTGAAAGGCAGTGGAAAGAAAGAAGAATGAGTTTCCTCTTGGGCCCAGGTTTGTTTATCTTGCTTCTCAGAGCCCAAGCCTACAAGCCTGATGGTTTCGAAGGTCCCTGAATGTTTCTGGAATTCTAGTCCAGACTACCTGGGCCAGAAGGCACCTGTCTGCTCTGGGCCAGAAGAGGCACAGCCACAGTCGCTCCCTGCAGGGCTCCTGCTGGGACAGAAAAGCAGGTACAAGGTGTGGGGTGTGGACCAGGCTTGAGCCAGCTCATCCTTAAGGATACACAGAGGAGGTTGGGGGAGCTCTTAAGTGGGGAATCACAGGGTACAGGCGGCTGTGAGATGCAGATAGAGGAGCCCCCAGGAATCCAAGGAGAATCCACTGAGAGACTGAAAACAAAGGGCTAGACCAGGAGTTTGGCGCTAACTTGCCCATCCTGAGTCTCAGACCTTCGTTGTCCCTTCTCATCATGAAAGGTCCTCTCTGAGGTGCTTCTGACTCTTGTGTTGATTCCATTATTCTTTAAGCAGTGGCTCTGCGCTGGGTCCCCAGGCTCCTTCCTGACCCTTCCCTTCCCCAGCTCTCCCCAAGCATAGGACATCAGAATCCCATCCTGCTCAGCTGTCAGCATCCAGGGCTCATTCTTCCAGGTAGAAACCTCACTGTGCTAACCTAAACGAGAGAGGCCTCGAGACCACAATCCAACACCTGTCCACCAGCAGGGGCCAGTATTTCCAGGGTCCTTACTGGGTGTCAGGCTGTGCACATGCAGTCCCTACTCTGTACAACCCTTCTAGCAGATGTGAGTGATATGGGGGGAAAGCCAAGAGGATTACATAGAAATAGTTGAGCTGATTTTTTTTTTTCTTTCTGTCTAGCCCTTTATTGTAACTCCACCTCCCTTAACCTTTCAATCCAGTACATACATTTTCCCATGATGCATCTGTGTCTCAACCAGGATCAGGAAGAAGGAGATGCTATTACGGGCACAGGGAAATTAAGCTCCACGTGGAGGCACCGTGAACCTCCCAGACAGGCTCCTGCACACTAAACCACACCCAAACTCCACCCAGCTTGGATATTCAAATTAGGGCACCGCCCCTCCCCCTTAAAGGGGGCTGTTACAATGCAAGTGGCCCTTTCTTGCCTTTTTGGCTTGTGGCCCTTGCTGGTTTTTCTCTGGCCTTCTCCCATGCTTGTGGGTAACTCTGGCCCACTCACGACAGACAACTCTCCAAGAGGGGTTGCCTACATTCACACATGCATGTGAATTCACTCTCTTACTTTTTAAAAAAAGATTTATTTTATTTATGTGAAAGGCAGAGTTACAGGAGAGTGGGAGAGAGAGGGAGGAAGATAGAGAGGGAGAGGGGGAGAGAGGGAGGGGGAGGGGAGGAGAGAAAAAGAGAGAGATCCTCCATCTGTTGGTTTACTTCACAAATGACCTCAACAGTGGAGGCTGGGCCAGGCTGAAGCCAGAAGCCTGGAACGCCATCCGGGCCTCCCACCTGGGTGCAGAGGTCCAAGCCCTTGGACCATCTTCCACTGCTTTTCCAGGCACGTTAACAGGGAGCTGGATCAGAAGTGGAGCAGCTGGGACACGAACCAGTGCCCATATGGGATGCCAGCACTGCAGCTGGTGGCTTAACCCACTGCACCACAATGCCATCCCCAGCACTCTCACTTTTCAGTAAATCTGGCTGTTACTTGTGCACTGTATTTATGCCTTTATGTTGAATCCTTACCTCTATGTGGACAAGAACTTGCAAAAAAAATTAAGATACATATTCCCATAACAAGAGAAAAGTGAAGCTTGAAGAGCTGAAGGGACTGGCCCCATTCTGCTTTTGCCAACGGCCCTGGCAGCTGGACCTTTCATAACAAACCTCCGGTGAGCAGCCTGAAAGCCCCATTCTAGCAAAAAGGACATGGAGGCGGAGGAAGGGGCAACAACTTGCCAAGAGCTCGGCCGAGAAGGAGCAGCACTGGGGCTCAGGCTCAGCCTCCGTCCCTGCTTTCTGAGCTGCTCTTCTCTCTCCTCCAGGCCAAAGCTGCTCCCAGGCTCATACCCATGCAGAAGGGGAGGAGCAGATGAGGGAGAGGTCCCTGGGCACACTCACAGCCCTTCCCTGGGCACACTCACACCCTCCCTGCCCCCCCCCCCCCCCGCCTGTCCCCAACCTGCGCCACAGTGAGACAGCCAGTGCTCCCCGCCTCCCTCTGAGTCACTCCACAGAGTGCGGCCAGACACTATCTGGCTCTGAGAAGTGAGGACTTCAGTGGCGTTCCCACCAGACTCAGACTTCTTGGAACACAGTAAACAGTTCAGGCCCTGCCTCTCCCACTTCTGGAGAGCCAAGGGTCCCAGAGGCAGACTTTCTGCCTACCAGGAGGCAGAGCTACTGGGACAGATACAGGACACTGGCTTCCTCCTCACCCACCAGGCACCAGGTCCCCTCCATCCTACTTTTCCATTGTGGGCATTTAAACTGGAAGGTGAAACAGCGGTCTAAACACTGAGGGGGGCCGGCGCTGTGGCTCACTTGGTTGATCCTCCACCTGTGGCACCAGCATCCCATATGGGCACCAGGTTCTAGTCCCGGTTGCTCCACTTCCAGTCCAGCTCTCTGCTGTGGCCCAGGAGGGCAGTGGAGGATGGGCACCTGCACCTGCATGGGAGACCAGGAAGAAGCACCTGGCTCCTGGCTTCGGATCAGCACAGTGCCGGCCATGGCAGCCACTTGGGGGGTGAACCAATGGAAGGAAGACCTTTCTCTCTGTCTCTCTCTCTCTCTCTCTCTCTCACTGTCTATAACTCTACTTGTCAAATAAATTAAAAAAAAAAACATGAGGGACCACTGAGGACATACATCCTCTTCAGAGTCACATGGCAGACCTAGAACTGGAACTCTTCAGACTCCATACAAATACACACTGCACCGGCCATATCACGCTCACAGGCTCTCTCAGCTGGCACCTAAACCAGACAGGGTGGTTCATGCTCCCAGGTGAGGCACAGGTGGAATGATTTGCTGCAGGGAGCTGTGAGATTCCATCCTAACCTCCTCCAGCAGGTGCATGCCCAACACCTACCATGTCCCAGACTCCTGCAGGACCTGGGGGTTCCAAGGCAAACAGGAGACTGCCCCACTCTCCTGAAGTTTACAGCCATGGAGGCACATTAGTCAATGTGTTGTTACTTTAATGAAATACCTGAGGGCGGGGTACTTTCTTGAGGAAAGAGATTTATTTTGGCTCATGCTTCTGCAGGGTCACAGACCAAGCTCAACCGGATCCCACTGGTCTGGCCTCCTTGCTGGCAGAATCCCGAGGTGACACAGGGCACACAGGTGTCTGTCTCTATTGTTCTCCCTATAGAGCCACCAGGCTCAATCATGGGGCTCCACCCCAATCCAATCATGTGTCAAAGGCCCCGCCTCTAAACACCATCATTAGGTTGAGCTTCCCTCCTCTTAGTACCACTAACGTAAGACTTTGGGGACTAAACTGTATGAGTCCAGGAGCCAAATCATACCCAAACCACAGCAGGCAGTGGTGATATCAGAATATGGGGTGCCATACCATATCACCGTGTGCTTATTAATAAATTCCCAATATTAATAAGCCTGGGTGGGTTCTTGCCTAATATTCAGAGAAGAATTCTGAATATCGGCATAAATGAGTGAGGTAGCACAATACGTTTTAAGCTTATATCCAGTGAGAAAGATGCATAGGAGAGTGAGGGCCCTTTCTAAAGGAGAGAGGGACACCTGGGTTCATACTGAGTACCGAGTACCAGAAGCCAGCCACGTGGAGGAGCATCTAGGCCAGGAAGCATGGGGTGGGTAGCCCAAAGGCCACGCCCCCTGGAGGTGCAGGGCCCCACTCTGGCAAAAGGCCAAAAAGCCAAAAGAAGAGCGAGCACACCGTGTCCCAGGCTTTTAATCCACTTTCAAAGGGTTAATTAACCTGATTGACGGTGGGCACACAGGTGTGGTCAGGTAGGGGCATGGTGAAGGCGTGGCCTTCCAGCTCACAAACCTAATCAATTTTAATCTGTATGCCTGCCTACAACAGTGACACTGCATACTTCTCAAGTATTCATAGTTTTCCTCCCCACCTCAGCTGCTTTCCAAGAGGAAGAGGCCATGGATGTTTGGGCAGCCTCTGAGCCTGCCTTCCCATGGTATTGAAATCAAGTGAGTTCTCCAGAACTCAAGAATCCCAACAAGCATGGGTCAGAGGTCACTGTTTGCAGCATGGGCATCTAGCCAACGATGAGATTATAAAGAATTTGGGGGTGGGGGTTGGGTGTTGTGGTGTAGCACATTAAAATGCTACTTGTGAAACTTGTATCCCATATCAGAGGGCCTGCGATCTAGTCTCACCTGTGCTTCTGATTTAACTGCCTGCTAATGTGCCAGGGAAGGCAGCAGGTGGTGGCATCAACACGGGAGACCCAGATGGAGTTCCTGGCTCCTGGCTTCAGCCTGACCCAGTCCTGCCTATTGAAGGCATTTGGGGAGTGAACTGGCAGGAGGAAGATATTCTCATTCCCTCTCTCCTCCCCTCCCTCTCTCTCTCCCCCCGCCATGTGTGTGTGACTCTGCCTTTCAAATGAATGAATAAATAAACCTTAATAAACAAAGAATAGTTGAGATAGTATCCAACCATTAGAACTTAGATTCCTCAATAAGACTCAGAGTCCTGTCTTCTCTAGATGATCCCAGGCCCCCATGCCATCATTCACTCATGTGTTCATTTAACCATTGTGGGTGAGCCTGTGCCTTGCTGGAAGACTACCTGCCTGACCTATACAGCAAGTCAAGAGGGTGTGGCACACCATGCCATCCGGGGAAAAACCCTGGTCAAGGGCTCAGCACCATGAGACCCCCACATATGATGTGACTACTGGCAGGTAGCAGGGGCCCCAGGCACATTTCCCCCCACCCCCACATCCTGTTGAAGGGCCTTGTCATTTTTACCTAGGTAAACAGCTCCCTGGTGTAGCCCAGACCCATAAAGACCACCTGGAAGGCTACGTAGGCCACATGACCTTCAAGCTGATTGGAGATGCATAGAGGTGCCAGTATCAGCTTTATCCTGTAGAATTAGTGTTGCCCTGAACTAGCTACTCCTGTTTGCCTGCCCTATAAAAGCTTATGCCCTGGCCGGCGCCGCGGCTCAATAGGCTAATCCTCTGCCTGCGGCGCCAGCACCTCGGGTTCTGGTCCCGGTTGGAGCACCGGATTCTGTCCCAGTTGCCCCTCTTCCAGGCCAGCTCTCTGCTATGGCCCCGGAAGTCAGTGGAGGATGGCCCAAGTGCTTGGGCTCTGCACCCACATGGGAGACCAGGAGAAGCACCTGGCTCCTGGCTTCGGATCAGCGTGGTGCGCCGGCCACAGCGGCCATTGGAGGGTGAACCAACGGCAAAAGGAAGACCTTTCTCTCTGTCTCTCTCTCTCACTATCCACTCTGCCTGTCCAAAAAAAAAAAAAAAAAATAGCTTATGCTCTAACTGCTAATAAATGGACATGTTCGCCAAAACTCGTCTCTGGTGCTTCTTGTCAAAGAACACTGTCGCCCCACCATCCCAGCAGTGTGGACCTCGCAGGACAAGCCCACAAACCATGGGCCTGATCTCATTCCAAAAGCTGGATACCAAGATGGACAAGGCAACCAAGGGAGGCATCTCTTCAAGAAGCCCCCATATAGGGGCAACTCTGTCTCAGTCTCAGCTACCTGTTTTCACCGAGATCACTTCTCTCGTTTATCGTCTCCGTCCAGCTGCTTTGACTTCCTCCACTAGATGGGATGGTTAGAAAGGGCAAAGGGCTGAAGCAATGCAACAGAATGCTAACTTCTCTTTAATCTGTGGCAGGTGCCAGAGGGCCTATCCTATTATGTTCTGTCTTGGTATGAATACTTGAGGTTTTTTTTTTTTTTTTTTTTTTTTTTCAAAAAAATAAAATGGAAGGATGAAGGTAAAGAGAGTTACTTGCAAGGCAAAGTCTAGAAGATTGAAGGAAGGAGTAAAAAAAATCATAGCAAGGGAAGGCTGTGTCCAGGGGGGAAAACTTGGGGGTGGGGAGGTAAAGAGAATGTGGTGATAGCGCCATGCTGGGCGGTGGGTGGGGGGAAGAGAGGAGGATTTAAAACTTTTGCTGTCTGAATGAATGTCCCTTTGGTGTTTTCTTAGTGACTATATAAAGGATTTAAATTTTGTTTTTCAATGCTTTTTAATGTTTTCCTTCAGTTTCGTTTTAAATGTTTACCTTCAGTTTCAGTTTCACTGTAGGATGGGCCTGGGGAAGGCATATCAATGAAACCCAGCAGGTGCCACAGAGGGTACTGCACAGGTCCCAGGAAAGAGGCACCCTCCTGACCGAGAGTCAAAAGAGGCCTCCAGGGAGGAATCCTTTAAATTAAAATGCGGATGAGTACATGTTAGGCCAATACAAGGTGGAGGGTGATGAGAGACGGGGCAAAGAATCCTCCAGGCAGTGGGGATAGCTTGTGGCAGGCTGGGAGGGCAGACTCCAAGCTCTGGAAGTGATTTGGGATGGCAGGACAGTCAGCCTGCACAGTGAGGGTGTAAGGGGAGTCAGAGCTGAAAAGTGGGTGGGGCCCTGCCAGGCCTCATGAGCTCTGTGATGGCTCATAGATCACGTCCAGTGGGCAACCAGGAACCACGGAGGGTTTTAACCAGGGCAGGGATGTGTCAGTTTGCATTTTAAAATATTCCTCTGTGGGGAAAAGATTGGGATGGGGTAAAAAAAAAAAAAAAAAGGTAGACAGACTAGGGGTTATTGGCACTGATCAGGCAAGAGACAATGGTGGCTCGGTCTGGGCTCCTGTCAAGGGAAATGGGGACTGGTGCTTCATTCCTAATGACTGCAAGGAGTGGAGAACAAAGTGAGCATCTACTCCAGCACCATGGCCCTAGCACCTAGCACACTTCTTGATACTCAGCGTAAAGGAGTAATGAATATTTACTGAGTGAATCAATCAATAAATTAAAGACCTGATCAACGAACAAGGAGATACTTAAACCTCATTCCCCCAGCGAACAACATTTAAAACAAACACTGAGGGGGCCGGCGCCGTGGCTCACTTGGTTAATCCTCCGCCTGCGGCACCAGCATCCCATATGGGCACCAGGTTCTAGTCCCGGTTGCTCCACTTCCAGTCCAGCTCTCTGCTATGGCCTGGGAAGGCAGTGGAGGATGGTCCAAGTGCTTGGGCCCCTACACCTGCATGGGAGACCAGGAAGAAGCACCTGGCTCCTGGCTTCGGATCAGCACAGCATGCCTGCTGTAGCAGCCATTTGGGGGGTGAACCAACGAAAGGAAGAACTTTCTCTCTGTCTCTCTCTCTCTCTCTCACTGTCTAACTCTACCTGCCAAAAAAAAAAAAAAAAAAATGTTACCCATTTATGAAGGCCTACTCTGTCCCATCTCCACATCACCTCCAGGCCTCAAAAACTCCTGCAGCCCAAGTGCTCTTACTCCCATTTCGCAGGCCAGGAAATAGGAAAGTTGAGCAACTTTCTCACATTCACCCAGGGAACAGGAAGCAGAGCTAAATAAATTCTTACTCTGGTATGTCTTCCATACCTCATGGGTTCTCAGAATGTCCCCTTCCACACTGAACTCCAATGTCCAGTGTCTCCAACCATCCCCTCCAACTCTACTGTAGCTAAAAGGGGATGGCTACCAAATGAAATGAAAGTTCGAAAACATGAACCTGAAGTTCCTGGATATCTAGTTCTGATATTGCATTAATCAAATTCATCATTATCAATGTACATTTAGTGAGCACCTTCTGTATACCACATGCTGTGCTGGACAATAAGGGTATAAAGAACTGTATATGTTCCCTGTATTTCAGGAACCCATAGCTCAGTGTGGGAGGATTTGGGATTGGGGAAGGGTTGGGGTTCTGTACGAGCACGTGCAAAGGTCAGAGTGATGAACATGGCCAATTCATGCAGGAGACCAGAGGATGGGGCCTGTGAGGGAGAGGGGGGCAGATGAGAAGGGGAAGGTGGGTGGATGTGCACCTGAGCTGGAGCCAGACCAGAGGGGACAAAGGGAAGGCAATAATATGAGTTAAAGATGCTCCATGGTGGGCCAGGCAGGACGGTGACCAGTTGGTTGTGAGAATGAATGGGTGAATGCCCGCCTAGAAGGCAGGAGACTCTGCTTATTTCACTGAGAACAGCTGCCCAGCAGACTCCAGTGTGGCTGCTGAGACATTTTATTGTCCTTTGAGCCAAGAAATCCTCAGAAGTAAACCAAGGGACTAAGCAGGGACCCAAGCCTCTGCCCCAGCTCCCTAGACTGCAAAAGCTTCCTTCTCCCTTTGTTTCTCTCTTCACCTGTCAAAATTCACAAATCACATCAACCCGCTTGCCCCTCCAACCAAATAACTGCATCTTTGGATAAATAAGAAGAGGAGATCGAGGATTTGAAGAGACACTTATTTATCTCCTTACCAGACAGGCTAATGAATAATTTCATGTTTGCAAAAGCTCATTTTGAAATTTGAAGACAAGAGATATATTGCCAAGGCAGCTCTAATACTGCGACATTAATTTTGCACTGAAAGATTTACTCAAAAATTAGATTTTACAATTTTAATGCCTCCATTCTTTTCTTTAAATAAGCTGTGAAATACAGTTAATTAGACTTAAACCCTGGAAGCTTAGACATTTGAGCTTTGGTGTAAGCTACAAAAGAAAGCAAGCTTTTTCACTTGCAAATTAAATCTAAATTCATTACACGCCTAAACCTATACCACTTGCATAAATCCTACTGGGCTGAGTAAGGGTCTTCTCCAGGCTCCATTTGTCTCCCTACAGAATTCTGGATGCAAAGAAGGATTGGGGAAATGAAAGGAGAAACAGATTGGGATTGGAAAAGACGGAGAGCACCTGACAAAGTTGTTGTGGGCAGTGTTAGTGTATTCTTTGGAACAACAGCCCAGAGAATTGCTCTCTGGTGGAAGAAAAGATTCTGTGCTCAAAAAAACACCAGAGAGATATTGCATATTAGGTTCCCACCACAGGGAGTCATGGGTTCAAAGAAGTAGAACAAACAAACCAATCGACAAAAAACTATTTAGCTTTGTCTCACCCAGAATCTCCTGGACATACTTGACAGGTGACACCCTTTTCGTATCAAAACACCTACTCTTTGGATATTCTGGTCTGAGGAACACAGCCTGTTCTGGACCCCAACGTCTCCATGGGAACTGCCCTTGGGGTCTCAGCCCAAAATTTTGCTCTCTTCCATGTGGATCTCTTCAGTGTGAGCTGTGAAACAATCACATACACAGCTGGCTACGAAGCTCAAAATTGAATTCCTCATAGGTTGAAGAAACTGGGGTCCAGGACACATCCAGCACAATACTCCACTAGTGATCCTATCTGCTGGACACAGCTCCGCATGTTAATCAGAGAAACAAACTGTCCCAAAACGTCAGGACTGACTGCCCACCCAAGGCCAGCATCCTTCCACCAAACCTGGCACAGCTTCATTTAGTGCCTGAGCACTCACAACAGGGAACTCTGCCCCGCAGACAGCTACCTTGTCTCTGAACAGTGCCGCCTGGAAGGCTATCTCTTTGTAAGACCCTGCACTGACCTGGAGAACAACTGGTGCTGGTCCTGCCACATGTACTCCACATGGCCTGTACAAGGGAAATACCTCCAGTATTTCCCCAGCCTTGCCTATGCTTCCGAAGCAAAGAGACCCTTTCTCTTGCTACCATTTTGTGCCAGATTCCATGGTGAAACCCCCTCCTTTCAGCTCCTGCCTACTACTTCTTCAACAAACTACAGGTCCCATTGAGAAGTTACTGAGGCAAATTGGTCTTCTTCCTGGAACTGTCCATTGTTAATTTTTTTATTTATTTGTTTTCATTTTATTCAAAAGGTAGAGAGATCGTCCATCCTGATTGATTCCCCAAATGCCTATAAAGGCCAAGACTGTGCCAGGCCAGAACCAGGAGCCCAGAACTCAAAGAACCTGAGCCATCACCTGCTGCTTCCCAGGGTATAGAATAGCAGGAAGTTGAATCAGAAGCAGAGTAGCCAGGACTCAAACCAGGCACTCCCATATGGGATGCAGGTGAACCAAGCAATGACTCAACCCATTAAATCACAATGATCACCCCTGAAATTGTCCAATATTAGAAGCTTCTTTAATGCCTTGATGTTTGTCCACCAGCCCTATCTGTATGACCTGTTAGCGGAGGTATTTTATCTAACTGTAGGTATTAAATAAATCTAGCCAACCCAATCAACTGTAGGAAGTCAGCCACATGCCTAAGTGGACACCTTCGTCTGTGTCCGTTATTATCCAGGACACATGCTGTACCCACTGCCTATTATAATTATTCAGGACACAATTCATCTTTAGAGAATAGTAACAAAAACCATAACAATAACAACAAGTCTACCTTACTCTTGCAGTCCACAAAGTGTTGGCATAAACTTTATCTAATTTGACTATCACCAAGGCCCAAATCATAAAATTTACATTTGCTTTTAATGACAGCTACAACAGAAACAGGTTCAAAAAGGTTGAGTGACTTTCACAGTAGCAGAGCCAAAAGCCAGGTTCCCAGAGTCCCCGTTCAGTATCCTTATAAAATGTCATGCTGTCTCCAAATTAAAAACTCCGAATTCCACATTTTCACTTACTCCCATGGCTCTTGGAGTCACAGAGGGGAGGCAAGGCTATTTTGCCTTTGAAAGGACCAACAGATTATTCTGTAGATGACAGGATTAAAAAAACAATGCTGTGAGTTCAATTCTGACTCCACCATTTGCCCCTGTGTAATTGTGAGCAAGGCACTTCACCTTTGGAGTGAAGATCAGAGTTGAAGTCGTAGAGCTATGGGGAGGGGTAGATGAGATCACACACAGCGTGCTTGGTGCATGGGATGCACTCAACAAATGTTAGACTGAAAAGGAATGTGGACCAGGGAAGCCAAAAAAAAAAAAAAAAAAGTCTTCCTGGGAGAGAGAGGTAAGATTTAAATTGGGCTCAGGAAGTGGTTGTAGGTGTGGCCATGTGCAATATGGAAGGAAGCTTATGAAAGGTGTCCAGGCAGGGTAAAGTACACTGGGGTGGGGGAGTTATAAACAAGACATAGTTTGAAACAGCAGAAAGAGCAGGAAGCAAGCAGGAAACCCAGCAGACTGGGGCTGTGGAGTTTGGACTTGTTTCTGAGGCGAGAGGACTCACTGAATCAATGATAGTTATGACTGGTAACTGGAAGCAGGGAGACCCTAAAGTGCACTGGTAGCTTTGGAGGGTCTTGTGGTGGCCCAGGTAACAGGAACATAAGCCAAACTCTTACCTTTTGCTTGGCCTTGTTTGCGATCTCCAAGTCTCCCTCCCCTCCTCACCTTGGGTGCACCAGGGAGAATCACTGGTCTCTAGGATAGACTGTACTCCAAGCCTGCCAGTCAACATTTAGCACAGCTCTAACTCCCGCTTGAGAGAGCTGCCTTCCTGGGGACTAGACCACTGGCCTGGGGACCCAGCCATGCCCACTACAACTCAGCATGTGAAAACAACAATATGACAGCAGCATAGCCTTCAAGGAGCTTGCAGTCCAGCGCAAAGGACAAACCGTGTGCAAGAAAGACTATAATATTAGGTCAAGTGTGATTCAAAGAGCTTTTTAGCATAGCTCTGGATAAGCAACTATGGCTCTCCTAATGAAAAATGACCAGGGAAGTATCACAGGTCTCCATTTTTTTTCTAGCCGATATGACTATTTCCATCAGGTTTATGCCGTCTGTCCATGAAGGAATGACATGGGAAATGGTCAGCATCATTTGCTGACCTGGATCTAGAGTCCCTGTTTTTATCTCTCTGCATGCTCCAGACACCAGCTGAGGCTCGTCTTTGACTGCAGTCATGATCGCTACTCCACCAGCCATCAAGGCCTATGTCCCTCTTTTAGGTCTCAAACATAACTACAACAGGATTGGAGGAGAAGCCTTTTCAAGGAAAACAAAAGAAAAATACCAAGGACTATTCTGATTGCAAATCGAGCAGCTTCTGCCTGCCTGATTCCTCTATACCTCACTCTCACCGATGTCCAGGCAGCCTTTGCAGCCAACACCATCTTTTCCTGGCTGAAACATGCTGTTACCTTCCAAGAATCGGAAGCAGATACCATGTCCCTTTTCACCTATAAATTCCATTTCTCTTTCTAAATCCTAAATCCTTGGATGGGCAGGCAAGCTGCTCTGTCTAGAGCAACAAGTTGATGATAGCGAAGCCCTAAGCATCTTCTAGGCCTCAGGTCTTAGCCTCTGTAATCTGTATCCCATGGTTCCATAGGCAAATGCTTTTCACAGTACATGTCTGTGACATTCCCCAGCTTCAGCCTCCCTAGGACTCCCATTGTCCTGGCAGAAAACTCACAGCCTTCTTAGGCACAGCAACAGTGTCCTACGTGAATCATTTCTCATCTGCCTTCCCAGCCTCATCCCTGGGCACTCCCATCGCACACCTGCTCTCCAGTCATTCAGGTTGGAGGTTTCCAGACGTGGCCTGCTCTCCACTGGTACCTAGCCCACCCCATATCCACAGAGAATGTCTATTCATCCCCCAGCTCAAACACTGCCTCCTTCAGGAAACCCCCCTTGACCTGATAAACAGAAGCAGCCACACTGGTTCTCTGTGGATCCTGCAGTGCTGGATTTGGACTTGCATTATATTTGGACAGGATAATGCCACTTCTATAATTATGTATGTTCGCTCTCCACAAGACATAGACTTGTGGCAAGAGTTCAGACTCAGAGTCTAACAGAGCTAAGATCAAATTCCAGCTCGTCATTGACTGGCTGGGTGCCCTTGAGCCAGAGCAGACCTTAGTCCCGGCTTCCTCCTGTGTACAGTGGTAATGAGCAGAACGAGACACACCACATGAGGTTGTTGTGAGGATTAAATAAGTTAGTGCACATCAATCACACTGCCTGCTAGACAGGAAGCAGCCAGGCAATGTCGAGTTATTCTAGTTTAGACTCGGGGACCCTAAGTTTCTATTACATGGGAATAATAGCTGCATGTGTTTAGCACTTGCTAGTTTTACTTGTACTGGCCCATTTGGAGTTCTTAATAAACTCGTAAAGACGCTAGTTTGTTCTCTCCATTTTGCAGATGATAAAATAGAGGCAAAGAGCCCAACGAACTTGCCAAACGTATAGCCAGGAAGCAGCAGATCCAAAACTAGGAAGTCTGGCTCCAGAGCCCTTTGCCTCTTTAGATATTCATGAAACATTCATTGTATTAAAAAAAAAAATGAGCCAACCAACCCATTCGACTTTGTATCCTCACTGCCTAGCATGGATCCAACACATAATTGGTTCTCATCAATGGGCTCTCCCCCTTATCCACTCTCCACGTCTCCTTGTGTTCACGTGACACTTGACTCAGGAACCCAAGCAGGAGCAGACCTCCATCATCCTAGCAGTCTCACAATAAACAAATTCAGTAAACAGAGCAGGCTTCATGTTTACTATGGAAGAGGACAAAGACTTCTCCCCCATACAGGCAGTCACAGCCTCTCTGCTCCACCCCATACGACCCGACACCTGCCATCAAATGCAGGGAGAGAACAGGAAAAGCGCAAGTCCCAGACAGTGAAAGATAGAGAGAGCATTTGACTCATTAGCTGCATATTACATTCTGACGTTTGCACCTGACGGAATCCAAGTCAGGCTGGAGTAATGAGTTCATCCCCGGGATGAAGACAGGCCTGCAGCTCCTCAGCTATTAGCAGCATGCAGCAAAAGGAGCCCTGCCAAGCCCGCATGGGCCACAGTTTGCTCCCCACCACTTGCAGTCCTTCTGGAACCTGCCTAGTCTGGCGCAGCCAAACCTCAGGAAGATGGGCACATGACAGGGGTTCAATACACGTTGACCCAGTTAGAAGCTGATTAAAGAGCGGGTCCTGCCACCCTGCTTCACCAAGGTAGAACCAAGCCTCCTAGGATTCTGTGCCCCAGCTAGCAGGTCACACATCTCCTAGGGGTCATCTTGTCCAGGCTCCTGCCTTTGGCTCCCTTTTCTAGAGTCATATTTCGAAGTAAATTCTCCTTTCAGTGAATCTCAAAGAAAAATGATCATCAATTTCCCCAGATTTATATTCTCTCTCTCTCTCTCTCTCTCTCTCTGTGTGTGTGTGTGTGTGTGTCTTTCTGGCTAGTGCACATACATGCACACACACACACACTCCATGATTATCAATCAAATAGTAATTTTGGAAACCACCAAACCCATCAGTCCCCTTCAGCCTGCACGGTTACCCATGGTTTAGTGGTGTTGGATCCAGAGCTAGTCAGAGGGTGGTGCTGGCACAAATCTACAAAAGACAAGACAAGAAGCAAGGGGGAGGCATCCCACCTACCACCTCCTCCAGCTCTCTTCTCCAGGCAGGGCCGTGTCTAACCCCAGGCCACAGAATTCATCGCTCACTCTGATTCAGTGGGACAGTTATTTTATATTATTAAAATAAGAGATTATCATCACCACCAATCTCCATCTCCTTTCCAATCTCATCTGAAAAGCAGGCATTGCCTCCTGCTCCCGGACCCCTAATTCTCTCTGCCTCGGCTGTTAAATCATTTAACCTGGCAAAGTGTCGGGAGATGCATTTTACATGAGAGACACGAGGCCGGATAAATCTGGGCTGACTGCGGTGTCTGAAAAGAAATATCTGTGGTGCGACCGAGGGTCAAAGGAGGCCTGGGTGGGAGCAAAGTCAGGAAGGGTGGGGGCTCCCCCCTCTTTCCTCCTGCTCAGGGAACGAGACAGCCAAAGCCTGATCCCTGTATGCAGAGAAGCAACTGAAACCCAAGTCAGAACACGGCTGTAAAGGGCCAGTGCACACATCATGGAAGCATGCCTTCCCCCTGACCCCGGATGGCTACAATGGAACATCACCACGCATGGCCTTGTCAGGCGCTGGGACCCTGCTGAGGTCCAGGATGCAGCTTCCATTTGATCCACTCAAAGTTGGGCCGCAGAGCTGGGTGCTGACAGAGTTGCCTCAGAGTGTCTGGCTGTACAGACTGCCAGACACGCTCCCTTGGTTTTTAGATGAAGAACCCAAAGCCCAGAGAGGGCATGGGACTTGAGCAATGAAAGAAGATACTAGTGAAAACCAGAACTGGCACCAAGTTTGTACCGGGACCTTAGTCGCTGGTCCAATGCTGGGTCCAATAAGTGTACACTGCTGTACACTTAACCTTTTGTGATCTGTAAATGACAAGTCTGGCTACTCAGGAGCCTTGCCGAGAACACACGGAAGCTGCACTAACTCACAAATTCATTTTATCAACTTATATCCAGGGTCTACCATGTGCCAGTCCTGAGCTGCAAGCTGGGAATGCAAAAGAATTGTGGCCCAGACGCAGCCCTGTCATCAAGGGCTCATGTTCAGATAAACCCACAGGGATAAATGGAAGGTGCTGTGGGCACCCCAAGCTTGAGGCCAAGTAACCAACCGCTAAAAGCAATGCCAGGCATGTGGCTTTGGGAGTGTAGGTTAAGAACAAAAAGTCCCCATGATTTCTCAGCAAGACAAGGATTTTGCAAAGCACTATGCGAAAGCCCTACAAATTCCTAAGTGCCCTAGAGTTAGAGTTCAAGGTTGCTCATTTCTTGTTGGACCTAAAAGGGGGACCCTTCAAGTTGTCCTAGGACATCTGGCATGAAGACAGCAGGTCCAGGGCCCACAGCTGGGAGTCCTGTGTCAGCTGTGATGTCTGTTCAGCCTTCTACACTTAGACTATGAGTGGACTTCAGAAAGTTTATGGAAAACACAATTAAAAGAAGCTTACTTTGATGCAGATGTTTTAAATTCCATGCATAGTTTTTTCATAATATGTATTTGCCATGAACTCTTTGAAGACCCCTCAAGTGCAGGGATTTCAAAAGCTTTTTGGCACCAACATAAACTTGCCTTTCAATTCCATTTTCCATGAACTTTTCATAGTATTCTTGTATAGCAAGCATTGCAAATGGGGGGCGGGGGGAGTGCAGGGTTGCCAGATCTAGCAAATAAAAATACCGGCTGCCCAGTTAGATTTGAATTTCAGATAAAGAACAAATACAATAATTTTGTAATATAAGCATGTCTCCAAAGTTGCATGAGACATATTCTCACTAAAAAAAATTATTCCTCGTCTGAAATTGAAATTTAATCATAAATCTGTATCTTAACTGGAGCTGGGATAGAGAACCACTCAGAAATCGGATGCACTTGACTTGGATGAGAGAAAGCTGGGCTTGGGCACCATGGAAGGTTCTAGGAACCCATTAGGTGACCTTCAGCTCCCAGGGGAAGCTGAGCCTTCCCTCCAGTACCGCCCCTCCCAACCCAACAGCAACTTGAATGTCCTCGTGCAGCTGTGCTAACTAGGATGCTCTTCCCCAAACAACAGATTAATTGATTTAAAACTTTTAATGCCAGATGCTTGGTGGAAGCATTTTAATAATCCTCAAGTCAGAATTAATCATGTCTCCTGATCTTTAAGGAGGGCAGTTATTAAATCCTGCAGAGGCAGGGGATGGGGCAAGGAGGGGAAAAAGCTGCTCTAATGAGAGCCCTGAGGCCCAGCTGCAGGGGTTCAGGTAGGAGCAGAGGCAGGGACAGCTTTGTGTGGAGTCTGTCCAAATGGGCCCAAAGAGTCAGGATGTGTTTGGTAAACTAACCCTGGCCGTGGATCCTCATAGCCCAAGGCCAAGATGGAGGAAAGGGGAGCACCATCCCAGAGGTTCTCCCACAGATCAGGCCAGAGGACCAGCTGATTTGTGAAGGATGGACCCAGGGTGTGTGTGCTCAGCCCTGAGAGGACTGATCCCCGGGCATGAGGCACCTGCTGCTGAGTCCTCTCACTCACTCCCTTTCCTTTAAAATTGTATTTATTGATTTTTATTTATTTGAAAAGCAGAGAGAGAGCTTCTGTCTGCTGATTCACAACCCAAATGTCCATTAACAGCCAGAACTGGGCCAGACCAAAGCCAGGAGCCAGGAACTGCATCCAGGTCTCCCACATGGGTAGCAGAGACCCAAGTACTTGGGTTATCACTTGCTGCTTCCCAAGGTGTATGTTAGCAGGAAGCCGGATTAGAAGTGAAGGTGGAACTCGATGCCAGGCACTCCAGATACTAGACAAGCTGCAGCAAAGTCCACCAAGCCACAATGCCAACCCCACTCACTCCCTTTTCATTTCTAAAGAATTTTAGAATAACCCACTTCTCTGAATTGTGGGATGGGGAAAAGGAAAAAAGTCTCCTCCTGTGAAGCCAGGGCTTCTCTCCGGCCCTCCACTCTGCAAAGCACCCTCCTACTCACCGTTCCCTCATTCCTACTGCCCTCCATGGCCTCCAACTCTTTCCTTCTCTTTCTCTTGCTAGGGTTTGGAAGTAGTTTTCCCTTCAAAACTCAGGCTGAAATCTGGTCTCCATTGTAACAGTGGTGGGAGACAGAGGGCCTTGGGCGGGGGAGGTATTTGGGTCATGAGGACAGAGCCCTCAGGGATAGAGTGTTGCTGCTTTCACGAGAATGGATCAGCTATCACAGGCATATGACCCCTGTTTCTTCCTCACTTGTCCACTCACCCTCCCACTTTCTGCCGTACTTGAAGCAGCATGAGGCCCTGACCAGAAGCTGAGCAGATGCCGGCACCACGCTCGCGGACTTCCCAGCTTCCAGAACCAGGAGCCAAATCAATGTCCTTCCTTTATAGACTACCTGTCTTCAGGCAGTGTCTCCTCTCACTCCAGCCTGTGCTGTCTAGTTGCCAAACCCCTTTCCCCATCTCTACCTGGAATCCACACAAATTCTTCCATTGGATCTCCAAACCCTTCTCTCCTTACCCACCCAGCTGCCAGTTCTCTGTGCCAGACTCCCCAGCCTCCTACACTGAGAACGTGCCAAGCACTTCACCAGTATATGTTCTAATCTTTTTAACTCTCCCATGCAGCTCATTATCAACTTTTGTTTACAGAGGGGTAAACTGAGACTCAGTTACATTCTGTGACAGCCACAGAGCTTTGAGCCACCAGCTTCAAGCCCCACCCCCACCCTGAAGACTTCCTGGCCCCACTGTGTCCTCTTGACCTTGGCAAGATATCCCCAGGGAGCTGATTTTGTACGTGATAAAACCAAGTGTCCTGCTCCACTCAAAGCTCCAAAAGTCAGGGCCCATAATGTGTCTTCCTCTCCAGTTCTAACACCCTACAGCACATGGAGGGGTATCTGAGCACCTGGGAATAGTCAAATGGCAACAGAAGCTCATGGCTGGGGTGAAGCTCGCTAGGCACTTAAGCTTCCCTGGGAATCCCATTTCTCATGACAGTCATTCCAACTACTGGGGGTGGGAGCACTCCCACTGTGCCCCAGATACCCTCACACATCCCTCAGCCCAGTTACACAAGCTCTGAAAGTAGGCAGGAGCCTGTCAGTGGTCTCTCCCTCATATGAGGTTCAACTCAAAAGTGACACCAGAACAGGACAGCCTTGAAGGTGTCACACTCTGCCCCCTATTAATGCTGAACACCCTAGGCTCCCATGGTCCCCAGATGCCCTACTGTCAAAGCTAAATCGATATTCCCTTTTTTCTCTGCAAGAACATCTCAGTAATCCTAATTGGTCACTATGGCAACCCCAGCTGCAGCTACTCATGGCCTCAATGAAGAGACAGAAGGATGAGAGGGGGTGAGATGGAGGTTAAGCCTACTTATTGTATAATGCTCTGCCTTTGATATCACCTAGATCCACATGCTAAGTACCTGGAAAGAAACAAAATCCCGTGTAAATTAGAATGATACCATCCAATCCCCTGCTTATACCCTCACTAGCAGCGGCCGATAAGGCCATTGTCTGCAGCCTTTGGGGCTGACCTCCCTGTCTTGGAGGCTGATGGAGTTTCAGTGGTGGGTCACGTTCAAGGGAGGAAGGGCTGGGGCTGTGCAGAGGTTGCTGCTGGAAATACCCCCACCCAGGGAATGGAGCAACAGGACATGCATGGCAGGCAGCTTTGCCCATGTTCCTCCTTGCCAGAATCTAGGGCTGGCACTCTAAGCCCTCGCCAGATGGACCACCCCCACTCAGATGGATCCCCTCATAGTCTGTTTGCTGCTGCTACGCTAGAACATCTCAGGCTGGGTATAGAAGTGCATTCGCTCATGGTCCAAAGGCTGGGCAGTGCAAGGCAGAGGGGCTGCACCTGGCAACCACCTTCCTGCTGCACAGTAATGGGCAGAGGGCCAGTAAGCACAGGTCAGCCAGACAGGGAGACATAGGTTGAGCTCATCTTTTTTCCCCCCAGGAACCCACTTCATGGTAACTAACCCATTCCCTTGAAAATGGCATTAATCTGTTCAGAAGGGCCATGTTCCCACAATCTATCCTTAAAGGCCCCACCTCTTAATGACATTATGATGGCAATTAAGCTTCAACATAAGTTGGGAGGAGACATGCAAACCATGACCATGACAGGTACTCTCAATGCACCATTTGGGCAGTGGACTCAGGGATGAAGTTCACTCTCTCTTTCTCTCTCTCTCTCTTTCTCTCTCTCTCTCTCTCTCACACACACACACACACACACTTCCTAGATGTAAATTCACCTTCCCATACAGAAAAATCTCTGCTATCTTCATTTTTCAAAGACTTATCTTGGTGAATTAACTCACGTGGTTGTGGAACCTGAGAAGTCCCTCCACCTGCCATCAGTAAGAAGGTGGCCTTGTTCCAGACTAAACCCAAAGGCCCAAGAACCAGCTAGATGACAGTGTCTTCCCCTGCCTCTTTGTTGTTCAAGCCCTCATTGGATTGTATGCCATCCACCCACCTGGGTGAGGGTGGTCTATGTTACCTAGTGTACTCATTGAAATGATAATTTCTTCCAGAAACACCCTCATAAACACACCCAGAAATGATCCTTCACCAGTTATCTTGGCATGCCTTAGCCCAGCCAACCTGGCATATGAACTTAACCCTCACCATTCCCTGCACCCCTTCCCCGCAGCACTGCTGGCTACATGGGCTGCACCTTCACACTGCAACTCCGTGATTCTCCCATTGCCAAGGTGATGTTGCCTCACCCTGTGGCCTCAAGCTCCTCCAGTTGTGCCCTGTATACTGTATTCTCAGAGCCAGGCTTCCTCCCCATCCCAGGAGAGTGGGTCCAAATTTTCTCTCCCAATGTACTGCACATGTGGAACTCCTGACCTGTTTCTCACTTGGTGCAACAGAAGAGCCCAGGTTCCTAGCCTGCCCTGGCTGGGGTTAGAGGCTAACAAATCCTTCTGTAAAGCTTAGGATCCAGCACAGCCTCTTTGCTTGGCTCAGCTACCCCAGGTGCATTTGCGAGGAACTTTTGATCCTGCCCTCGGATTCACCACTTTACTGGGAGCCTCTCTAAGTCTCCATGACCTGTTTGGGACCATTCTCCCTGGAGGAGGGCCTATGTTTTATATTTCTGAGTGTTCAATGTGAGAAAGCCTTATTTATTCTGGCTCCCTCTGTGTCCCCCTTTCACACAGTCATCCTTCAGCACACACAGCAGCACACAGTGGTCAACCATCCATCTCTGAACTCTGCTCAACACCCCAGCTTTTCCTGCTTCCTGCCAAGTCCCTCTCACAACGCTCCATCTTACACCCATTTACAAGACACTTAGCCATGTACCAGGCACAGGTAGGGATATGAAGAACCAGAGATGCGTTCCTCTTTTGTAGTCCAAAGAGGACCAGAGAACACACACCTGCCTAGTGTCCGGTCTAGAGAAGATAAGCCCTTTCTCTTAGATTATGTCTGGAAATACAGAAGCAGAATGCAGGAGTACAGGTGGGAGGGAATACAACTTTGGAGCTCCACATATCTTGTTCTGAAAGCTTGGACAAATTTCTCAACACCTCTCAGCCTCAGCTTCATGGAGATCACAATGCCTAGCTTGATCATTGCAAGGAATGAATGATACGACATTGCCTGAAAGAAGGCTTTGTAAGTGACAAAATGTGATACAAATATCTGAAGATGTTATGACCACAGCAGGGACATGGGACAGAAGTCTTTTGGCCTTGGTTGGGTGATCCTGTTTCTCACCTCATGGATGCTATGGATGCTGCTCTGGGAGAGGAGGAATCACTTGCCCCTGTCAGGCTATGACCCTGTGCATTGTCACCTTCTCCCACCCAGGTAGGTCCAAGTAGGTTGTCCTGGCATGAGAACATAAAGGGCGATTCTTTCTGCCACCTCCTGCCCGTAGACAGGGGACAGATGTGAGCCTTGGATGTAATGATGGCCTTTTTACTTCTGTGTCCCAGTTGTACCTGCCTGGGGACACGATCCTGCTTGGGGACACGATCCTACCTGGGGACACGATCCTGCTGGCCCTCGTTAGGTAGTTTTTCATCAAGAAGGTAGAAGTAGGTGTACTTCAGATATCTCATCTGAGACCCAACATCTCCTGCGACAGAGTTAAAGAAGGCAATGTGCTTATGCTCATCACACCAATGAGGAAACTGAGGTAAGAGAGGTAAAGCGACTTTTCCAAGGCCCTGGAGCCAGCAAGTTGCAGATCCGAGTATTCCAACTCCCAGACGCAAAGCCTGTGCTCCCGAGCTCTGCGCTGCAGCTGCCTGCCCCCCAGAAGCCTGCTCCCCATGCCCCACTCATCTGCTGATCTGGCAGGGTAAACACTGGAAGAAGGCCCTTTGCCCCCAGGGCATGTCGAGTGGAATAGCAGGTCAGGGTTCAGCGGCATGTCTGGCGGCAGAAGGCTGCGGAGATCACAGGAGCCCTTCGGTGCTCAGTGGGGCTGGATGGGAGCAAGCGGATGTCTGGAGATTACAAGCAGTTATGAATATTGCTTGTCATGCTACCATCAGCAGACGCCTTTTTCAATTGACTAGTCCCTTGTATTTGCAGAATAAGGAGTGCCAGATGTGTTTACTGCAGTGAAAGGGAATGCCAAAGGCCCTGGGAAAGACATCCAGCTGTCGAGTATCCAAGGAGGCAGGGCAGTTTAACCCCTTGTGGCCTAGTAATCCGCATTCTTGGGGTGCGAGGGATGAATAGCAGGGCAGTCTACATCTAAAAAGAGCTGAGACTTCAGAGTCTTCTCTAAGTTGCTTGTATGGAATTTAAGGTCCACTTTCCTGTGTAAGCAATGCTAGCAGAACTAACATTATTGAGTCCTGCTATGTACTAGATGGAGTTAAGACACACTATCTGTATTTTTCCCTATTACAACCTCACCATATAAGATACCCTGGCTTGCTGTCTACCAAATTAGTAATGCTCTACTCTTACATACGCAGTCATCCTCAGTCTTCCTTATCCTGGGTACAGCCATGTGACTCTGTAGACAGAAATCCTGTCACCACCTCCTAATCTGGCCTGTAGAATTGCTCCTGCTCAATCCTTCAGGCCTCCACTGCTCCTCCATCTGCCTGTCTGATGCAAAGTACCCAGTGGAGGGCTCCAAACTTGGCAAAGTTACATCCAATACAATGGAAGGATCCAGGTCCCCTAAAAATTGCATAGAGCCAAATCCCTCTACAGACATCCAGTGAACTGTGACATGAGAAAGAATACAACTTGATTGTATTAAGCCACTGATATCTGGTACACTTTGTTACTGAAGGCCACCCATGCTGGTGTATACACTGCCATATGCCCTGTAACCTGTACCCTCACTTGGACTGAAATACCAGATAGCTAAGACAGGCATTTGGGTGCAAAAAAGTATTTGAAGAATTAATTCACTTCCAAGGAGGGACATAAAACTGCCTTTTTCATGTTTGACCAAGAAATCCAACTTAATTCCTAGATTTTTTATTTATTTATTTATTTTTATTTTATTTATTTATTTATTTATTTTTTGACAGACAGAGTGGATAGTGAGAGAGAGAGACAGACAGAAAGGTCTTCCTTTTTGCCGTTGGTTCACCCTCCAATGGCCACTGCAGCCGGCACATCGTGCTGATCCGAAGCCAGGAGCCAGGTGCTTCTCCTGGTCTCCCATGCGGGTGCAGGGCCCAAGGACTTGGGCCATCCTCCACTGCCTTCCCGGGCCATAGCAGAGAGATGGCCTGGAAGAGGGGCAACCAGGATAGAATCTGGCACCCCAACCGGGACTAGAACCCGGTGTGCCAGTGCCGCAAGGTGGAGGATTAGCCTGTTGAGCCACAGCGCTGGCCAATTCCTAGATTTTTTGTATAGGAAGTTCTCTAGCCAGTGCCTACTGCACTTTACAACACCTGCATGAAGAATCACCCAGCCTAGTGGTGAGCATGAGCTAAGCAGTTAAGCAGCCCATGTCTCACTTCAGGGTACCTGGATTAAATTCCTAGCTCTGGCTACCAATTCCAGCTTCCTGACAATGCAGACCCTGACAGGCAGCGGCAATGGGTCAAGCAATTGAATGGCTACCACGCATGTGGTAGACCCACATTACATTCTCATCTGCTTGCTTTGGCCCTAACCATGCAGGAATTTGGGGAATGAACAACCAGATGAAAGTGTTTCTCTCTCTCCCTCTCTTTCTTGCTCTCTCTACCCACCTCTCTCCATCTCTTAAATAAATAAATTCAGCCAGTGCCATGGCTTACTTGGCTAATCCTCCACCTGCAGCGCTGGCACCCCGGGTTCTAGTCCTGGTTGGGGCGCCAGTTCTGTCCTGGTTGCCAATCTTCCGGTCCAGCTCTCTGCTGTGGCCTGGGAGAGCAGTGGAAGATGGCCCAGGTGCTTGGGAGACCAGGAAGAAGCACCTGGCTCCTGGCTTCAGATAGGCACAGCACACCGGCTGTAGCGGCCATTTGGGGGTTGAACCAACAGAAAAGGAAGACCTTTCTCTCTGTCTCTCTCTCTCACTAACTCTGCCTGTCAAAAATAAATAAATTCTTTTTTAAAAAAAAGCCTTATTTTATTTATTTGAAAGACAGAGTTATAGATAGAGGTAGAGACAGAGAGAAAAAGAGGGGTCTTCCATCCGCTGGTTCACTCCCCAAATGGCTGCAGTGGCTGGAGCTGAGTTGATCAGAAGCCAGGAGCCAGAAGCTTCTTCCAGGTCTATAATGTGGGTACAGAGGCCCAAGGACTTGGGCCATCCTCTGGTGCTTTCCCAGGCCATACTAGAGAGCTGGACCGGAACTAGCGCAGCCGGGACTCAAACCGGCATCTGTATGGAATGCCGGCACTACAGGCCGGGACTTTAACCTGCTGTGCCACATCACTGGCCACTACTAAATGAATTATTAAATAATTATCTTCCAGCCTGCAGTTACACCCTCCAGTCAAAGGAAACCCAGCTATGGTGCAGCCTCGTTCAACTTTGGACAGCTCTGACTCAAAGAAAGCTTTTCTTTATCTTCCCTAACCCCCAGACGAGGTCGATTTCCCAGTTGTCAGCGTCTCAGAACAATACGCTCTTCCTTCAGAGCATATGTTATAGATCACAATTTGAAAGTTATTTGTGGAGTGATTTGTTCCACGTCTGTCTTCCCACTACACTGTAAACATCAGAGGGCAGAGAGTGCGTCTCTCTTCTTCCCAGCTGCATCTTCGGCACCTAGAAGACCACTGCTAGGCATTCAATAAATACGTGGACCACCGAGATGAACTTTTTTTAAAATCTTACTTTATAATATTACTAGCACTAATATAACAGAGATTAAGCCCCTTAATAATAAATGAACTATCCTAACTAATTTATTATCAGTGTGTATCAGTTGCCTCATTTTACAAATTCTGAAATTGAGGCTCAGAGAGGCACACAAGGGTGCCCAGCAAGTAAGCAGCTGAGCCAAGATTCAGACTCAGATACGGCAGACTCCAAAGCAAGTAATTTTTCCATCTAATTCCCATAATTGGTGGCCACATTCCTAATCCAGTCACAAAAGTCTAGCTACCACCTCTAGTGCCAGCAACCCATATGGGTGCCGGTTTAAGACCTGGCTGCTCCACTTCTGATCCAGCTCTCTGCTATGGCCTGGGAAATCAGTAGAAGATGGCCCAAGTCCTTGGGCCCCTGCACCCATGTGGGAGACCCAGAAGAAGCTTCTGACTCATGGCTTCAGATCGGCACAGCTCCAGCCATTGTGGCCAACTGGGGAGTAAACCAGCAGATGGAAGACCTCTCTCTCTCTCTGCCTCTCCTTCTCTCTGTAACTCTGACTTTCAAATAAATAAATAAATCTTTTCTTAAGAAAAAAAGTTTATCTTGCCAACAAATTCCCCAGTGCATTTTTTAGCTGTGCTAGCCATTGCTCACAGAATTTCTGTAGGACAGTGATTGAAGTTCTAAACCTGACTCTAAAGTTCCACCACCTTCCCACCCCCAACAGTTTTGGACCACACTTCTGTATCTAAGTAAAAGAAGATGTATCTGTAGATGGAAAGGCTTCTTGTTCATGGGCTCTCTAAGCACTCTGCATAAGGATAAGGGCAGAGTAGGAGGAAGGAAGGAAGAGCCACTCAGACTTCCCCTATGTTCTCCATGTAGCCCTTGCTACCACAAATTGTGGGTAGGTTGGGAGTTTGCTTGTGGCCTAAGACAAGCACGCTCAGTTCTGTCTCATAGCATATTCTTATACCAATCATAGAAACACGGTGACCAATTTTCCTAAGCCTGAAATTCAATCGCATGGTCTGACTAGTTGGATGTAGTGAAGAGAGAAAGAATACTTAGAGTTGCCATTGACCTGGAAATCCTAGGAAGGGCTGCATCAAAGGAAACTTCTTAATAGGACTCAGCCAGAGGAAACAAATCAACTCTTGAGCATGTCCTGAGTGTGTGTCATGTGGGAGGCAGGAGGAAAAGGAAGCATCATACCTGCACTCAAAAGTTTGAGAGGTAACTAGGGAAACCCAGCACAAACACAAGAGAAAATTCTGGAAGCTCTCCACCACCACACCCTGGGAAGAAGTCCTCTAGTCAGGCAGTGTTCATATGTGGGACACAGAACTCAGTGTCTCTTTCAGCTGCCCCTACCAAGCTCCCAAATAAATCCAGTTGCACTTAGGTTAATGGTGTGGGAGTCACTTCTTTCTCTCTTTTCTCTAAATCCCCTCTCTTCCTTGTCCTCACTGGAGACCCCTCATCCTGACTACCTACATACTCCCTGGGAGTTTCCCACTCTTAGTCCAACTCAGCCTCCACATCTTTTGTTGTTGCTTTATTGGGCAAATCAATGTGGCTCTTATGCTGGCTTCAGCAGCACGTATACTAAAACAATGTGGCTCTTTACCAGATCTTCAAGTGTTCACATCCCAAGCTGCCCAGACAATACAATCTCCACCCCTTACACTATCAAGTCCTTAGCAAAAAACAAAAATTAAAAAATATGTCTTCTGGTTATCAAAACTTATTCTAGAGGAAGGGGTGGGTGTGTTATAAATAACCCACTCAAAAGCATTTCTGATTTCCTGTACATGGAGGTTCACCCTGTATCATCTTGCTCAAGACACTGTAGGCCACAGAATCTGCTGTCCATGGTGCTGAGCGGGGAGGCAGTTGCAGATCATTATTTTTCCACTCATCATTCAGCCAGGGTTGTGGATCACCTTGCTCTACTCTGAGCCTCACCCATCTCTAACATAGGATTATCAATAGTACTTATCTTATGCAAAGCACTTAGCATCACATTTGGCACAAAGAACTCAGAAAATGGTAGTATTAATTATTATGCTATTATTCTATAGGACCCCCAGAACTGTCCCCCCATCTCCTCTGTATTCCCTGCCACTTCCCAGACACATTCTTCTCCTCTAAATCAACTCCTAGGGGCCAGCACTGTGGCATAGTGGGTAAAGCTGCCGCCTGCACTGCCAGCATCCCATATGGGCGCTGGTTTGAGTCCCAGCTGCTCTACTTCTGAACCAGCTCTCTGCTATGGCCTGGGAAAGTAGTAGAAGATGGCCCAAGTCCTTAGGCCCCTGCACCCACGTGGGAGACCTAGAAGAAGCTCCTGGCTCCTGGCTTCGGATAGGCACAGCTCCAACCATTGCAACCAATTGGGGAGTGAACCAGAGGATGGAAGACCTCCCTCTCTCTCTCAGCCTCTCCTTCTCTCTCTGTATAGCTCTGACTTTCAAATAAATAAATAAATCTTAAAAAAAAAATCAACTGCTAAATAGTATTTGGATAAGTGATACCACCCTCATCTTCCCCCATACGCTCTCCTTTAAAATGATACAAGGACAGATTTTTGGCCTAGTGGCTAAAACACCACTGGCATCTGCATCCCATATCAGTGTACCTGAGTTTGAATCCTGGCTCTGTTCCTAACTCCAGCTTCCTGCTCATGTGCACCTGTGATACAGCAGATGTTTGTTTAAGTACTTAGGTTTCTGCCACCCATGCACAAGACCTAGATAGAGTTACTGGCTCCTGGCTTCAGCCTGGTTCAGCCCCAGCTATTGTGAGCATTTGGGGAATGAATGAGCAGACTGAAGTACTCACCCTCTCTCTCCTCCTCTCTCTTTCCTTCTCTCTCTCTCTCTCTCTCTCTCTCTGGCTTTCTTTGAAATTAATTAAATAGGTAAAACATTTTAAAATAAATAAAGAAAATCAATGCAAGTGTCCCCAGATATTTTGTTATAAGAGTAAAAAGACACAGGACTTAAAAAAACAACTAACCAAGGCTGTTGTCAATCATATACAAGCTTAAATGTCTGTCATAACTAGTTCCACTGATTGAAATAAAAATGGAGCTTACCCAGATTCCTTCAGCCTTGATGTTCTTCCTTCATTGATTCATCTGGTGGCTCCTTCTCTGGTTCTTGAAAGAATATGCTCTCACGTACTACCTGTGCTTCCTTCTCAGTGGCAAATCTCGTGCTCTGCTGAAATGGCCACTTATGAAAATTCTACTGTTTTCCTTTGTTTCCTCAACACCCTGCTGCACACCAGGCTCATGCTTTGGGTCTAAGCAAAATAAATTAAGGAACAAAAGAGCAAATTGAACATGATGAACACTTTTGCCCCAATCTTTCACCCATCCCTGTATCCGCACACCCTCTTCCATGTGTCTCTGAGTCTGCCCCATTAATGGAGTCTGTTTTCCAAGCCCTTGACTTTGGGGTTATATAGGTGAGTTTCTTTGGACTCACAATGAAGCAGATGTGACTGTGAACCAGTTCAAAGCCTAAACCTTTAGAGGTCTTTCACCTTGCCTATGGCCCCAAGAGGAGGAATTGGCATTCCCACCACAAATCACCCAGAGCATTTGTCCTAGTGTTAAGAAGTCCGTGTTCCACATCAGAGCACCTGTATTCAGTTTCTGTATCCAGCTGACTCCCAGTTCCTGACTCTAGCTTCCTGCTAATGCATACTTGAGAGGCAGCAGTGATGGGTCAAGTAATCAAGTTCCTGCCACCCACATGAGAGATAGAGATTACATTCCCAGCTCCCTGCTTTGCTACTAGCTGTAACAAGCATTTGGGGAATGAACCAGGGAATGGCATTGCTTTCTCCTCCTCCCCTCTTTCTCCCCCTTCTCAAGTAAATAAATAATATTTAAAAACAATCTTCCAGGGGCCAGCATTATGGTTTAACAGGTTAGGCCACAACTTGCAATGCCTGCGTTCAACATGGGCGCCAGTTGGAGTCCTGGCTGCTCCTCTTCTTATCCAGCTCTCTGCTTATGGCCTGGAAAGCATCAGAAGATGGCCCAAGTGCTTGGGCCCCTGCATCCATGTAGGAGACCCAGAAGCTCCTGGCTCCTGGCTTTGCTCTAGACCAGCCCCTACTGTTGTAGCCATTTAGGGAGTGAACAAGCAGATGGAAGATCTATCTGTTCTCCCCAAGCCCCATAAGTCTGACTTTTAAATAAGTAAAAATAAATCTTTAAAAAAATAATAACCTGGGTACCGGTGCTGAGGCATAGCAGGTAAGGCTGCCACATGCAGTGCCGGCATCCCATATGGGCGCCGGTTTGAGTTCCGGGTGCTCCACTTCCCATCCAGCTCCCTGCTGTGGCCTGGGGAGCAGCAGAGGATGGCCCAGGGGCTTGGGACCCTGCACCCATGTGAAGACCTGCAGGAGGCTCCTGGCTCCTGGCTTCAGATCAGTGCAGCTCTGGCCTTTGTGGCCAATTGGGGAGTGAAACAGCAGATGGAAGACCTCTCTCTCTCTCTCCCTCTCTCTCACCATCTCTCTCCCTCTCTCTCTCTCTTTGCCTCTCCTCTCTCTATGTAACTCTTTCAAATAAATAAATAAATCTTTAAAAATAATAATAATAATAATAATAATAATAATGACCTTTCAGCCTGCAAAGTCAAAGGAAACCCAGCTATGGTACAGCCTCGTTCAACTTTGGACAGCTCTGACTCAAAGAAAGCTTTTCTTTATCTTCCCTAACCCCCAGACGAGGTCGATTTCCCAGTTGTCAGCGTCTCAGAACAATATGCTCTTCCTTCAGAGCATATGTTATAGATCACAATTTGAAAGTTATTTGTGGAGTGATTTGTTCCACGTCTGTCTCCCCACTACACTGTAAACATCAGAGGGCAGAGAGTGCGTCTCTCTTCTTCCCAGCTGCATCTTCGGCACCTAGAAGACCACTGCTAGGCATTCAATAAATACGTGGACCACCGAGATGAACTTTTTTTAAAATCTTACTTTACAATCTTACTAGAACTTACTTAAGAGAGAATAACTCCCTTGTAACAAGTGAATGAGCAGAGGACAGTATATGTCTTCCTGAACTTGCTCCCTTCAAAATGGCACTAATTCTTTCTCTTGGGGGTCCAACAGAAGATGTTTCTTCTCTATACCATCTCTGTATATTCCATAGCAGTAGAGGGCTAGCCTATGGGGGATTTCTGCTTAGAAGAAATAATGGATGGAGAGTGAAGAATTTATAATCCATATAACCACGATGTATTGAGCACCAATTATACACTATACACTTTTTTTTTATTTGACAGGTAGAGTTACAGACAGTGAGAGAGAGAGACAGAGAGAAAGGTCTTCTTTCTGTTGGTTCACCCCCCAAATGGCCTCCACGGCCGTTGCTACACCGATCCGAAGCCAGGAGCCATGTGCCTCTTCCTGGTCTCCCATGCAGGTGTAGGGGCCCAAGCACGTGGGCCATCCTCCACTGCCCTCCTGGGCCACAGCAGAGAGCTGGACTGGAAGAGGAGCAACTGGGACTAGAACTGGTGCCCATATGGGATGCTGGCGCAGGATTAACCAAGTGAGACACAGCGCTGGCCCCTATACACATTTTTAAGTATCAGGGATACAGCAGTCAGTATAAGAAGTACCTGAAAAGTTCTTTCCCCCATGGAGTTCAGGCTCCAAAGGGAGGAGAGAAACAATAAACAAAGAAGTAAAATATTCAGTGGGTCAGATGGTGATAAGTTCCATGGGGAAACATAAAGAGAGAAAGGAGAATCAAGACCTTGGAGGGAAGGTTGCCATTTCAAGTGGGGTGATAGGGGAGGTCTTCTAAGATGACATTTTAGCATAAATCTGACATTGGCGATGAGCCATACAGATATGTGTGTGCACGTGGTTGGGGAGTGTTGGGAGTGCTCCAGGAAGAAAAACACAGCTAACGATCCTGAGCTGGCAGCACACCTGGCAGGAAGAGGGAAAGGCAATGTATCCGTCAGGCTGAGCAAGGGAGGCCCCAGTTGGGAAAGGAAGGTAGGTGGGTTGGAGAAGCCTAACAGTCATCATAAGAATCTTGATTCTTACTCTGAATGAAATTCACACAGGATTTTAATCAGAGCACAGAGATACAACCTGATTACCCTGGCTGGTGGGTTGAGTATAGACTGTAGAAGAGCAAGGACAGAAGTAGATCAGCTAGAAGGAAGACAATAATCTGAGAGATGATTGGCCTATGGTGAGATTTATTCTGCTCTGTGTCCCCAGAATCTAGCACACAAAGGACATTGAAGAAAATATTGCATGAATGGATGTGTGGATAGATGGGTGACAGGAAATGCTCCAATCCTAGAATCAAAATAACTGGATCTGGGCTGAGAATTCCACAGTTAAATCATTCCTATGTTCCTTGGTTGTATTTTCCCTAGATCCTGCCTTCAGGATAATAAAAGTTATGAAAGCGTGTGTACAGGTGGCCAGCTCAACTGAACACAGGACATCACATCTTGTATGATTCCATCTACATTTCCAGCATTCCTGCAGATGGAAGAGGCAAATTCATAGAGACAGAAAGTGGACTCAGGGTCACCAAGAATTGAGGAGAGAGAGGAATGGGAAATGACTGCCAGTGGTTACAGGGTTTTGCTTCGGGTGATGAACACGTTACAGGAGTAGATGGTAGAGTTATCTGCACAACTTTGTGACTCCATTAAAAACCACACACAGTTTGAAAAGGTGAATTTTATAATATCTGAACTATATCTTGGCCGACGTCATGGTTCAATAGGCTAATCCTTCTCCTGCAGCGCCGGCACACCAGGTTCTAGTCCCGGTTGGGGCGCCGGATTCTGTCCCGGTTGCCCCTCTTCAAATCCAGCTCTCTGCTGTGGCCCAGGAAGGCAGTGGAGGATGGCCCAAGTCCTTGGGCCCTGCACCCGCATGGGAGACCAGGAGAGGTACCTGGCTCCTGGCTTCGGATCAGCACGGTGCACCAGCCACAGTGGCCATTGGGGGATGAACCAACAGAAAAGGAAGACCTTTCTCTCTGTCTCTATCTCTCACTGTCCACTCTGCCTGTCAAAAAAAAATCTGAACTGTACCTTAATTTTTTAAAAAGAAAAAAATCATTATTGACAAACTCACAGCCAAAAGGAGGCTAAGGGCCCATGACAATTAAATACCTGGTGATGCCTTGGATGGGAACCTGGGTATAACACAGACATTGAAAAAAAAAAAAAAAAACAAAGAAAACAAGGGAAATCTGAATACAGCGTGAGGTTCGGTTAATAATAACATGCTAGCATTTGTTCATTAACTGTGACAAATGTGCCATACTCATGCAGGAGCTTAGTAGGGGAAACTGGGTATGGGAGGATCCAGGAATTTTCTGTACTATGTTCTTCATACATAATTGTTTTTCCAACTAAAGCTATTCTAGAACAAAAATCTTATTTAAAGATTTTTTTAAAGTGACCAATCAGGCCTGAGAAATAGAAGAAAAAAGCTCAGTGTTTTATCAACCAGGAGACTTGGGGTACTCCCCCCACCTGCAGAACTGAGGTCTCCCCAACCCCCACTGGGACCCAGGCCTTCCTTGTAGTTAGCCCTGCCTTGGTCATTCCTCCTGAAGCCATTCTGAGAGCTGCTCTTTTCCACATGTGCCCTGGGCAGTAAACTGATTGTTGAAAATAATCATAATAATAAGGTAAGAAAAGCAGGATACAAAAAAATATTTCTAAATGACTTTAACTAATGTCCTCTGGGCGTCTGGGTGGGTAATCTGGACCCTTCTGTGTACAGGCAAATGTGATTACAGTGGGGCTTGTATTGGCCAGTCTCTGAGCTCAGAGCCCCCAGGCCACTGCCTGCCCTAACCACATTAGCAGCTCGAGAGCCATCCATCAGACTAATAGGGGGCCTGGGATTGGCCCTGGCCCTGCTGCAAGCAGCTGGGCCCCACCAGCAGGAGAGGTCTGGCTCCTACTTCTCACAAACACAACATCAAGGATGTGGCTGTGGAAGTAACCCTTCTCATCTTACCCCCTTCTCCCATGGACATTACCCAACCCCCTGCATCCTCAGAGCTGCTTAGTTGGAGATGGGGAGGGAGCTCTTGGTTTCTGTGGACAGAACAAATCTGGCTGGGGCGACAGGCCATGTTTCTAGTCACCATCTGCCTCCCACCTCCAATTCTGCAGGAACCCTCTCTTCTGCCCCCACTATCAACCCTCCCAGTCTCCCTGGCCCAAGCCTGTCAAAAATAGAAATCATTGGCAGCAGGAGCAGGAGAGTAGAAGGGGCAGGGGGTCTTGTTTACCTAACACAGTGCTAGTTGCTACAAAGGTCAAGGCCCATCTGCCAGGCAGCAGGTGCCAGGAAACCAGCTGCCTTCATGGCAAGGGCACCAAACATTAGTGAGGGGCAGGTGGACCAATCAAGAAGCCACCGCCTGGTGCTCCGGTCTGCTACACACACACACACACACACTGTAGGCCCAGAAGTGACAAAGTGACAGCACAGGCCGTACTTGACTCAGTCATTGCCATGACCCCATGCTAAGTGTTGAGTCCCATGTGGCTTTCCCTGCCATTTTTCATGCCCACAAACCATCATCCTTGCTTCCAGCACAAGTTCAGAGGACCTACTTATTTTTCTAAATAGGCACTTATTATTTATTATGATGTATTTATTATTTATTTGAAAAGCAGAGCAATGGGGTTGGGGGAGAGAGAGAGAAAATACCATCCATCCACCTGCTGGTTCTTTCCCTAAATGGCCACAACAGCCAGGGCTGGACCAAGGCCGAAGCCAGGAACCTGAAGCTTCATCTAGGTCTCCCCATGGGTGGCCTAAATACTTTGCCCATCACCCACTGTCTCCCAGGTGCATTAGCAGGAAGCTGGATCAGAAGCAGAGCAGCTGGGACTCAACCATTGCTCCAATACAGGATGCCGGCATCAGAAGTGGCAGCTTAACACACTGCTCCACAATGCTGGCCCCAGGGAACCTATTTAAATCTTTGACTAAATTCAAAGTAATCGAGAAGCCTGGCTGGCTATTGTTTTGGGAGAAAATAAGCAACAACACTCTTATCATTTTAAAACTGGACAGAAATAGCTTGGAAACACTTTGGCTTTAGGGATTGGCCTCAGGCCATTGCTCCTCCTGGAACCCCTGCGTTCTAATTCCCAACTCTGTCCCCTTGCCTTCTGTGGTCCTCTGGGGAAGGTCTGCCGAGACCGATGAGATGAGCTGGGCAAGAATGGAGCCACAACAAAGTTGACCCTGAAGCATCCTGAAGGCAGATGACAGTGAGAGAGCCAAGCACGGGGGGCCTGTACTGGCCTCCAAGTCCCCATCACAGAAGCAAGGAAGATGCCCCAGCCTGACCCTCAGAGGAAGTGTGGGCTTCAAAGAAGTGAAGGTCTCCCTTGCAAGCTCCCACTTCTGGGTTCTCACCTGCAGGCTCAGGGAAGCCAGGAGGAGGACTGGTGTCCCAGTAAAGAGAAGCCCCTTCCTCAGGTGTGCTCCACAGGTAAGAAGGCAGAGTTGCAGAGTACGTAACCTGGGGAGCCAGGTCCTGCGCTGATGGCAAGGCTAGGCGCCACTCAACAGAACAGACGGTGGAGCTTGCAGCTGTAAAGACCCAAAGGTATAACAAGAGCCTCAAGGTTGTTCCGAGAGATGTGGAGTCCCCAGTGTGTCCAGAAACACTAGGGCTCCACAGCGCTTGCACCAGCTGTGTGGCCCAATAAGCCACATTCCTTTTTGGATGCTCTTTTCAGTCTGTCTACTGGCAGACTGTATCCCTGAGTTTCAGCCTTCATTGGGGCTCAGTTTGAATATGATTTTGCTCCTGAACTCATGCAGACATTTAAACCCCAAAGTCATAAGTTAAGGGTATAATAAGGGTACTAGGAGCATGGAACTTCATCCAGTTATGGTATCTGATAGGTGGGCCAAGTGGAAGGGCCTTAGCTCATAGGGGCATGTCCTTAAGAGGTAGTTCCCATCAGAGGGTTGGCTATAAAAACCCGAGTGGAGCCCCAGCCGCTCTCTGTGCTTCCTGGCTCACCGTGGGAACCTTCCTCAGTAAACGCTCTGCCATTGCACCCAGCACCCTCTGCAGATGCCCAACCAGTGGAGCTGCCTGATCTTGAACTGAAACCTCCAAAACTGAGAGCCAAATAAACCTTTCCCTTCATGAGTTGCCTCAGCTATTTGGTTGTAGTAATGAGAAGCTGACTAATATACTCAAAAAGCTTTTTTAAAGTATACTTAACCAGGGGCAAGTATTGTGATACAACAGGTTACGCTACCACTTGGAACACCCACACCCCATATCAGAGTGCCATTTCAGGTCTCAGCTCCTCCGCTTCTGATCCAGCTTTCTGCTGATGCATTGTGGGACATTACAGGGCTTGGATCCCGGCCAACCATGTGGGAGACCAGGATTGAGTTCTGGGCTCTTGGCTTCAGTCTGGCCCAGCCCTAGTTGTTGTAGGCATTCAGAAAGTGAACTAACAGAAGGAAGACCTCTCCCAAACCCATTCATTCCTCAGACTTTCTAGTAAATAAACAAAATAAAATGTTTAAAATGTATACTTGTGAGTCCAACGCTGTGGATGGGCGCCAGTTCATGTCCTGGCAGCTCTACTTCTGATCCAGCTCTCAGCTATGGCCTAGGAAAGCAATGGAAGATGGCCCAAGTCCTTGGGCCCCTGCACTTGCATGGGAAGACCTGGAGGAAGCTCCTGGCTTTTAGATGGGTATAGCTCCGGCCTTTGCGGCTAATTGGGGAGTGAACCAGTGGATGAAAGACCTCTCTTTCTGCCTCTCCTTCTCTCTCTGTGTAACTCTTTCAAATAAATAAATAAATTTTTAAAATATATATATTATAAAATATATATTTAAATATATATTTAAATCTTTAATATATATTTTATAAATATATTTTTTATTATATATATATATATATACACACACACACACACACTTGCCCAAGCAAGCCAAGATCCTCACTTAACTGGTGGTAGGTGGGGTCACCAGTATTTTTTTTTTATTTTTTATAACTCATGAGGTGATTCTAAATTTTAGCAAGGCCTGGAAAACTCTAGCTCATTGTTTTAAGAACCACTGAGCTTATGTCAGAACCACCTGGAGGCCTTAAAGCAGGCTGCAGGGGCCTAGACCAATGCTCCCAAAGCATGGGCATCAGCAGCACCACCTGGAAGTGTTTGGAAATGCAAATTAAGGTGCCTAGCACAGTCTTTAAGATATATTTGCCTGTAGTAAAGAAAAGGATGGTGGCCGGCGCTGCGGCTCAATTGGCTAATCCTCCGCCTGCGGCACCGGCACACCGGGTTCTAGTCCCAGTCGGGGCACCAGATTCTGTCCCAGTTGCTCCTCTTCCAGTCCAGCTCTCTGCTGTGGCCCAGGAAGGCAGTGGAGGATGGCCCAAGTCCTTGGGCCCTGCACCCGCATGGGAGACCAGGAGAAGCACCTGGCTCCTGGCTTCAGATGGGCGCAGCGCACCGGCGGCAGCGGCCATTAGGGGATGAACCAACAGAAGGAAGACCTTTCTCTCTCTCTCTCTCTCTAACTCTGCTGTCAAAAAAAAAGAAAAAGAAAAGGATGGTGATGGGAAGGAGCTGCAGTGAGGTGAAAGGGAGCTCAATTGAGAGAAGGGAGATGTCAGAGACACCACTGCATTGGTTTGTGGTGGATATGGGTGGGTGGGGCAGGATGTTGGGCCTAAGCACAGCTACTCCTCTTTGAAATATCTTAATTCCATTTCCCACCAACTTCATACAGCACACTCATGTTACCAATGGACAAGAATATGATTTGCATATGATTTGCATGACTGCCTGGAGCCTTCAGAATGAGGGTTTTATTCCCCTTAGATCTTGGGTCCGTGTTCCATACAGAAGCTGCAGCCGTGCCCCACCAGCAAGGATAGGCTGCAGCTGAGCATGGTGTGTAAGCCCTCGCCCCATGTGCTCTGGGCTTGGAAAACCAAGCCCTATCCTGGGCCTGCTGTCTGTTTTCTAGCCAAAGCATCCCCTCAAAGCCTAAGCTGCATGATGCTGTGAGGCATTAATAAGGGAGAAGGTAGCACAGCCAGTTGGAAGGTAAGAACCCGAGTGCTGCCTTTGGCTCAACTCCAGCTTCTTATGACCCTGGCCCAGCCACCTCCTACCCTTCTTTGGGTCTTAATTTCTCTGTGCGTAAAACAGGAAAAAGAACCCTTGTTCATTTCCTTGTGACGGGGTTACAGCAATATTAGTCCATTTTTTGATTACTATGATGAATTATCTGAGACAGGCTAACTTTATAAAGAAAAAAAGTTGGGGTCGGCGCTGTGGTGTAGCGAGTGAAGCCACTTCCTGCAGTGCCACCATTCCATATGGGCACCAGTTCATATCCCAGCTGCTCCACTTCCGATCCAGCTCTCTGCTATGGCCTGGGAAAGCAGTAGAAGATGGCCCAAGTCCTTGGGCCCCTGCACCCATGTGGGAGACCCGGAAGAAGCTCCTGGCTCCTGGCTTCAGATCAGTGCAGCTTCGGCCGTTGTGGCCATCTGGGGAGTGAACCATCGGATGGAAGACCTTTCTCTCTCTCTGTCTCTCTTTCTCTTTGTGTGTAACTCTGACTTTCAAATAAATAAATAAATCTTAAAAAAAAAAAAAAAAAGAAAAAGAAAAAGAAAAGAGGTTTACCCAGCTCACAGTTCTGGAGGTTCAAAGTCCAGAATGGACTGGGTCCCCTTGTTTCAGCAGAAGGTACAGCAACTGCGGGGGTACATGGGTGCTCAAGAGATCACTTCTTGAAAGAGGCAGCCAGAGAGTGAGTGATTCAGGGGTCAGGTTTGCTCTTACAACAACTCAGTCTTGTGAGAGCTATCTTCATCCTTTCCAATGTCAGGTTCCCCTAAGTGATCTAAGGACTTCCCCCTAGGCCTTATCTCTTACAAGTCCACACCAGCTCCCACCATTGCCACACTAATGTCCGAGCCTTGGGAGGACACACTATCTAAACCATAGCACACATCATCTCATATATATTAGACTGCCTTCTATGTGAGGTTCTCGCCTTCTGTCGCTACTTGGGTCTTCTGTATTTGAGGCCTGTGAGCAAAGAGTAGACATGCTGTGTGTCCTATGTAGACATGTTCATGGTGCTCTGGAGTCCATGCCTAGCTGCTTCACTCTGTGGGATAAAGCTTGGCCATGTGACTAACCATGACATAACACACAAACACCAAGGCGAAGAGCTTATTCCAGAAAGGACCCAGTACTTCCCTCCCATCATCAGCTCCCCATCTGGAAACTGCCAGGTGAACCTGTTGCACATGACTTTAAATAGCATGCATGGTACAAAGCTTAAACCTGGGAGGATGGATTTGATAGCTGGAAACATCCCAAAGCTATCCAGAGCCAAGAATTGTGAATAGAGTGAGATGAGGGCTGGGAAATAGCATTTTTAGCCTAAAACAAGGTATAACTATAATTAACTCAATATGGGTTGGTTGGATTGGTCTCTAATGTCTCCTACAGCTCCAACATGCCATGATTTTCTTGTATAAATAAAAAATGGATTTGGAAGGCAAAGGAAAAACATTCCACAGGTGTTTTAAATGAAGTAACTTCAAAGGAATCTACACAGAATTACTCCTTGCAAGGTGACTACTTTAAAAGGTAATCCTCTCCTCAGATACATACCTTATTTCACAGATTCAGAGGCACATTTTTTTCACATTTTATCTCTGAAATCAGGATGCAGGTAACGATTGATAGAGGGTCATAGTTTAATGACCACATTTCTTCTTTTTCCGTGGTATATAAAATAATGGTATCCCTTTCAATTGATGACATGTTAGATTTGATGAATGATGGTAAATCCCATACTGCTTTTTATTTCACCTTTAAATACCAGTTGCTTTAGAATTATGCTTCTTATACTTTTTCCCTTCTCAGTTTAGTCTTGATTCTCAACTTTGGTGGTATGTCCCAGAATCTCTTGGGGGATAGGATTCAGACATTAGTCATTTTTTTTTTTTTTTTGACAGGCAGAGTGGATAGTGAGAGAGAGAGACAGAGAGAAAGGTCTTCCTTTTTGCCGTTGGTTCACCCTCCAATGGCCGCTGCGGCCAGTGCATCTCACTGATCCGAAGCCAGGAGCCAGGTGCTTCTCCTGGTCTCCCATGCGGGTACAGGGCCCAAGCACTTGGACCATCCTCCACTGCCTTCCCAGGCCATAGCAGAGAGCTGGCCTGGAAGAGGGGCAACCAGGATAGAATCCGGCGCCCCAACCGGGACTAGAACCCGGTGTGCCGGTGCCGCAAGGCGGAGGATTAGCCTGTTAAGCCACGGCTACATTAGTCATTTTTAAGGCCATCCAGGCATGGGCTTGCAATACCATAAGATAATTACAGCTATCCTGTAACTACAAGAATCGAGACTTCTGGGGAAGCCAACAGTATGGCTTGGCTGGTGAATCAGAGAGAAGGTATTAGAAATAATGTTGAGCTCCTGGACTGGGCCATGCCTGAAACCTTCTATTGCCTCTGGACTTCACCGTGTTGTAAGCAATACAATGTCTTCATTGTTTAAACTGGTTCAACTTGAGTTTTATGTTACTTGCAACACACATAAGATATGTTACCAGTAGTGATATGTTATATGCAATTGACTGAGCTTAGAAGCTAAAAGAGCCGGCGCCGCAGCTCACTAGGCTAATCCTCCGCCTGCGGCACCGGCACCCCTGGTTCTAGTCCCAGTTGGGGCGTTGGTTCTGTCCCGGTTGCTCCTTTTCCAGTCCAGCTCTCTACTGTGCCCCGGGAAGGCAGTGGAGGATGGCCCAAGTGCTTGGGCCCCTGCACCCACATGGAAGACCAGGCTTCGGATCGGCTCAGCGTGCTGGCTGTAGCGGCCATTTGGGGGGTGAACCAACGGAAGGAAGACCTTTCTCTCTGTCTCTCTCTCTCTCACTAACGCTGCCTGTCAAAAAAAAAAAGAAGAAGAAGAAGAAGCTAAAAGAGAAGAGTAATGAACGTTAGACTATCCTGGAGGTTGGAAATCCTGGTTTTGAGTTAGCAAAACAACTGATTAAACTTGGCCGTTTTTAACCTTCAGACTTGTACCACACAGTTGCCAAGGTTTCAACATCCCAGACTGTCAGTAAAAACTGATATCATTAGATGGTGAAAGATGCCTTCTGAAGGCTTGATTCCTGAAAACAACTAGAAAAGAAAACACACAGGTGCTAAGAGGGCCCCTTTTAGTTTTTCAAAAGCTTTTGGTCTTCAAATGTCACCAAGAAAATGAAAATGCAAGCTATGTATTTGGAAAAAATGTATGCATATAGTTACAAAGCATGTATATGCCAAGGGACTTGTGTTCGTGCGTGGTACGTAGTATCTGAGTCTCCCAAAAGGGTCCAAGTCCTAATCCCCAGGACCTGTGTACGTGTGGCAGACAGAACTTCACAGATGTTACTAAGGTCAACTAAGGACCTTCGGTCAGGGAAATTATCTTCAGTTATCCAAGTGCTCCCATCTGATCACATGAGTTCTTAAAAGTCAGAGGTTCTTTGAAGATTTTGATCAGAAAAAGATGTGACGACGAGGAAGGGTCACAGAGAGGCTGCATTGCTGGTTTTGAAGACAGAGGAAGGGGACCAGAAGCTGAGGAACGCAGCAGACACCCAGAAACTAAAAAGGAAAGGAAACTTTCCCCAAGGACCTGCCAACACTTTGATTTTAGCTCAGTGAGGCCCGTCTCAAACATCTGAACTACAGAACCATAAATCTGCGTAAGTTGCTAAATATGCGGTAATTTGTTACAGCAGAAATACACAACTAATGTACAGAATACAGAAATAATATTTACAACTCAATAATAAAACAAATAATCTGATACAAGCATGGGCTAAAAGTCTGAATAGCCATTTCCTCAAGAAACACATACAAATAGCCAATAAGTGCCGCAAACATCTCAACATCAATATCCATTAGAGAAATGCAAATCAAAGCAACAATTGATAACACTTTTTAAAAAAAATACTATGTATTTATTTATTTGAGAGACAGGGAGCACAGGGAGAGAGCTTCTATCCACTGGTTCACTCCCTAGATGTCTGCCATTGTCCCAGGCTGGGGCAAAGCCAAAGCCAGGAGCTGGGAATTCAATCCAGGTCTCCCTGTGTGGGCGGCAGGAACCCAGTTTACTTGAGATGTCACTGCTCCCTCCAAAGATCCTCACTAGCGGGAAGCTGGAGTCAGCAGCTAGAGCAGGGAATCGGGCCCAGGCACTCCAATACCGGATGTGGACCAAACTCCCACCCCAAGGGATACTACTTCAAACCCACTAAGATGACTAGAACAAAAAAAGATACACAGTAACAACTGTTGGTAAGGATGTGCAGACACTGGAAAGCTCACACTTGTGCGATGGAAATTGAAACAGTGCAGCCTCTTCGGAAAATACGAGAGTACTTCAGAATGCCATGGAAATGGAATTAGAAGAGAAGTTAATTTTTTGCTGCAAAGGAATTTTGAAATCCATGCACAGTTTCTCATCATATGCATTTTCCATGAATTTTTTGGTGACTCCTTGTAGCTTGGAGCATTCTTAAAAATGTAAATAGAGAGTATATAATAAATGTAAATCTAGAGTCTATAAATATATGACCCAGCAATTCCACTCCTAGGCATCCACTCGTGAGAAATGAAAGCTGTGTCCACACACAGGCTTATATGTGATTACTTACAGAAGTATTATTCATAATAGCCAAAAAGTAGAAATAAATCACATTTTCATCAACTGGCGAATGGATAAACAAAATAATAAGTAATATTATATGAATAATAATAAGGAGCCAAGTACTGATATGTGCTACAACATGGATGAACCTCAAAAACAGCAATTATGCTAAGTGGAACAACACAGTCACAAAGGATCACACACTATGTGACTCCATTTAAACAAAATGTCCAGACTAGGCTACTCTGTAGAGGCAGAGAGTGGATCCATGGATGCCCAGAGCTGGGGGAAGGAGGCAGCTGGAAGGCCGACAGCTCAGTGTGCAGTGCTTCTCCTGTGGGGTAATAAAGCCGTTCCAATGTTAGACTGTGCTTCCGGCTAATGTGCCTGGAAGGCAGCAGATGATGGGTCCCTGCCGCCCACATGGGAGACTGGGATAGAGTTCCTGACTTCTGGCTTCAGCCTGGCCCAGCTCTGGCAGACATTTTGGGGAGTGAATCAGTGAATGGAAGATTTGTCTTCCTCCCTCTCTCTCTCTGCTACTCTGCCTTTCAAACAAATAAATAAATGTGCAAAGAAAATAAAGTTAAGACTGTGGTGATAGCTGCAGAACTCTGTAAATATACTAACAGTCATTGAATGGTATGCTCAGAACAAGTGTAAACTGAATGGTGTGTAAGACCTCAATAAAGCTAAGGAAGAGGAGAAGAGCAGAACTCTGCACTGAGAGTTCGCTGCCAAGCGAAGGCTTCCTGGAGGCTGGCGTGAATCTTCAACCTCAGAGGCCTGTGCAGAACCAGTCACGTTCTTCGTTGAACCTGGTTACATAGAGCATTTGATTTTATTTCTGCAGCACATAGCACTGAACATTAGAGCCTCCCAGCAAAAGGAGTCTCTCTCTAGGAGAGGGATCGCTAAGGCAGAGACTGGAAAGTGAATTTGGCAAGAAAAGGGACTATGGCTCCAGGATCCATGATTTCCGATCAGAAAATAGGGCACTGGCCAGCGGGGTACAATTATGCAAGGGAACTTCAAAAAGTCAGTGGAAGGCCCCAGCAGAGGGTGCAGAGGGTTAAGCCTCTGCAGGTGACACTGTATCCTATCTGGGCACTGGTTTGAGTCCCAGGTGCTCCACTTCCACCTGGGAAGGCAGTGAAAGATGACCCGAGTAGCTGGGCCCATGCCACCCACATGGGAGACCCAGATGGAGTTCTTGGCTTCTGGTGTCTGCCTGTCCCAGTCCCAGCCTTTGCAGCCATCTGGGGAGTGAATCAGCAGATGGAAGATCTCTCTCTCTGTAACTCTGCCTTTCAAATACATCTTTAATGAAAAAAAAAAAAAAAAAGGTCATGGAAAATGCACATTAGCCTCTGTCTGCAGTCTGTCCTCCCAGGGTTCAAAGAATAAAAGCCAGACTTCATAGCTCAGCTGGTTCTCCACGGGCTCAGCTCCCAGGCCGGTACGTGAGGTTGCAGGCATTCGTAATGAATAGTACCATCCATACAGGCAGGGAATTCACGTGGGATTTGCCTCTCCTAAAAGCAAGGACCTGGGCTGCCTGCGTTCTGAGCACAGAAACTCATCCTCATCCATCTATCTTCTCACCTGAGAGAGAGAAGGTGCTGTAACAAGCATCGTGATATATACCCGTCTGCAATCTGGTTATGAGGTTATCAAGCAGGAAAGACGCCCCGAGGGAATGCAAGTGCTTTTTTCATAGAGGAAACTGTGAGTAAATAGCTGGGATTTATCTTGAGGGAGATAATAGAAGCACTTTTTTAAAATGTGGAAAAAACAATATTTTTCTCTAGAGCATTAAAGCCTTTCCAGGTTTAGATCATGTTTCTCATTAATGGGCTTGCTGGCCAGATTCATCTTAAATCCATGAGACAAGACAGGACGTGGATCTGCCTGGGCCGATGTTTTGATACAAGCCACAATGAAGGAGGAGGGCAGGGAGACTCAGCCACCCTACACCAGGCCTCCCTTCCTGCCCAAACTCAAAGCTTCTAGGAGGATGGTCCAAGGATATACTCTGTTTATGATGTCAGGAGTACTAGAAAATTCTGGAAGAAGCTACCATTTCTTTATTTCTTGTTTAAAGTTTATTATTTGGAACACAGAGTTAGAGAGATGGAAAGACAGAGATCAAGGCATGCTTCCGATGCCTCTCTGCCCAAATACCCACCACAGCCTGGGCTGGCCAGGCACAAACCAGGAGCCTGGAACTCCAAGCAGGTCATCCACACGGGTGGCAGAGACCCAAGCACTTGGCCACCTTCTGCTGCTTTCCTGGGCACATTAGCAGGGAGCTAGATCAGAAGTAGAGTAACCCTGGCTTCAAATTGGTGCAGCTCTAGCCATTGTGGTCATCTGGGGAGTGAACCAGTGGATGGAAAACCCCTCTCTCTCTCTCTCTGCCTCTCTGTAACTCTGCCTTCCAAATAAAATAATTAAATATTAAAAACAAAAAAGAAAGAAAAAGAAAAAGTGGAGCAGCCTGGACTCACATCAGCACTCATATGGGATATTGTTGTTACAGCCGGCAGCTTAACCTACTGTGCCACAATGCCAGCTCCTGGAAGCTACCACTTGTAGGTCTATCTACTGGGATCTCTCCATGTGATCACTGCCTTGGGGAGGGACACTGGCCTCTTTGCCTGCATAAATGTAAACACTAAATGTATTTACTGGCCTGTGTGTGCAGGAACAAGCTTCTGGGACTGAGATGACACATGGGGAGGCCTTTGTGAACTGAGAAACACTGGAGGTAGAGGGTCAGTGTGGGGGTGGTGGCAGAGCAAGCATTTATAGAAAACACTCAAGGGCCATGCACTTTCCTTTAGGTCATTTCATTAAATTCTTTAAAAAAAAAAATGAAGTAGGCATTTCTACTCACCCAGGAGAAACATGGTGTGCCTAGCCCCGAATGTAAGTGGCAGTGCAGGACTTGAACTTCAGATCTGTCTGATTCAGACAGATTCATGGCTGGTTCTGAAGACTAGGAATGAATACAATTAGAATGAGAATGCCCTGTGACCAGAGCTGAGGCTGGGCATGTTATCCAGAACTTCAGGTAAGCCACAGTGCTGCCTGGTACACACAATGCCCTGTACACCCTGTGTCACCACCACAGCAGTCCTAGTGTAACCAATGCCATTTTTTAGGAATCCTGTTGTCTGGGGCTGGCACTGTGGCATAGTAGGTAAAGCCATACCTGCAATGCCGGCACCCCATATGGACATTGGTTTAAGTCCCAGCTTCTCCACTTCCAATCCTACTCCCTGCTAATGTGCCCAGGAAAGCAGCAGAAGATGGCCCAAATCCTTGGGCCCCTGATCTCATGTGGGAGACCCAGAAGCAGCTCCTGAATGTTGGCTTTGGATTGGCTCAGCTCCAGCTGTTGTGGCCATATGGGGAGTGAACCAGCAGATGGAAGATCTCTCTCTCTTTCTCTCTCTCTCTCTCTCTCTCTGTAATTCTCCCCCCCCCATTCTGCCTTTCAAATAAATAAATAAATACTTTTTAAAAATAAAATAATTCCTGTTGACCTCTTCCTCCACTGTTTCAGTGAGAGGGTCCCTAACCCAATGCTCGCCAACAGACCCTTCTCCTGGTCAGGGTGGGGGGGTCCTGTCCTTTCTTAGACACATTCTACCCTGGTTCAGCATTTCACCTCTCTGAGCTGTGATCTCCAGAAGATGAAATAGGACTGCATTGTTATTTTTCAAATTTATGTCACCACGGCTCACAGTAAGATATGTATTCTCTCTTATAATGCAGTTCACATGTAGGTACATTTTTCCCACTACATGCAATGCCTCTCTATTGTTTTTCTATCTTATTTTATTTCTTTGGTTTGTTTGTTGTTTGTTTCAATGCTGTTCACTGCCCACTGATTGATTTCCCTACCCTACTGGATCATGAACCATGGTTTGAAAGGCTCCTTCTAGAAGCTCTCTACTGGCCACTCCAGGTGTGACCTTAATGGGTCTTTACCCAGACCTCTCCCTCTCCAGACCTCATCCTGCTATGCTCTGCTCCTTCCCAACCCCTGGTCTGTTCCTCTGAGCTGCCTGTCTCATGTGTGCACATCTACCTTCATGAATTCCCCACAGTTAAATGTCTTACTCAAGGTCACATCAATAGCAGTAGAAGCAAAGACGTTAGCCCACACACGCTGGCTGCCAGTCTGGAGCTTTCCACACCACCATCTTCCTGAGAGATGGTGGTCAGTAGTATTCTCCTGGGAAGGATGCCCTCTGCCCCCATTGGCTTCCAGGCTGTTGGGTTTCCAACAAGCTTGCACAGCTTTCCTTCTTGCTCTTCTGCACCCAGCTCGCCTCAGCTCTGTGCTAGCTTTCAACATACACTCTCAATCCTGTCTCTGATGTCTGTTTGGATACATCTGTGTGTTTGGGCAAAGGAGGCAGGCAGATCTATTTAGTTTGATCTGTCTTGTCCAGGGACAGCCTTCTGAATCCTTATTCCTTTGGGAGCAGACATTCTACCTCCTGCAGGTTCTAAGTGGACAAACTGAGTGTGTGTGTGTGTGTGTGTGTGATTAATGCTATATCTCTCTTCTAGTCCCGAGAGTGGAACACTGGCTCTTCCTGTCAAAGATGTCCCTGACTCTGTGATGTGGTTGGTAGCCAGGGGTCAACCCATGGGTGAGGCTGGGATGCTGGAGGGGGAGACCTCCCTAGCTGTGAATACATAGGAACCCCACATGGATAGTGACACTCAACAGTCATGGTGGGAGAAAGGAGGCTGTCATCCCAGAGGGATATCCATAAGCCACGCTCTGGCTTGAGATTTCTAATGGCTATTAATTACTATATGTGATCTTGGGTAGAGAGTAAAGGTGGAGAATGATAGCTAGATGGTGGCTGATGGATGTTAAATAATAGAGAGTATCTGATGGATGGTAAGCAACTATAGATAGCAGAGAATAAAAAGTAGCTCATAGATTGTAGCACATAGCAGATAATAGATAGTAGCTGATAGTAGATCACAGATAACAAATGGAAGATACTGGATAATGGTTGAAGATAATAGACACTGATAGTAGATAATAGTAGATAGTTGATAAGAGTAACTAATAATGGATAATAGGAGCTAGATGATAATAGTAGCTAATGGTGGCTAATAGTTGGTAAGTGATAATAGTTGCTAATAGAGGGCAGTGCTAATAGCAGATAATAGTGGCTGGCTGTAGATCATAGCTGATAGCTCATAGGTAGTGGCCTAAAAGGCCACTAAATAGAGAACATCTCCTAGTTCCATCTATTATTCTAAATGGCTTTGGGACACCCTACGTAAGCCTGTCCCGAAGGCTCTGGGTCACAAGGTGGAGGGGGTGGGGAATACATAGTCCACTCTTCACAAACCCTTTTTCCCATTTTACTCCCTCATTTACAGTGACAGGATCTTGGGCTCCCAACGTGACCATAGGATTCCTCATCTCTAGGGAAGAGGTTGAGTTGGAATCTTTACCCATCACAGAGGGCAAAATCAGAACCTGTGGTAGGGGCAAGCATACTACCAGCTTTCACAGTGCTCCCATGACTTCTATCTGTTCCTCAGCCAAGCTCATTCCCCCAGGGCCCTTGCACTTGACCGTCCCTCCTCCTGGGATGTGTTCCTTACACATACCTCTGGACTGTGGGCATGGCTGCTTCCGCCCACTGTCACCTCTACAGAGAAACCTTCCCCACCCTGAGTCACATCACTCCATCATTTAACTCTGATTTAGTTCCACTGTAGCATTTAATCTTTAACTCAAAGACTTTTCTTTGTTTACTTGTTAAGTTATTCAGCATTGCTCTACCAAATTCAAACATAACACCCTGAAGTCAGGGCCTTGCCCAAACCACTGAAGTTTCTCCAGCACCCAGAACAATTCCTGGCACATAGTAGCCTCTCAGTGAATATTCATTGAGTGATTAAATTAATGATAGAACAAAGCAAAAAAAAAAAAAAGTCATTGCATCTGCAGTGGGTGGCAGCTATGGGGTTGCCATGGGGTTGCCTGTCAGGGACATGGGACAAATTACTTGCCCTCCCTTAGTAGCTTCAGTTTGTTCAACTACAAACAAAAGGATGATATCAACGATGCTGATGTTGATCTGAGCCCTGCACTCTCAAAGGTTGAGAAATCCCCCACTGTTTGTGTTCCCAAATGGCTAATCTTGAAGGACCATCCAGCTCTCCCAGGTAAGACCCACTGTTACTGTTCCTTGTGCCTTCCAGAAGACTCACCGAGGGTTCCCTTGTTTACCTGCCCCTAGAAAACCCAAGTCCCCTTCCCTGCCTTTTCTTTGATGTGTTTCCTGCTGCAAATAGTCTTAATAAAATTATCTCCTTAATCCATCAGCACTTTCTGTCCTTCACAATATCTTTCCCCTTGCAGATTTAATGAGAGAACTAAGAGAAATAACATGCGTGAAAGCTGTATTGCACAGCACCTGCAGTGTGATTTTCCCTCAATAGCATTTGATTGATCTCCAAAGAGTCTGTAGATTGAGACAGAGTATGGGTCCTCCCACAGGCCACAGGAGGAAACAACCAGGGCTCCAACCCCCTATTACCTCTGGCTCCATGAAAACAAGAAGAGGAAAATACTTACCTATTTTAACTACATTTATATGCATATCTATATGAATATATATATATCCATGCACACATGAGAATACTCCAAAAAGTTCATGAATGATGCAATAAAAACACTTATTTTGGTGCAAAAAATTTTGAAAATTCATGCATACAGAGAATCTTCAAAAAGTTCATGAAAAAAACCATGCATGGGTTTCCAAATCTTTTTGTTCCAAAATACTTATCTTTTAATTTCATTTCTCATGAACTTTTTGATTTGCCCATATACACATTTCCATGTGTTTTCATATGTATATACATATGATATGCATTAATATGCAAAGACAGTACAGAGTACATACTGCAACGTTAAGGTCCATTTTGGTGTCTGCTATGTAACATGTGAGAAGCACAGTGTACTAATTATATATTATTCCCAGTCTTAGAGAAAATGATTTGCTTGTCCGAGGTCACACAACCAATCAGCGACAAAACTGGAATCTGAACCCAGGTCTAACTGACCCCAGAAAACTCCCGGTCCAGGGAGCAGTGAAGAAAACCCACCAGAGAAAGTTAACAAGGTCTCCAGGGAGAGGCTTGGGAAAGGGCAAAATCAATGTGCACCAAGGAGGCAGGGGTGCACTGCTTTACACGTGTGCTCAATAAGCAGACTGGGGAAACAAGAGATGTCATTAAAGTTTAAGGGGGGCCACTAAATCCACTAAATCTGGTCTTTTTTTTTTTTAAGATTTGTTTATTTGAAAGTTAGAGTTACACAGAGAGAGGAGAGACAGAGAGAGAGAGAGGTCTTCTATCCACTGGTTCACTCCCCAGTTGGCCACTACAGCCAGAGCTGCACCCATCTGAAGCCAGGAGCCAGGAGCTCCTTCCAGGTCTCCCATGTAGGTGCAGAGGCCCAAGGACTTGGGCCATCTTCTACTGCTTTCCCAGGCCATAGCAGAGAGCTGGATCGGAAGTGGAGCAACCAGGTCTTTAACCAGCGCCCATGTGGGATGCCGGTCCTTCAGGCCAGGGCGTTAACCCACTGCGCCACAGCACGGGCCCCTATTTAATCTGGTCTTAATGATGATTCCCCTCAATATCTCTGGCCCTTTCCTAGGGTTAAGGATGGGAGGGAAGAGAGTCGTTGTGACTTCAGTGGATTCCCCCCACCACTCCCTAAAGGGCTGGACTTGCCTTCCTGGGGTAAAGACCCTTGACTAAGAATCCCAATCCTTTTACATGAGTCATTGTTTCTTTAAATTGACCACATGACTACCTCCCAAGGCTCCCTAAGAGCTGAAGATGTTTAAGTTATGGAAATTAAGGAGCAGGCCTGTTCCTCAATTCCCTGTGTGGCATGATGGTGATTAACCAATTAATGGCTGGGCAGGTGCCAGCCAGTACCAGGGTAATTATTAGATTGTAATTGCTATATTATTAGAAGGTAAATATAGGGTCGGACTGTCATCCACCCTGTGGAGGACATTTCATTCCTATTAGGCATAATTATTCCCCATTCTCTGGGAGCCTGTGATTTCCAATATAATTATATACTGTTTGCCAACTCCATCCACATGGGATGGGGTTCAGAATCAGACAATGAGGGGAGGTATGGGGCAGGAGCTTAAGACTCACAGAAGCATCAGGGTTTAGAAGTTAAACCAGCCAAGCATATCCTAAGACAAAGGGCCAGCTAAGGCAGAGGAAGAAAGAAGGAAGCTTAACAGAATCCTCTGCTCATAGCATCTGGGAAACAAACCGTCCCAGTCTTCATTGTCTTAAGCTTCCCACAGACAGTATGGTTCACTCATTCATTCCACCCAAAGCGGCTGGGTGGGCATTATGCACAGCACTAGAGAGAGACAGAAAAATAAAACAGGGCACCTGCTCCTGAAAGTCCAAGTTGTGGACTCCCCTACCTTATACAAAAGCCGAGGTTCCCTCATTGGCTACCCTTGCCCAAGTCTCTCCAAGAAACAGAGCTCATAATTCAAAAACCAGAAGGTCATCCATGAGGCTAAGAGGTGCCTTCTCACTTGCAAATAAAGAACTTTTAATGCTTGACAGGAGCATGCAGGTGTGACAATTGAGACATAAAGTTGATAAAGAACCGTGAGAGCGGCTGGGTGAGAGCACGGGGAAGCAATGTTTCCAGCCACACAGCTCTGATCAGGTGCAATCTGCAAAATCCAGAGACACGACTTTTCATACTAACGTGTAATAATACCATTTATCACCTATAACAAGAACTTGGTTCTAACAAACATTTACACCAAACCTGTTTCTCATAAATCAAATAACAAACCCCTGGCCCATCTGAGATGTGTTTTGTATCTGGGAGTCTCACTATTATCTCATCTGTTATAATTTGCTTCAGAAATGTTTGGCCAAAAGATTAAAATAGACACACTCATTGCTCGTCAACCTCATGGGCTGGTGGGAAGCCCTTTTGGTTCTTCCTCTATTACTCAAGCCTTCTTTTGAGTTCTCAATGGCTGCCCTGTAGTTCTCTCAGACTTGAGGGCACTAGATTGGAAGGGTTGGACTGCTGGTTCAACTAGAAGAGGCAGAGGACTAACCAGATCAGAGAAGTTTAATTATCTACCAGTAATGTAAAAGTGAAAATAAGGGCACAGGTGCACAGCAATGAAGACACTGTTTGAGATTCCCAAACTCTGAGTGCCTGGCGAGTCCCAACTCTACCCTCTAGTCCAGCTCCTTGCCAATATGCACCCTGGGAAGCAGCAAGTGACAACTCAAGTACTTGGATCCCCGCCACCCACACGGAACACTGTATTGGGTTCCAGACTGATTCAGGCATTTGAGGAGTGAACCAATGGATGGAAGATCTTTGGCTGTTTCTCTCCCTCTGTCTCTCTGCCTTTCAATTAATGTAATGTTATATAAATATATATGTATAATAGAAATTATTATAATAGAATTAAATTGGAAATTGAGACAGGGGCTCTGCCTTCATGAAATTTATAAGAACTTTTTACCCAGTGTCACACTTAATCCTCACAACCTGACAGATTGGCCTCATGTTCTTACTGGCACTAAGTGACCTACTCAGCGTTCCACAGATAGAAAGAGCAGAGCAGGTTTTCCAGCACTGATCTGTCTGGTTACAAGTCCATGCTCTTTCTACCCTCTCCATATCCCCTTCCCATCCACAAGAAAGCCTGGCTCTCAGAACACTGAAGATCCTCCACCTCAGTTCCCAGGTGGCCCTGCAAGTGTGACGTGTTGTCTCCTGTCCACCCGGCCAGCCACTAACCACTGTTCAATTGAATGTTTATTATCTTGTGGTACACAGTTACCGTAGCAATAAAATTTATACTCAACGATACAGAACTGCCATGATTTCAGCTACTAATGGAATTACTATTTTTGTTTGTTTTAAAGTCATAGCAATAAAATAGACTCCCAACAATACTCGGGCAGTTTTTTATGTCTTTAAAATTTACTGGAAGTGAGAATCATAACAACATAATGCCTGTAAACATACAAATTGTCTTCCTGGAAAGAGGGGCTTTGGTTTCTCTCATGGTGAGGTCTGCAGAGTGAGAGATTGATGGCAGTTTAGGAGGGAAACGCTGATAAACACTGCAACCTTAGACTCCCAAGGGGTCTGGGCCACATGAGTCAACATTGGATGAGTTCAGGCATAAAGAGCCATCCTTTCTCCCCTCCAGGAGCATCCAAGAAAGTCACCAACAAGGAGAAGAGAAGAGAAAGAACACCTGGATGTACCAGGAGTCCTGGTGGCTCTGCAGCACACTCCTTCTACAGGAAGAGGTATGAACAAAGTGTGTCACACCCCTTGTTGTCGCTGTATGTCACGACCTGGTTTCTAGTCCAAAGTTCAAGGAGAAACTATAAGGTAAAGGCAGACAAAAGAAGAAACCAACAGCACCCAGATGGTAGGCCTAATCTTGAACTCTCTCTGAGATTAAGACCATCTGAAGTACAAGGAGTTTTAGAAGATGTCCTTCCCAGGAACCTCAATCTATGGCTTTGAAGTTTGCCTGCAATTCTCACCACTCCATTGGGGTGAGACACAACTCCAGAAGGGCCTGCCAGATTATAAGTATGTCACCATTGGCATGACACATTCCCATTCTAGCTTATCAATCCAGCTATCTTCAAAAGCAGCGCTCTCATGGGAGAAGACCCCCGATAAAGAAAATCTGATGGAGAGCAGGGGTGAGATAACATAGAAAAAGGTTCCAAGTGTAGAAGAAAGAGAATGGTCTGGCTGGGCCACTAATGAGAGAAAGAAGCCTAGGCAAACAGCCAGTGAACGAACACAAAGGAGGGCAAGTTTGAAAAGGTACTGATGGGAGGGAGAGCAAAAAAGGGAAACTTCTCTCCTCAGAGACAAAGGCTACAAATGCAGGCATCATAGAGGAAGCAGAGGCAGGGCCCACTGGCCTGGTTCTGGATCAGGGGCCACAGGGGGCCATACTGCTTGACTGGAGAGCCTAGCATGGAAAATAGGAGACTATCAAAAGACAAGGTGTCAACGAGATGCCCGAATAAGAGATTCAGAGGGAAGACAATGCTTTGAAAGAGAATTTGTCCAGCAGCCCAAACAGGCATGAAGACTAAGTAGCCCAAATTCAGGGCCTAAGGAATCAGACAGTCACCCTGCTCAGTGTGGTCATCTGAGTCATCCTGAATGAAGGGCCACACTGTGACTATGGAAGGCCGTAATGCCCAGAATGCCCTTACACAAATGATGGACCTGGCTTGTAATGAATGCATGAGGTCCTACCAGGAGATAAGACAAAGGATCACGTCAGGGAGCAAAAGTCACCCTGTGGGAATCCTGAATTACTTCAACACCCAATATGGCATGGAAGTGGGGTACAAGGAAGGAGCTGAAGGCCTAGAGATCCACATCCCATCCACTTACCCTAAACAAGCACGCCTGTGATGTACGTGTCTACTCAGCTACCCACGGCTGGCCCACGTGATCTTCACCCTCACGTTGCTGGGCCCTGACAGTGCACAAACCTGCCCTCATTTTAGCAGACACAATCAAGTCTGACTGCTCATCCCCACCCTGGGGCTTTGGATGACAGGGAAGAAGCCAAGTCCAAAGCCACTCTGTGGGCACTTGGAAGTCTGGCTTAGCTGGACAAGGACCTGGTAGCATACGTGCCACCTCCTCTGATCCCAGCATTGGAGGGTGTCAGTTTGATCAAGCTGAGGCTGACCTTTGAAGAGTGAGAGAGCGAGGTTGGAAGCCACTGAATTGGCTGTTTCATAGGACAGAAGCTGACACAGCAAGAGCTGAGCAACACTCAAAAGTGATTTAGTGCCCACTCTGCTGCAAAATTCTAAAGGGAAGAAGGCAACTGTGCAGCAACCCAGCGCTGCAGGGGCACGTAGCTATCCACCTCTGCTACTGCACTGAGTCCTGTGACCAACAGCCAACTCTCAGCAGCACTGAGTGGAAAATAACCCAGGCCAAGTGGTAACAGCACTTCATCTCCCCTACCATTCAGTACATTTCTAGGGCTCTGTCCAGATGGTCCAAGTGCCCACCAGGATTGCCCACCTACCTGCACTGCCTCTTCACATCCTACCCCTTCTTTAAAGAGAACCCAAGTCTTGACCCATTCCCCCCTCCCCAGGAAGCCTTCTCTAAAGACCCCAGCCCAGGGAGAGCAGCCCCTTATGATCTTTCAGAACTCATGTTGCCTGTTTCCATGCATGGCTTTATCACAGTCTCCCCTGTCCATAGTGCATAGAGACTGTGTAGAGAAGAACCTTGTTCTGCAACAAAAGTGGGCATCATCCGATCTATTGAGGGTGCAAATAGAACAAAAAGGTAGAGGAAAAGCGAGTTTGTTCTCTATCCTTGGGTCACAACATCTACTTCCTCCTGCACTTGGACTTTGGTGTCCAAGTATGTGTGGGTGTGTGTCTGTATCTGCAAACAAACACACACACACATACACACTATTGTTCTATTTCTCTGGAGAATGTTAACTAATACAACACTCAAAAAAAATGTTCTTTTTGGGGTAGGCACTTAGCCTAAGGGTTAAGATGCTGGTTAAGTTACCACATTCACATTGGAATACCCACGTTCAGTCCCTGGCTCTGGCTCCTAGTTTCAGCTTCCTGTCAATGTAGATCCTAGGAAGCAGCAGTGATGGCTTGTGAGAGATCTGGATTGAACTCCAGGCTCTCAACTTCAGCCTGGCCCAGGACCAGCTATTGTGAGCCCTTAAGAAGTGAACAAGCAGATAAAAGCTCTTTGTCTTTCTGACTCTGTGTGTGTGTGTGTCTCTGACTCCCAAATGAATAAACAAATAAATTTTTAAAACTTTTTTTATGAGCCAGTAACAATAAGAGTGAGGAACAGGTGTTGCGGCACAGCAGGTTAAGCGGCCACTTGTAATATCCCACATCGGAGTCCCGCTGCTCTGCTTCTGACCCGGCACCCTGCTAATGTGTCTGGGAAGCCAGTCAACATGGGGGACCCAGATGGAGTTCCTGGCTCCTGGTTTTGGCCTGGCTCAGTCCCAGCTATTTCAGCCATTTGGGGAGTAAATCAGTAGATGGAAGATATCTCTCTCTCTCTGTCACTCTGCCTGTCAAATAAATAAATCCTTTTTTAAAAATAAGAAGAGTGATCTGTCACAAGTTCTTTTATTTACTATTTCTGTCTGCAGGGCAGGGCACGAAGGCTCTGTGGGGCCCCAGGGATCCCAGCAGCCCCTTCCATAGGGGTGAAAGGCCTCCAGATTCACTTCCGGGGGCATAGCCACATCCCCCAAAGGCAACGAGATCTGCTTGTTGTGTGTGCCTGTGTTTAAACAACTGCCATGGCTACAGTGATCTCACAGGTTCTTACAGAGCAAGTGCTGATAATAGCTCAAGTTCTAGCTCTTTTCTGCTAATTGAACTTAGGCGATTTAGTTAGCTTTTCGATGCCACAGGCACCATGAAGAAACCGAGTCCTACCTCGTGGTGTGTAGAGTCTAGGGACCTCATGAGGGTTAATGGATTCACACAAATGGACACACTATGGATGTTCCAGTAGTGCCAGCCTGACCCCACCCATCACCACCTCATTCAATCAGTGCTTAGTACTTAAGAAAACTCTTTCCTGAGGAGGGCACTGTGGCGCAGTGGGTTAAGTCACTGCCTAGGATGCCCACCTTCCATACTGAAGAGCCTGGGATTGAATCCCACCTCCACTTATGATCCAGTTCCCTGTCAATGCACCCTGAGAGGCAGCAGATAATAGTTCATGGGTCCCTACCAGTCATGTGGCAGAACCGTATGGAGTTCCAGGTTACTGGCTTTGGCCTGGCCCAGCCCAGCTGTTGCAGGCATTTGGGGAATGAACAAGCAGATGGGAAACATTTTCTTTCTCTCTCTCTCTCTCTCTCTCTCTCTCTCTCCCTCATTTTCCCCCACCATCCTGTGTCAAAATAAATAGAAATAAACTTTTTTTTTTTTTTAATTTTTGACAGGCAGAGCGGACAGTGAGAGAGAGAGAGACAGAGAGAAAGGTCTTCCTTTTCTGTTGGTTCACCCTCCAATGGCCGCTGTGGCCAGTCATCTCGCTGATCCGAAGCCAGGAGCCAGGTGCTTCCTCCTGGTCTCCCATGCGGGTGCAGGGCCCAAGGACTTCGGCCATCCTCCACTGCCTTCCCGGGCCATAGCAGAGAGCTGGCCTGGAAGAGGGGCAACTGGGATAGAATCCGGTGCCCCAACCGGGACTAGAACCCGGTGTGCCGGCGCCGCTAGGCGGAGGATTAGCCTGTTGAGCCACGGCGCTGGCCAATAGAAATAAACTTTTAAAACCACCTCTTTCCTAAACATCATTCTGCATGACCCTCACAACAACCCCCAAGAGATATCCTATTACAATGAGATCAAAATCGAAAGAGTTTATGTAACTGTAACTCAGGAAGACACCACTAGTGAACCTAGAAACACCATTCAGTGAGACTGATCTGATTCCAGGCTGCCTGGCCAGGACCACACAGCATTGAGGTGGTGCCTAAGGATGGTACTCCTCACCAGAGGTCCTAGGTTAGTAGCCAGCCAACACCTGAGTTAGAGGCAGGCAGGGACTCAGGGGCTGAGAGGCGTTGCTGCCAGTGGGCAGAAACATCCTTCTCACACTGCTCACTGCCCTGTGCAGTAAGGGCCGGGGCTGATAACGCCCTGGCGTGGCTGACATCCTGCATGAGGGCACACTGCTGCCTTGGCCTGACGCAGGATGCTGAGGAATCCCACCTCCAGTCTCCATGGCAATGCTAATGGCGCAGGCATTACCCAGGGAGCGCTTGCTGGCCCTGCCCTTCTTCTGGGCACAGAGAAACAGGACCCCCAAATTCCAGCCCAACTACCCCCTGCAGAGTCTAAGTGCCCCTTACAACAGCACCATCATGAGACTACGAGAGAAATTCAGGGCAACCAAGAAAGTTTCCATTGCCCTAAACGTCTCCCCAACCTCCAGACGTTTGTGCTAAGGCTTCAAGGAGATGTGGGAGGGAAAGGGCGTGGAAGGAAACTCGATGAGCTGCAGCCATGTGTCAAGCATCGTGCCACCTTCTTCAGGCCAGTTATCTCCTCTGACCCACACACGTCCCTAAGGAGAAAGGTGTCAATACCCTCCTTGTACAGATAAGGACAACAAACAGAGAAAATGCAGAGCAGTGCTTAGCTAAACCAGACTTTGAGTCCAGGCCTATCTGAAATCTATGACTCTGAAGGGGTAGCATCACCCTCGCTCGATCATCTCCGCCCCCAGGGACTGGGGCTCGTGATGGCTAGTTGAGAGGAAGGCTGAGGAAATGGAACACAAGTCGGGGCAGTGCAAGGTCAAAGGTAAAAGATGCGGGCGTTATTAGGGGAAAGACTAAAGCCCAAATTCACCTAAGGGAGTCCGACACGACTCAGCCTGTCCTCCTCCTGCGGCCCTGACACCCCTTTTCTGGGGAAGAAGGAAGGCGAGGAGTGGAGTCTATAACAACTCAGGGGGACACACTCGGCACCCACTAGGAGAGGGCAGGCAGAGGAAGAAGGGGAGCAGCAGCCCTCTGGCTCCTTGTGGGCCTGTCCTCCCTGCCACAGTCAGGGAGAGACCAGAATGCCACCCTCCTACAGACTTGCATTAAGAAGAATCAAGGAAATAATTACAGGATGGAGAGGATTTATTAAATTGGATAAGTCCTAGCTACAGCCTTCTTTTTAGGCTTCGAGTGGTTTGTGTATTTTTTTCATTAAAGCTGCATAATAAAATAATTACATAATTAGTGAGGAATGTGTTACCTTTCAAGAAGGCCTCCCCTCCCCCAGGCTCCATCTCTAGCTCTCATGAGGATGAACTAAGTGGAGAAGAGAGGGCCACCCTAACCATCAGCAACTCCCAGAGGTAGGAAATCAAGGTTCCTACCCCACCCTGCTTCCAACCGTGCCCAACTCTCCCCACCAAATGGAGAGAACCATCAGCTGCTCTGGCTGGCTCAGCACCCTGAGGATCGTTCTCTCCATCTTCCTCTCGACTCTACCAGTGTGACTGCGTGATGGGCAGTGCTGAATTCTACCTGTGCCCTGGACTCCTCGACAGCAATGGAGGTTAAGAAGTCTCTGTACCCTCTGGGATCCCGACAACAGCTCACTACACACAGACAGACATCCATTCCTGTGTAACTGAAACCAGACTCACGGAGGCGCCCTGTGTTGACCTGTAACAAGGTCAGGCACAGCCTGTCCAAAGTTCCATTCTTCACCTCATGAATGATTCATGGAACTACTTGTCCCCACTGATCGACTGGAACGAAATACTTGGCAACCGAACCTGGGTTCAGCCTCTCTCCTTCTCCCAGGACCCTGAGCTTTGGCCCATCCCCAGCCTGTGCCAGCAGACAAAGCAGCCCTCAGGTGAGACACCCTCTGACCTACCATCTGACCCGCCTCTCTCACACCTGTTCTTCCTAGCTTGCTGTCTGCCCCCTAGGGACAGAAATGCCCTGCCTCACTCCTGGGAGGCTGGCAGATCTTGGAGCTCTTTGCAGAGCCGTCTCCCCGTTGCCAGGCTCACTTTTCCTCCTTGCAATAATCCTTCTGAATAAAATCCTCCTTACTAAGCCCAGATTTGACTTTTATTTGACAATGACCGCTGGCAAGTCATCTCACTACATTTACTTCGTCTGTAAAGTCAGAAAAACATACCACAACATTATACAATCAAGAAATCGGAGACACCTAGGTGGTCTTTAAGTGCAGGCTCAAGTCTTCAGGACTGGATTCCCCTCCACAAATGGATGCCAGCATCTGCCCCTGAGGCCCATTCTCTGCCCATTCTCTGCCTCCAAACTCCAGACCAGCCCAGGATCTTGCCCAGGCTTCCAGGGCCAGGAAGCCACCACTCCCTCCCCCAGGCACATCCATCCCTCATTCATCACTGTCACATTCCACAGAGGACTTTTATTTAACAACCAATTTATTTCCAATTTAACTAATCTGAGGATGGCCCATCTCTCTCTCTCTCTCTCTCCTTCTCCCTCTCTCACGCAAACCAACCAACGAGGCCTGGGTGTAAATAGACTTACAAACCAGCATGCTAAATAATATAAACTCTCATCATAGCACCATCAGGAGATAGGGAGAACGGGGAAAGGGGTGGTGAGATTGCAAGGAGATAAAATATGCAAGCCCCCAAGATAAACAATGCCTGCAGCCCTCCCTCCTGGCCCTTGCACTTGGCATGGCTTGGAATTATTTATTTATTTGTCTCTGATTCCTCGGCTCACCTTGAGCCCCAGACAAATGCTTCATAAACAATGTATGAGATGCTAACCAGCCTGGGTCGGGTGGGAGCAGGCAGGTGATAAGGAGGTGTGCATTATCTGGCCCAGGCCAGGTTCTGCTGCCCAGCTGCTTGGGCTAAAGCTTGGAAAAGCCCACCTGCTTGCACTTGGGCAGAGCAATGGCCCTGGTACAGGGACATCCTCCTTGTTGAGGGGGACAGCTGATCAGTAGCCTACGAGGCCCCGTTCTGCCCCAGGAACACACGTGGGCCCTCTAGGGATATCCAGGGGCAGGAGGGCTTTGTTTATAAGCAAACAGGGCAAGGTAGAAGCTCAAGGCACCAGCCAGGCTGGGCAGGCTGAAGGGTGTCCCAATAGGCCTGGTGGCTGCGTGGTGTCTCTTGCTCCCCAGCCCCCCTTCCTCCAGATTCTGGGGCCATGTACACATCCCAAGAGTTCCACCCCAGGCCGCACCCCTCTATGGAGAAGATGCATCAGGTTAGGCAATTGAATTTTACATGGAAGGGAGCAGCTTAATGGCTGGGTGGCTTTCAGTAGGCGCACTCGCCTCACCTCTCACTCAGCGCCCTTTCTTGAAAAGGAAGGCCTTGAACTAGCCAATCTCTGAGCCTCTCCCTGCTTCAGCCTCTTTAGGTGGAGCCACAGAGAAGGTGACACAGCTGCTGAGAGATTATCTGGTCCCCCGCCCACACTGAGACCTGCCAACATGTCTTAAATCACACCTGCGAAACTCTACCTCACTCTGGGCTGTCTCAGCTGCCTTGGAGAGCAGAGCAAGGTTATGTTAAACAAACACCGCCTGGTTATTAGAAACATACTGATAGTGTCTGTGCGGCTCCGGGAACGGAGACGTCCCCCAGCGGGGCTCCAGCAAGCACCACACCACTGAGCAGCTCTCTGCAGCCCCAGGACCAGGATGGGGCCGCTCCAGCCCAGATCAATCCTACCCTTGTCCCTTCTCTGCAGCTCCCCTAATCCCATGGCTATATCACACTCATCCTGGGGGGACCCAGCCCGCAGGCCTGCTGATTCCATTTAAGAAGGATGATGTAGCTGGGCATGGTTCTTAGTCGGAGAAGAAACTGGAGCCCAAGCCAATTAGAAGAGGGCGTGTTCATTGAGAACAAAGGTATCTCTCCTGCAGGGCTGAGTTCAGGATTACAGCTTACGGTATAAAAGGGGGTTGTAGGTGGGAACCCTGCATTTTAAGAGTAGGGAAAGGCCCAGGAGTAAGAGAGGAGGGGGAGAGGGCCCTCCCTGCGGAGGCCCAATTCTCTAAGGAAGAAGCCGAGGAGAAAGAAGAGAAGGAGAAAGAAGCAGTAAGCTCTGGGCCCCTCCCCCATATCCCACTGCAACATGGCTGGATTCCTCTAGTGGCCAGAAATATTTAATCGAATACTTTTGTTTGGATCTTGCATCCCTGGTAACCTAGCCATGTTACCATGGCAATCCCTGAGTAATACATCTCGATTATTTATGGCCTTGCAAATGGGGTGGGGCACTGCTCCAGGCCCCGCAAAAGCAGCGGGAAGGTAGGAGCCTCATTTCCTCCTCTCACTGTTCCCAGCAGCCCCAGAGGAGTGGGAGAAGGAAGATGCTATTTGGTTGGCTGGAAATAGTTCAAAGCCTTTTAGAATGGAGGCTCTCTGCTCCCTGTTCTGCTTTTATGTCGCTTAGAGCTCCCTTGCTTCCCCTTCCTCCCAGCCTGGGCTTGCCCAGCTCTCCCAGGTTACCCCCCACTCTCCAGGGAGACAGAGGGAGTCAGGAGCAGCTAGAGCTTGGGCACCCAGGCCTATCACAAGCTGGGTCAGAAGTCCCTTCATGCCACCTGCGGCATGTGACCTCAGACACGTGACATCGTCTCCCAGCGGCTCGGGTTCTTCAAGTGCCAAGTGAAGACAAGAAGTGATACCTGATACTTCAGAGTTGCTGTGAGGGAGAAATGCAACAATGCACACAGAGCTCTTAGCATCGTGCCTGGGACAGAGAAATCATGATTAATCTTTATTACATTATCCACCTGCCAGCACACCTTTGCCTGTGGATGGAAGTTGGGATAAGGGGCGGAGCAGTGAGGGGCAAGAGGACAGAGCTGGAGATGGGCAAGGTGTGCGTGCAGTGAGAAGGGGTTTCCAGTGTTATTCTCTTGTCCAGTGCTCCTGAGACACAGAGCAATGGACACCTTCAACCCAGGCCCTCAGTCTGCCCCTCTTGCCTCGCCACCCCTGCCCCTAAATCTGCGACCATGTCCTTATTTGGAAACCGTGAAGCTGACATCACACTGGGTTAGAGTACTCCCGTCTTAATGCAATGACCAGGACCCTTGCAACAAGAGGCAGATTTGGGCCACAGACACACACACACCACCAAGCAGCAGGGCGTGCAGAGGTAGGAGACAGGCATGAAATGGGTTCTCCCTCAGCACCCTAGAAGGAGCCAACCCTGCCAGAACTGAGACTCCAACCCCCAGAACCACGAGGGAATGAATTCCCACTGGGTGAAGCCACCCAGCTGAGGGACATTTGTTACAACAGCCCAAGGGGACTAGTACAGGCTCCAAGACTGACTCCTGGCTATGTGTGCCCCCTCAGGCCTCAGAAGCAGCCCGTCTCCCATTATTCTGACAGTTTTCTCTCTGCACTCACTAGCTGTGTGCCTGTAAGTGAACGCCTTGCCTCTCTGAACTGTATCTGTGAAATGGGAGCACTGGTGCCTGTCTAGTCGGCTTCTCGGGCTTGCAGAGAGACTGGCATTCAGCCTGTTTGAAACAGTCATCTTGAAGGCAGTCCATGCTGTGACCCGTGGTGTTTCACAGAACAGCTTGAGCCTCCCAATTCCCTCATGCTTAAGTCAGCGCCCTGGAGCTGGCACTGGGGCCTCATGGGTTGAACCACAGTCCACAATGCTGGCATTCCATATGGGCACTGGTTCGTGTCCCGGCTGCTCCACTTCCATCAAGCTCCCTGCTAATGGCCTAGGAAAAGCTGTGGAAGATGGCCCACATGCTTGGGCCCCTGCCACCCACATGGGAGACCCAGATGACACTCCAGGCTCCTGGCTTTTGCTTGGCCCAGACCTGGCCATTGCAGCCATTTGGAGAGTGAACCAATAGATGGAAGATATCTGTGTGTGTGTCTGTGTGTGTGTGTCCCTCTCCCTATAACTCTGCATTCCAAATACATAAATAAATCTAAATAAATAAATAAATAAGCCAGGGCCCCCTCCCTGGTGAAGGGCAGGAGGAGGACTGGCTCACAGCCTGTTGGCATCCCGGGCCTGGCCCTAAAACCCATGCCCCAGGGCAAGTGTGGCCCAGGGCATAGATACTTTTCGAGTAGGCTCACTTAGAGCACCAGCCAAGAACTACCACCAGTGAAACCACTGGAATTCTGGGTAATGAGGAAGGCTCAGAGGCCAACAAAGGGGAGGAACCCAGGGCGAAAAATCGCATGACAAATCTCTGTGAACCCACATACACTACAGGTTGGCCTCCAAGGAATTTCTGCCCTCTGCCTCTGATGACATGGGCACTCACCCAGAGCCCCAGGGTCCCTCCTCTGTTCCTTGGTGGCACCAGGCTCTTCACTTCCTACGATTCAGCTTGACTTACCTTGCCTTTACTACCTGAGTGTGCCGTCCACCCTTCCAGCTATGGCCACCTGGGCCATTGCCCTGCATGTCTATGCTGCTCTATCCAAGGTAGGGGAGGACTCTCTCCCAGTGGTGGAGCCACTGCTGGGTCTCAGAAAATGATGGCCCAAAATATGCCTCTGTGGGCTTCATGCAGGGCACCTGGAGGGCAGCAGATGCAGGAGGGGCTCTCCCTGAAGGCCTCCCACCTTCCTAACACTGGGTGCTCCAGGAGGTGTTCCATGGCAGGAATCCCTTCCCCAGGTACCCCATCTTCCTGGGGAAGCTGATGTGTATCACAGAATGGAAGGTGAGCATTGGCGCGTTGGCATGACACCCACAACCCAGATGGACTTTTTCCCAGGCTGTCGCCCAATCATGTCCCCTGAAGCCCATTTACTCTTCCTCCAGAACTTCCTGCATCCCTCACTTCCCTGTCCCCTAAGAAGAGAGCACACATGCTTCTACATCTCATTGGATAACTGAATACTCACTTTCCAGTGGTGCCCCACGCATGTAACATATGTGTATGCTTGTTCTGGAAATCCGTGTATTGTCACTTTATTGCTCAGATTCACAGGGGAGAGAAAGTCCTCTCACCCCTATCCATCGGAAGATGGACCCTACCTACAGCTCTCAGTGTCTTGCATGCTTGGCCTCTCACTGGACAGACTCCTGCAGTTTTTCATAGCCTTTCCTCCCTTGGAATATGACAGTGAATCCTGGTGGAGATGGACAGGAGGGGTGACCTGTACTTGCACTGGCACCAAACAAACGACTCCTCCCTGCCAACTCTAACCCATGCCCAGGCCCCTGCTGGCACTGCCCCTCACCCTGCCTCTCACCCTGCCCCCAACTCAGACACCAAGTCAGCCCAGGATCTCAGCCTAGACACTGCTCCTCGCACAAGTCCCCAGTGCCTCCCACCTTGGGCTCCCCAGCCTTGCACACTCCTTCCTTTCCCCGCAAAGAATGCCTCCTCATCCAGGAAGTCTTCCCTAGACAGTCTCTAGGCTATTAAGAGCTGCAGCCTGTGTGCCCCCAGCATCTGGACTTCTCTACGAAACATCCACAGCACTTAGTCAATGTTCGATCTTTCAATCTGGCTGTGAGCTCCATGAGAACAGAGACTTGAATCTCCCTTGTTTATAATAAATCCTCAGTGCCTGAAGATTGCCTAGCACATAATAGATGTTGAATAAATATATTTGGAGTGAATGAATGGTACTTAAGGACGCCTTGTCAGGACACTAAGAACAGCTGTTCTCTGTACATCCGTGGGGATGGCAATCAGAAGGTTGCATGTTTTAGACTAAGCCTGAATGACATGCTGTTGGAAGAGAGGACAGTGCTGGGGGTGAGGGTGTGTGTATGTGCGCAGGTGTGTGCACTGCAGCAGATGTCACAGTGTCCGCTCTGGCCCTGGAGGTGGCAGTGGCTGGGGACACCCCCTCTCTCCAAGGGAAAAGTACATGGACAGGTCTCAGAGATGTGGAGGCCTGAGTAGAGCAGATAAGGAGGGCCTGGAAGATCCAGACCTGTGGTCCCAATCTGCCACCCCCAGACCCCTATGGGCTCCCCCAGGTAGTAACAGGGCTCACAAGCTATTTTAATGTTTGTGTATGCCTTGCAGAAATGACATATTTCCCAAAGATAAGGCTGCACGACTACTAACTGAGACATCATTTCTCTGCTTTTGGCTGGAATTATATCGACTCAGTGTGATAACACTACTAATCTCATGCTGATCTGAGCCCCTGATTGGCAGTTGTACATGGCTTTGATTAATAAAAAAATAGGAAAACAAATTATTACTTGATAAATGCAGTTTGTTTGGTCGACAAAAATCTTTTAAAATATGGAGCTCACAGTGCAAAGGAAGGAGAGATTATACTGTGAAGAGCACAGCCTTTAGAACCAGGCTCCCTTTCAAACCCTGGCTCAGCCACCTCCTCACAACAGGTTCCACTGGTCTCTTAACTCTAAGCATCAGTTTCTTCATACATAAAATGGGAGTCACAAAAATATCCATCTCGTGAGGTCACTGGGAGGCTCAAGTGGGGGACAGAATGCACCGAGCTTATGGGTGGCACAGGGGAATTGTCATCCAGTGTCAGCTCTTATTATCATGTCACCATCACCATCCAGATCACCACCGGATCTTTCCTGAGGTTCAAGGCATGCCAGTTATCCCTGTTTTTGCAAAGAGGAGGGGCACTTGGTAGGCCTGCTCCTCACTGACAGGGAAGCAGGTTTTATCTGCCAGGGGGGCTAGAAATTAAGAATGGATTGGGGCTGGTGCTGTGGCACAGTGTGTTAAAGCCTGGGCCTGCATCACCAGCATCCCATGTGGATGCTGATTTGAGTCCCAGCTTCCAAACCAGCTCTCTGCTGTGGCCTGGGAAAGCAGTAGAGGATGTCACAAGTTCTTGGGCCCCTGCACCCACATGAGAGACCCAGAAGAAGCTCCTGGCTCCTGGCTTTGGATCAGCTCAGCTCCAGCAGTTGCAGCTATTTGGGGAGTGAACCAGTAGATGGAAGACCTCTCTCTCTCTCTACCTCTCTCTGTAATTCTTTCAAATAAATAAAATAAATCTTAAAAAAAGAAGAATGGATTCTCCACCAGATGACCAGATGTTAGACTTAATGTATGAGTCTTCTATTGCAACACAACAAACTGCTACAAAGTTCATGGCTTTGAGCAAAGGTACTTGTTCAAAGTCTGCAGGTCAGAGGCTGGGTGGGTTTAAATGAATTCCCTGTTTAGGATCTCAGACCTCTGCCTACTGCAGAGGTCTTGGGGAAGAACTGGCTTCCAAGATGACTCAAATTATTGTCAGAGCCCAGGCCTTGTGGCTGCAGGACTGAGGTCCCGAAGCCCTTGCCGGCTCTCACAGGGCTGCTCTCCTGCAGGCTGCCCACACCCCTTGCAGCTGGGCCCCTCCATCTGCAGGCCAGCAACGACTCACTGAATCCTCCTCCTGCTTCACTCTCGTGTCCCCTTCTGCCACCAGCCAGAGAAAACCCTGCTGCTAAGGGGCTCATTTACTTAAGAGCAGGCCCACCCCACTGATCTCCCTCTCTTAGGGTCAGAGGTGCCACAACAGGTTCACAAGGGATACCAGACGCCTAGGTTCTGCTCCACTCAAAAGAAAAAGGATGAAGGTCATCAGGGGTCATTCTAGGATTCTGCCCATTCAGGAAGAACATGAGGGGACCCGATCCCCCATCCTGTGGATTGCAAGGGTTTTTTTGTTTTTGTTTTTTTCCAGTTAAGACGAGGGAGGGACAGCATCACCATGAAGAGATATCATTCCTCACATAGGAGACTCCCACCAATTCCACCATCAGGGTCCTCCAGAGCTGTTGGCAACTCAGGGCTTCCAGGAATTTGTGACCCAGAACTGCAGGCCCGGGAAGCAGAAGCTCATTGGCCTCTGGCTCCGCCCTCCCTCCCTTCCTCCGCCCTCCTCCCTCAGCAGAGCCTGGGAGCCAGCTCTCCTCCTTTTGTTATTTAGTCGCCACCTTCCTCTCTCCTCTGTTGGTTTCTGTTCAAAGCCTCCATGATTCCTGGGTGGCCATGGCCCCAGCTCTGTCAGGCACCTCTCCAGCTTCCTTGGTCCATAGAGCAAGCCTCATTTAACCCTAGGTGGATTCCAGACACCATGGTCTTTTACTGGTTAATACTGGTTAATACCAAGGTACTTCAAAAAGCTCATGGGAAATGGAATTAAAAGATAAGTTTATTTTGGTGCAAAAACCTTTTTAAATTCAAGCATACAAGGGGTCTTCAAAGAGTTCATGAAAAATGCATAATATGAAAAACTATGCATGAATTTCAAAAAAGTTTTACACTAAAATAAATCTACCTTGAATTCCACTTTTATGAAAACTTTTTGAAGTCCCCTCGTACAGTTCTAGGCCCAGCACACAGCTGCCACCCCACTGCATCTTGTGTGGCAGCCAAGGCTCACACACACCCCAATCAGCCCCTGCAGGTCAGCCTTCCAATCAGGAGCTTCTGGACCCCCGCACGCTGCCCTCCAGCTCTGGCTGGGTGCTCTCTGTGAGATCAACATCCTGCTGCATAGCTCTTGGCCACCTCCCCAGAGCCTGCTCTCTACCCTCAGATCCTCCTGGTACTGTGAAATGACCTGCTCTGCCATACATCCAGTAGGTCACCTGACTTTCCTGGCCTTGGATTCCACATCTGTAACACGGGGACAAGGACGAGGCTAGATCAGCAGCCTCCATGTTTCTGGGGCATCACCTAGGGACTGTCTGATGCAGACCCTGGGTGTCACCCCACACAAGTGGCACCCAGGCCCTGTGCTGTTAGCGAGTCCCACAGGCAAACGGTGCCAGCAGCTCAGGAGGCCGGACCTCTCCATCCAGATGGAAACTCCCATCCTTCTGACAACCTCTGAGCCCCAGATAGCCAGAGGACTCCCAGTGCTCTCTGTCTGGGAGACTCCAGCTGGACACAAACAGCTCTTGAAGAGGAGGCTTGGGGCAGGGGCTGCACTCTGCCTCAGGCTCTCAGAGCATTTCCAGTGCCTGTTCTATCGTGGCAGCAGGACTGTATAGCAGGATTAGCCGAGTATGGCAGCCCCATCTTGTTCTCTGGGGTAAAGAAAAGTGTCCTTCCCCAGAGGACAGGTAGAAGGGCTGGGCCACTCCGCTGGAGCTGTCCACTAGGATACCAGGATGTGCTGTTCTCCTTCCCCCGGTTAGCTGGGAATCTGCTCCTGGCTGAGCAGCTGCAGGTTGTGAGGAAGGGATCCCACACACAGCCAGGGAAACCTCTCAGCTCACCTGCAAGAGAAGAGCAGGCGACAAGTGCCATGGCCAGGAGAGAACAGCGACTCCCTGTCACTCTGCCCCCATTAGCGCCTATACGATGAGCTCTGCCCACCAGCTGTGCTCATGGCTCACACAGGCACAGCGCTCACTGGTCACCATGCCAGCCAGCCCAGGGTCATCTCCCTGGGCAGCCTTGACCCCACCCCCACCCCCATCACAGTAAGTCTGAGGCTGCCCTATAACCTTCTCCCAAGCCCCAGGTCCATGAAAAGAACTGTGGGTGTGGGGCAGCAGCCATGTCCTCTACGGGTCTGTCTTCAGGCTTGGCCAGGGATGAGGAAGAGGGAGAGAGGCTGGGAAAGCCCCGGCTCCCTCACAGTGATGCAGTGGGGTTCCCAGTGGCTCCTACAGAGCTTTGGAGTCTCCTGGAAGGTGAAGCACTCCTAGGCTCCCACACATGGATATCCCCACAGGCCTCCCCAGGAGCCTTCAGGTTGCAAGTCAAAACACAACTATCAATTCTCTAATTGTTTTCCTCTTTCTCCCCAGGACATAGTAAACTCTCCCCCCTCCTACTCTCTCCATTGCCACCTGCAGCTAGGGAGGCTCAGCCCTCCAAGGGAAAGCTCAGGAGAGCCCAGGCCTGGCAGGGGTCAGGGGATTGGAGGGCCACAGCGAAGGCGGACTCCTCCCAGTCATGGCTGGAAATGGGTTTCCTGCCTCTCTGCCTGGGCTCCTCTCCCTCTGTGACTGGTTGGAAGACTTGCTAAAGACCCCCCAAAATGGGTCTGCTCCCCCAACCCACGGCAAGCCAATCACTACCCCAGGATGGTGAAAGAAATTGGGCATTTACGGCCAAGCACAGGACAAGGAGCAGGCACCTGTCGCTTGCTTTCTGGCCTCTTTGAAGGGTTCAGGGTGAAGGTTCTTAGAGACTGAAGCTGGAACTAAGACATGCATGATCAGCACAGGTCCCTGATTGGCTGGTGGCACTCGTGGCCTTGCTCTGATTGGCCAGCAACACGGTGCTCTTCAGGGAATTCTGATGATGGTAAAGTGGGCTCCAGTCTGGGGACTGCCTGCCATAAGGGATCATGATAGAAGTTTCATGAGTCTGGCAAGCAGGGACTGTAGGGCCAATTGCACCATGCCCTCCACCAAGTCAGTTAATTTCAGTGAAAGCAGAGCAAGGGAACTGTTAGGCTAAGGCAGGGAGACCCTGCGAGGCTAGGACCTGGTGGTCTCCAGCATCTGCAGGTAAGGCACTGTACAGGGGCTCCCCAGGCCAGACTGGACCCATGAAGGTGGAGCCCCAGCAGGCGAGGATTGGCCAGCTGGACCAGATGTGGATATAGGGCGGGAGGGAGAGGGAGAAAAATGACCTGGGAGAACCAGAAGCAGGGGTTTGGAAGAAATCTCAGTGGTTTCTGAACGTTAAATGAGGTAGTGTTCAAATGAGATGCAAATGACATGCAAATGAGTTTCCAGTAGTTTTGAAAAGAGGCACCAGTGATTTGGCTAACAGAAGAGCAGTTAATCTCTCTGCCACCAGAGACAGCCAGAGTGACCTCTCCTCAGGGACACTACCATATTTAGGAGCTGCCCAGCCTTTTAAAATCAGGCCCCCACCCACCAGGGCCCAGGTGCACCGCAGCACCACTTGCTCGTGTGTGCAACGCTCCCCATGGAGCACCTGCCCAGTGGCTTTCTTTGTTCTCCACGAGACATTTGGTAAGGAGCAAAGGTGCACCTCCAGATGTAGCATTCACAGCAGGATAGAAGTCTAGTGAAGGGGATGCTGGTGTCACCATGTCCCCCAGTTTACACATGACAGGACCCGACTGAGGAGAATACAAAGCAGTTTTTTGTCAGAACCAAGCCTAGAACTCAGGGCTCTGAGACCCCATATTCCTACCTGCTGCAGTTCACGGTCTCCTCCTTCTCTCACTGCTGTTCTTCGGTGAAAGCGAGATTTCCCCTCGGAGGCCACTCAGGAGGTGAGTCCTTACAGCCACTCACCCCCGAATACCCCATGTGGTTCGGGAAGTTTCTCAGGTCTCCCACCCACAAGACTCCTGCTTGCCCCATCCTTTCCCAAGCCAGACCCTGCGCAGACATTCCCGGATCAGAGCCTTCACCCGGCTGGGAATCCCCAGCTTGGGTCTGGGAGTGTCGGAGGAAGAACGTGAGGAGCTGGCAGAGGGCAGTGGCACAAGCAGAATCCATACTTCCCAGAGCTTCCAGGGGCTTGAGATGCCAGAAAAGACCTCCAGAGGGCAAAGGGGAGCTGGCTGAGACTCCTCTACAGGCAGAGGCTTGGGGAGAGGAGAGGCAGGTGGGGAAGCGCATGGGGCAGAGTGGAGGAAGAGGGACCACAGTCTGCTGCTGCTCCTCTGGAGGGGGCCCCCAACTGCGAAGTACCAGGTGTCCAGAAGAAGAGCCTCCGTTCATGTCCCCCAGGGAGGTTTACAGCCCGCCTCCTGTTAGCACCCCAGGACCCAGGTCCCCCACGATCGGATGGGCAGGGGATAAATCAGCACTGAACATGGCATTCACATGCTCAGAGCCCTCTCAGACACTCAGACAGGTGCCCTTGAATTCTAGGCTGGACACCCATTATGCTTAATGAAAACTTAATAAATGAATACAGTAATTGATTGGCTAATCCATTAATTATTGTTGGAGACCTCCCAGCAAGTGAGTTGTTACCCCTCCCTAGGCCCTGTAGTCTCCCCGCAGAGCCACTGAGTCTGAGCACACAGGTGGCCTCCAAGCCAGCCGAGTGGAGGAGGGTGTGTGGACTATGCAGACACCGTTTCTGAATTCGGCAGGGCCTGCCAAACCATAAGCACCAACCAAACCCCAGCTCCCTGCAGGGTCTGAAACATGAGCAGCAGATGGTATCCTCTCGATCATCCAACATCTGATTCTCCAGCCCAGAGCTGCACATCTTATTTAAGGACAGCGGGAGGCTGGGTAGAGAGGGCACAGGGAAAAAGCCACCAAATTTCAGTTGTCTCATCTTCAGATGCAGAGAGAGCTTGGACCCTCGAGCAGAGTGATTTCCCAGCTCTTCTAAGGCACGCCCACCCCGAGGATGGCAGGCCCGCAGGAGAAGGCCACAGAAAGCAGAAGCAGCGATAGACAGCGCTGGGATTCTCCTACCTCTTCCACCCCCACAGACCGCACTGGGTCCTATTCCCCAGCAGACAGGCGCAGGGCTGGGAAATCCAGAAGCCTCTTTGTGGACAGACACTGGCCAATGGTCATCAAAGAATTTACCCTCCTTACTGGGGCTCTTTTGAGAGTGAGAGATGGGTATATTAATAACAAGCCTTGCAATCTACGGAAGTGAAATTGACACTTTGAGAAGCAATGACTTTGAACAGCTCTTTTCTCAAATCTGTTGAGGAAGTTTTTTTTTTTTTCATACTATCTGTTGAATTCTTAACATAGTTAATCATAGGTGTATAAAGTTAATTGAAAATAGATCTTAGTTAAAAAAAAATAAGAATGGGAATAGGAGAGGGAGGAGGAGGAGGGGTGGGAGAGTGGGTGGGAGGGCAGGTAAGGTAGGAAGAATTGCCATATTCCTAAAGTTGTAATTATGAAATGTATAAAGTTTACATTCCTTAAATAAAAGGTTTCTGGGGAAAAATAAATAAATAACATGTCCTGAGCTCTCTCATAGGCTTCTGATGGTGGCCAGAGGGATGGAGCAGGTCAGCAAGTGAGCGGAGACCAAGAACCCTGCCTAGCAAAAGGGAACATACAAGTGTACATTGGATGGAGGGACTTGAAGCATTGGATGGCTATTCACATATAATTTGCATTTCTGCATTCACTAATGCAATATTTCCATAATGTCAAATAGTGGCAAAACATTGACAAATGATATAGAGATTCCATCCTCACAGAGCTGATAGACCACTAGAATACAGAACATTAATTTAAGACCAAATCATGTTCTCAACAGGGAAACACTAGTGATACAGAAACATTCAGAAAACACAGTGGGCTGGCGTTGTAGCATAGCAGGTAAAGCTGCTGCGTGTGGTGCTGGCATCCCATATGGGCACTGGTTCAAATCCCAGCTGTTCCACTTCTGACCCAACTCCCTGCTAATGTGCCTGGGAAATCAGCAGAAAGTGGCCCAAGAGTTTGGGCCCCTGCACCCACATGGGAGACCCAGAGGAGGCTCCTGGCTCTTGGCTTCAGATGGGTCCAGCTCCAGCCATTGTGACCATTTGGGGAGTGAACCAGCAAATAGAAGATCTCTCTCTGTTTCTCTTTCTCTTCTCTCTCTCCCTCTCTCTCTCTCTCTCTCTGTGTGTGTGTGTGTGTAACTCTGACTCTGACTTTAAAACAAATCTAAAAAAAAAAAAAGAAAACACAAGGGTCTTGTTTAAGGAAATTTTGATTTGTTCCATTTTTAATTTTTTAAAGATTTATTTATTTATTTGAAAGGCAGAGTTAGAGAGAGGCAGAGGCAAAGAGAGAATTCTTCCATCTGCTGGTCACTCCCCAAATGGCTGCAACAGCCAGGCCTGGGCAGATCTGAAGCTAGGAGCCAGGTGCTTCCTCTGAATCTCCCACGCAAATGCAGGGACCCAAGCCTCGGGCCATCCTCTACTGCTTTCTCAGGCCATTAGCAGAGAGCTGGATCAGAAGTGGAACAGCCAGGACTCGAACCCCTGCCCATATGGGACGCTGACACTGTAGGCAACAGCTTTTACCTGCTACGCCACAGCACTGGCCCCATAATGTTTTTTTTTTTTAAGTTTAGTTTTATTTATTTGAAAGGCAGAGCAACAAAGAGAAAGAGAGAGAGAGAGAGAGAGAGAGAGAGAGAGAACATCTCTCCCCAAATGTTCTCAAGAGCCAGGACAGGGTCAGGCCAAAGCTAAGAGCTAAGAACTACATCCAGATCTCCCATATGGGTGGCAAGGATCAGGTACTTCCTCCATCACCTGTTGCCTCCCAGGGTGTACATTAGCAGGAAGCTGGAATCAGTAGTAGAGCTGGGATTGAACCAAGGACTTTGATATGGAATGTAGAAATTCCAAGTAGTATCTTAAATACTATGCTAAATGCCTGCCTTAGTTCCAATTTTAATTCAAATCAATGTGATATGGAAATAACCACTTAGAAGCTATGTGTCTTTGTGCAATTTATTTAACCTCTCAATTTCCTAATGCATAAAGGGAGGATGATATCTACCTTCATGGAGTTAAGCTGAAAATGAAATAATAAATGCCTGAAATGCTTTGCAAAGTGTCCGACGCGAGGCAGGTGCTCAACAGACACCAGTTCCCTTTCATTTCCAAACTGGTTTATCTTTGTGCTTTTACTCCTGTTTTTCTCCCAGCAAAGTATTTTATATTTTGTCCTTCCCATTTCCTACCTGGGAAATTCCTATTCATCTTTCGATACCCAAAAAGCACAGTGAAAACTGCCAGGGTGTAGTAGTTAAGAGTACAAGCTTTAGGGAGTGGGCTTTTTAAGACCTGGATTGAGTTCTAGGATCCTGACTTCAGCCTGGCCCAGTCCCAGGTATTGTGGGCATCTGGGGAGTGAACCAGCAGATGGGAGAGATTCCCTCTCTCTCTCTCTCCAACTCAAATAAATAAACAAACAAAAATTTAAAAGAATACAAAAGCTATGATCCATTGCTCCTGGGTTTGAATTCTGATTCTGCCATTAATTGTCTGACCCTGAACCAATGACTTACTCTCTCTCTGCCTCAATATCTTCTTGTTTCATTGGTGAGGACAGAATGAGTCAACAAGCTTAATATACTTAGACTGATATCTACTTCACAGTAGGTGCTATGTAAATTTCTAAAAAAAAACAAAAGCAGCTCAGGCTTTTTTTTTTTTTTTTTTTTTTCAGCTTTAAAAATCTGAAATTCTGCTGATTTAAGCTGAGCTTGTGGTGCTGCCTTGAGCAGTACATGAGCCTAGCATTGGACTTGCCTCCCATTGTCAGGGTGGAATTGCAGATGGGCTGTGAACCAGGAGGAGGAGCCAGGACCTGGCCTTTAAAGGAGAAAGACCTCACTTTGAGCCAATGCAGGGACCAGGAGCCCAGTACCCAGTCCAGACCCCAGGCCTCACTACCACCCATCACTTCTACATTTCATAGTTTGGGATCAAACACCAGATAGATTCTCCTTTGAAATGGTTCAGCCATGGTCCTTTGAGAAAGAGCTTCTCAAGGTCATGGCAAACCCAGGATCTGATTGCCCTTCCCTACAGCCTCTGCTTTCCACGCCGGAAGCACAGTCACATCAAGGCCCTGCCTCTCACTTCAAGACATGTTCACTTCACTTCCAGGTCCACTCTTGCCCACCGCCAGCCCCTCTATCCCCTGGAGCTAGGCAGCAGCCACTGTCACAAGATCCTATCTGTCCCTGGCTTGACATTTCAACAGCCTAAAACCCAGAGATAAAAGTTGTCACTGAACAAAGTTCCTTTCTCCTCTCCCTCCCCTGCTTCCTTCCTGGAGACTGGAGGATCAGAGCGGGCACCGGGCACCGAGGAGACAGCCTCTCTCTGTTGCCACAGCTGCTGTTGCTGGAATTCCTGCTTTGGGGCTGGGGCTGGGGCTGGGGAATGGGGGTTCCACACTGATGATTACGCAGAAGCAGTTTATCACCTGTGCTTTTATGATTGCAGCAACTGGGCGGGGGGGGGGGGGGGAGGGGGGGGATGGTAGATGTCCTTTCAGATAAGCATTTGAAGGAGGGGGAGGAAGATTTTCAAAGCTTCCTTTGTTCTCAGGGAGAGCCATGCCATGGAGTCTGGCAGGCAGCCCAGGAGAAAGGAGGATTTTAAAATACACTCTGAGCAGGCTTCCAAAGGCTGCACCATCCCTGTCATCAATTAGGGATGTTACTTAACAAGGGGTTTGGGCCGTTGTCTCGTCCAGCCTGCTTTTTCTAATTGGATGTGGAGCACTGATGGATTCTTCTGCAAAGGGCTCCACACTGCAGAGGTCATCACCTCCGCCCCTGACACTCAAGACCAACCTGGGCTGGGCTGCTGCAGGCCTCTGGGGCACACTGCTGGCAGGGAGATAAGAGAGGACCTTTCCGAGGCCCCTCAGGAAGGTGGAGAGCACAGACCCAGGGCTCAGGGGAGGACAGGCTGTCAGGCCCTGCTGGGAACCGAAGGTGCATAGCCAGGGGGAGATGGCGGGCTGACGCTGCACCCCCTGCCAACCGCAGCGCTGCTCATCAGCAGCCTCATACCTGCCACTGTGGACCAAACTCTGGTCTGCTAGGTTCTGAGAACGGGTCTCAGGCGGCCCACACAGCACACAGAGCTGCAGGGTCTCAGGCCACAAAGGGGTGGGTCTGAAATCAGGCTGAACCGCCATCAGCTCCATGCATATTGTGCCCAAGAAGCTGGTGTGCACTGCATCACAGCCTCAATACCACCAAAGGGCAGGGAATGGACATCTTCTTCTGCAAAACAAACCTGGTCTTCCACAGTTTGCAAAGGAGAGAAGCCCTGGGGAGAAAGGGAAGCTGGGCCTCCTGGTGCCCGGCATCATCCTGACCTCCGGAAGTGACTAAAGCCCAGGGTTCAGGATGCTCCCCACTTCCCCGTGCTGTGCCCAGGCAGGGCATGGACCACTTGCGTTCTTCTCGGTAGGAGAGATGCAGTCAAACTGGAGTACTTAGATCAAGCTTGACTAAAGGCTCTGCAGAAGCAAAGGAAAAAACACAGGGGACTATAAAACTAGACTACTGGATGTAAGACACAACTCACGGGTTGGCGCCATGGCTTAACAGGCTAATCCTCCACCTTGCAGCGCCGGCACACCGGGTTCTAGTCCCGGGCGGGGCGCCGGATTCTATCCCGGTTGCCCCTCTTCCAGGCCAGCTCTCTGCTATGGCCCGGGAAGGCAGTGGAGGATGGCCCAAGTGCTTGGGCCCTGCACCCCATGGGAGACCAGGAGAAGCACCTGGCTCCTGGCTTCAGATCAGCACGATGCACCGGCCGCAGCGGCCATTGGAGGGTGAACCAATGGCAAAAAGGAAGACCTTTCTCTCTGTCTCTCTCTCTCTCACTGTCCACTCTGCCTGTCAAAAAAAAAAAAAAAAAAAAAGACACAACTCACTGGCATTCAATAGGAACACTTCAAGGTTGCTTCCTGATCAGGGTGGACTGCTGGCTGACCTCTTGCTGGAGGCAGCTTTTCCCACCACATCGGAGGTCCAGAGCCAAGTGAGATAGATGGGCATGACCACTTTACCTAAGATGTGCCTTCCAAATGTGAGGTTCAGTCCTAGGACAACTTCCATACTAAATGATTATTAAATCCACCAGACATCTTCCGGAGCGATCGTGTGACTGTGCAGACTTCCAAATCACGAGCCTATCAGCTTGCAACCCCATAGCCTCACACATGTGTGAGAAATGCACATGTTCAAAGGGCCCCTTTTCTAGTTCAAGTGGGCCTAGCCCACTTAGAGACTTGGTCATTAGCCTAGGTTTCCAGCTCATCACTCCAGTGCCCTTTGGCAACAGAACCCTGCCCTGTTTGGCTACAGCCCTAATGCATCCCTGCCTTGCTCTTGCCAACTTACTGCTAACAGTGTCCACTGTATCCAATAGTCTGGCTGCTCTGCCTTGAACTCCTGTGTGCTGGCAGGGTCCCTACAGTGGCCATATGGACCATCCTAGTTCACAGTGCAAACATCCACCCCGCTTCCTGTACTAACAACTCCCAACTCCACCCTCCTGCTATGCCCCACCCCAGCTCACCGTAGCTACTGACACCAACATGAATAAAGCTAACATCATCCCAAGTCTTGTTGGAACCCACTACTAGAGTCCCTAGTGGTCCTCCCCAGGAGCCAGCTGAGTCAGCCAGATGGTAATAACAAGGCAACCAGATGGGGACTCTTCATCCTCCAGAACTCTCTTCAGAATGAACATTCGATGAGTTTCTATAGAGGATGAGTCCCCCAAGAGTTCTGGAGTTGAACGGAACTATTCTACATGAGGCAAAGGTCAGAATTTGCCTGATATTCTGTAGATGGAGAGAAGAGAGATAAAGAACTGGCAGATGGGGGCCGGCGCTGAGGCACAGTGCACCAGCATCCCATATAGGTGCTAGTTCGAGTCCCAGCGACTCCTCTTCTGATCAAGGTCTCTGCTATGGCTGGGAAAACAGTGGAAGATGGCTCAAGTCCTTGGGCCCTTGAACCTACATGGGGGACTCAGAGGAAGCTCCTGGCTCCTGGCTTCAGATCAGCCCAACTCCAGCCATTGCGGTCATTTAGGGAGTAAACCAGTGGATACAAGACCGTTCACTCTGTCTCTCCCTCTCTCTATCTGTAACTCTGCCAAATAAATAAATAAATAAGAACTGGCTGAATGGCCAAAGATTGCATCTTACCAAGTGAACTGAACCATCCCCTCTACTCCTGCCAGCCTCCTAGATCTTCAGTATGTCTACAAAAGCCCACCAATGCCGGATGGGATTAGATAACTCATGGGAATCCATGAAGGAAGAGATACTGACAGGCCTGGGAGTGAGGCATCAGACACACGAAAATTGAGTGAAGGAGCTCAGGAAATCACAGGGAGACGTCTCAGAACTTCACAGAATCAAGGTTCCAGGCAAGAGGTCCAAGTTCATATCTTTTTTTTTTTTTCAAGATTTATTTGTATATTTGAAAGGCAGAGTAACAGAGAGGGAAAGAGAAAAATCTTCCACTCACTGGTTCACCTTTCAAATGGCCACAACAGCCAGGGCTGGGCCAAGACAGAATCAGGAACCAGGAATTCCATCCAGGTCTCCCACATGGGTGGCAGGAGCCCAAATACTTGGGCCATCTTCCATTGTTGTTCCAGAGCAGGTAGCTGGAGCGGAAGCCAGGCAGCCTGGACTCGAACTGGCATTTACTACAGAATGCTGCTGTCACAAGCATCAGTTTAACCCACAGAGTCACAATACTGGCCTCTATTCCATTTCAAACCTTAAAGTATAAGCAGTACAGCCACCATCTTACTGAGCAACTCCTAGGTGGCACACTTTGTATACTTTGATTTTTTATCCATACAGCAACCCTGAGAGGTAGGTATTGTACCCAACTTACTGATGAAGAAACTGAGGTTCTCAGTAACTAAGCAACTTCCTCCAAGATCACCAACTATTACACGGCAGAGCTCAGCTTGAAACCTTGGCTGAGTGACTTCAAAATTCACATTATTTCTACCATGACGTGTTGACCTCCAGACATCTGGATTCCTATCCATCCTCATTTTGGTGTCTTCCCATTTCCCCTTACTGTGCTCCTGACAGCCCAGCAGGAGCTGGGATCCAGGCTGAGATCACCCGAGACAGATCACAATCAGTCAGTTCTCAGCCAACACTTCTTAAAATGTTATCACGGCCGGTACCCGCAGTTTACTAGGCTAATCCTCCACCTGCGGCGCCGGCACACCGGGTTCTAGTCCTGGTTGGGGCACCGGATTCTGTCCCGGTTGCCCCTCTTCCAGGCCAGCTCTCTGCTGTGGCCCGGGAGTGCAGCGGAGGATGGCCCAAGTGCTTGGGCCCTGCACCCCATGGGAGACCAGGAGAAGCACCTGGCTCCTGGCTTCGGATCAGCGCGGAGCGCTGGCTGCAGCGTGCCAGCCATGGCGGCCACTGGAGGGTGAACCAACGGCAAAAGAAGACCTTTCTCTCTGTCTCTATCTCTCACTGTCCACTCTGCCTGTCAAAAAAAAAAAAAAATGACATGACCAGGTGCTGGGTGTCCCAAAGACAAGCAGGACTACGGGGCAGCAGCACAAGGGAGAACCCAGTTCCGCCCGTGGGCAAGCAGCAGAGAATACGGCATTAAGATGCAGGGATACTCTTTAGCCAAAACAGATCACACCCTCAACCTGTTCTCGGCTCCCTCTCTAAAACCAGGGCTGCCCATAGCCTTCATCTCCCACAGCACAGAACCCACCCAGCCTGCGATGGCCTTCCAACCTGTGATGCTTAGCAGCTGGGCCCAGAGTCACCCAAGGAACACAGCCACCCTTTTCTTTTTTTCACTTTACCCTAATCACGAAAGCAGAGAGTATAAAGTCCCTAACACCCTTACCCTTACAACAAGGGGGAAAAAACAAAGCTGACACTTCCTGAGTCTCTCTTGTGTCAGGCACCCCTCACGATTCCAATTGGCAGGAGTTAACAGGTTGGGTAAGCAACTTGGCACAGAGCTGGAATGGAAACCCCAGCACACCTACTCCAAAGCCCATGAAGGGGTGATCTCTCCACTATCTGACTACCTGCTTCTTTACCACCATGGGCAAGAAGCTGTGGGACATTCACCCCACTCAACTTGATGTTTAAACTGCAGGCCCAGCAGGCAGCAAGTGCTGCAGGGGACCAGGCCAATCCTGCTATTGCTAAGACCCTCCCCAAGTCAAAGGACATTAAATAATGAAATGTCTCAGGGCTTGAGGTCCATGCTTGTCCACTCTCTTCAGCTTCTCCTATACCCGAAAACCCTCCCCGTAGGCTGCCCTGATTCCCTTTCTCTCCACCTCCCCTTCTCAGCCAAGAAGTCTGAGCACCAGCCTCAGGAAAATGTCAGCCAGACCTGGCCAAGCATATGCCTGTGTCATTGGCACCGCAGGGAGCTCCAACAGTCAGGAGGTGGAAGAAGCTGGTGCCAGGGGCGGGGCAGATGGCATCTCATCAGCTCTGTCACTGCTCTGAGAACCCTCAACCTACTCTTGGCTTCCTCTCTGAAACCAGCGCTGCCCATGAGCCTTCATCTCCCATACCATGGAACTCACCCAGCCCGTGATGGCGTGCCAACCCGTGAGCTGGCAGAGACACGAGCACGGCTCGATTTCCTCTGCCACCTGCCTGTTGTCACTCTTCATTGAGCATCATTGGCCTTCCACAGGGCTGCGCTCCCAGGCTCCGGGCTTCCAATCTGCTCTCCGGGAGGCTGGGGGAGGCCTCCCTGCCTCGTTCCCACCAGCTCCTTGCCCAGGGCCTGGATGTTGGAACAAGTACTAGGAACCCAGATGGTAATTGCTGCCATCTAATTATGCGTGCATATGATATTAGCCAAAAGCATTTGACTGTCTCCTGCGGTCTCAGGCAGATCAAATGGAGAGGCCGTGCGGGTTCGAGGATTGCTCCAGCAAGATAATGGCTGACAAGACTGCCTACTGCCACTCGGGCAGTCTCGGACGAGCTCTCTTGCCCCCTACTCCAACCCCCCCACACACACACAGCTCTCCTCTTCACCTGAGGGAAGCAGAAAAGCCAGGAGCTTAGCCCCTCTGGGGGCCAGCAGGAGCGGGACTCCTCCAAGGGCCAGGGATCTTGACCTTTCCCTAACAAAATCCCTACTGGTCACAAGACAAAGGACCTTGAGTTTCACCAAGAGAAAAGAAAAGCTTCTGGTTTCCAAAAATGGCAGTTATTGCTCGTGGAGAATTCTGTTCATGTCTTAATTCACTAAGATATCCATGTGTTTCTGAGACTATTATCTCAAGCTCCCAACTGAAAACCCCTCATCTGGAAAGAAACATCTACCTATGCGGCACCCATTCGCAATGAATTAGGAGCACCCACTGTTGCCCCTTCCTGGCCCAGCATTCTGAAAGACAGACACCTTATTTGGTTTTATATTCTTTCTGGAAATGAAGATACTTAGCACAGCACTTGAAACACATTGGGAGAACAAGAAGTGTTTACCGAGCTGTTTCACAATGCTGGTCGGTGACCTTCTGGTGGACTGCTATGTAACAGGCACTAAGCGAGACACCAGGGACACGCACATGCAGGAAGCTTGGGTCCTGCTCTAGAGAAACACGCCACCTGACCCGCCAGCGTTTAATCTCGGATGACTAGAGGGAAGGGAAGAAGACTCATCAAGAAAGGCAGTGGCTAAAGGTGGAGGGTAGACTGGGTGGTTTAAGAGGAGTCTCGATGAGAGCACCGCAAGGATGTCAGCAGCTGCACTGTCAATGGGTGTTGGCTGTACTCAGTATGGATGTAGCAGGGATTCACAGTTTTGTGGGCAGGCCTTCCTACAATCATTCCTGAAGATGTAGAATGGCGCAAAGGAAGCCCTGTCCACTGCAGAGGTCAGAGGCCTTGTGGGCTCTCAGGACTCAGCAGAGCAAGTCCCTGCGAGCTGTTTGGGGAGGCTGGAGGCTCTGGGGTGGGGTGAGCTAGATGCTGCAGAAGCTGACCCAGTTAAGGCAAGGAGAGCAGAGGCTCAACCTGGGGAAACAAGCAGGTGCCGGGGGCCAGCAGGAATACAGCTGTCTCTAGTCTCAGTACGGAGTTCGAAGAATATATAGACAAAATGATTCTTGGAAGGCTTCAGTTTGAGGACAGAGAAACAGTCCCTAGAATGGCAATGGGAGGAACCAAGGGACAAGACTCAAAGCCCACCACCAGAACAGGAAATGAAGCACAGAACCAGGAGCATTGGGACTGGCACATGGCATCAAGGTAGGGCCAGCACAGAACATACAGTGGTCCTTCTCTAGATCCCTTTAGAGCAGCTCACCTCATTGGCTGAGGCTGAGCCCAGGGAGGGTCTTCATGGAGTGGTGGGACTTCAGTTGGGCTCTAAATGAAGCATCCAGAGGGGGAGCATGGAGTGAGAAAAGATACAGAGGACAGGTTATTGAATGGTGTACTTCTGGTGGAGTATAATATTTACTTTTTTAAAAAAGATTTATTTATTTGAAAGTCAAAGTTACACAGAGAGAGAAGGACAGGTGGGGGGGAGGGAAGAGAGAAAGAGAGAGAGAGAGAGAGAGAGAGAGAGAGAGAGTTTTCCGTCTGCTGGTTCACTCCCCAACTGGCCACAACAGCCGGAGCTGCGCCAATCTGAAGCCAGGAGCTTCTTTCAGGTCTCCCACGTGGGTGCAGGGACTCAAGGACTTGGGCTGTCTTCTGCTGCTTTCCCAGGCCATAGCAGAGAGCTAGACCAGAAGCAGAGCAGCAGGGACTCAAACAGGCACCATGTGAGATGCTGGCACTGCAGGCAGCAGCTTTACCTGCTATGCCACAGCACCGGCCCCAGAGTATAATGTCTAAAGACTACCACTTACTATGCTTGGGGATTTGGCTTGGGGCTAGATTGTTCCAGGAACTGAGCATCAGACTAAAGCGTTGGCAAATCCTGGAGGAACTCTAGAGCCAATGCATATAGGCAAGGCGGAGGTGGAGGACTGGTTACAGATTAGGTAGCCTCTTGGGATCTCGTATCATCTATGCCAAGTCGGAGGAGAGAGTAGCAACACTCCTCCATCCCCTCCATGTGTTGCTACCCTCAAGGGGGAGTGTTCCAGGTAGGAAGGAAGAAGATTCATCCAGGCAGACAACGGTGTGTGTGTAGGACAAGTTGCAGCAGAAGCAGAGTAACGCTTATGTTGTACTTGCTAGGTTCTCCCCAAACCTGACTCTGGGGCAGGGGTTCAGCTCTGGAGACTAAACAGGGGATGGTTGTTTGGCACTGTGATTAAGTTGCCATTTGGAATACCCACATCCCATCAGGGTGCCTGGTTTAACTCCCAGCCCCTCCACTTCCTATCCAGCTTCCTAAGATGCATCCTAGGAGGCAGAGGTGATAACTCACGTACTTGGGTCCCTGCCATCCTCGAGGGAGACCTGGATTGAATTTCAGGTTCCTGGCTGAAGCATTTGGGGAATGAATCAGAGGATGCAAGTTCTCTCTCTCTCTCTCTCTCTCTCTCTCTCTCTCTCTCTCTCTCTTTCTCTCAAACAAACAAAGTAAATACATAAATTTTTTTAAACCTTTCCCTCCAGCAGCCTTCTTCTCTTCTTCCTGCTTTCCTTGTCTCTGTCCTCAGATAGGATGCTGCCTCCCCTGCTTCCCTATCCCCCAGCCCCAGCAGCCTGACTGCCTTGCAGCCACAGGGAAGTGGGTGTGTCCCAATTCAGATCCCAGCAGGTAAAGAATTGACACCTCGTGGGTAATGAAGAGACAAAAAGCATCAAGGGTGTTTAGGGGAGATGACAGCTGATCACAGAGGCCGCCTCCTTCCCCAGATGCATTTTGTCAACTGATCACTCACTGCAGACCTGAGAGGGAGCTCAGCCCCGCCCCCTGGGCCTCTGGAGAGAAGAGGGTGCTTTTGATCCCAGGCGTGTGTGAGCCTGATTTTAGCCAGGCTGCTGTCGTTCCCTGGTGGGGTGAAGCGAGGGGGGGACGGGCTCCCTTTGAAGTTTGTCCTGGGACAGGCTCTGCTTCCTTTCTCTGAAGAACGCTGTGATGTGCTCAGGGAAGCAAATCCCTGCAGAGCGACATGGCAAGGAGGCGCTTGCCAAGGGCACTGTGGCTTTCCGCATAGCCCCAACTTCCCAGGACTCCACCAGTCTGTGTAGAGGACGCTGTAGCCACGCGACCTTGAGTAACCATCGAGTCTCAACTGCCAACTTCGTTATCTGCAAAACAGGGATAATTCTGTATTTCATTAAACCTAAGATGTCATTTATTGGAAGATCCTTGATTCTTTAATTTCTCACTAAGGAAGAAAATAAGGGCTGCCTATGAAGCTATGACATGTCGACACAGTAAGACCTACCCTGATGTCAGAGATGTTAGAAGGAGAAACAAATGTTGTTGGGGGAATTTATGAAAGACGATACTAAGAATTCTCATTGCCCAAGATTTGGGGAGGATCAAGTGCGATAAGGAGAGGCAAGGTGCCTTGACAACTTTGAAGCACTGGGAAATGTGGGCTCTGCTTATTATCAGAACATCAGTGATGGTAAAGATGTCGGAGGAGAGAGTAGCAACCTACTAGGCAGTGGGCTTCAGGAGGAAGCCTGGAGATACCTTCACCACTGTATCCCAGTGCCTGGAACAGGGAACACACAATAGGCTCCCAATAAAATGCTCTGATTAAGTGAATGATGAAAAAGCCATGACGCTCCAAACCTAACAGTCTCCCCCATGATAGGTACATCCCATGTGGTCAGGACATGGGGTGGTGTTAATCCCAGGGTTGGTCTCAGGCCTCTGCTGTCCTCCTTCCTGACCCCCTGCGTGTGTAGAAGGTGAGAGCTTGGCCAGACTCAAGGCAGGAGTCCCTGTGACCAGCAGGGTACCTCCTGCCACAGCATGGCTTTGGTTTCACCAAATGAGGCTAGAACGCTGTCTCAGATGGGAACCAACCCCCTCTGAACAACAGAAAGAACTGGAACATTTATTAAGTGACAACTGGATGACCAACCAGGGGCTGAGTGCATATAAATATGCACTTCCTTCCTCTGGAATAGACAGTTGATTGTGAAGCGAAACATGAGAACAATTATAGTGACACGAGACGCACACACCATCCTGGAGGGCTGTTCCTGTGTACTTGCTAGGATTGCCATAGTAAACTACTACAGACCAGATACCTTAAACCAGCAGAAATGTTTTTCTCACAATTCTGGAAGCTAAAAGCCCAAGCTCAACTTGTCAGCAGGGTTAATGTCTTCTGAGGCCTCTCTTCTTGCTTTGTAATTGGCCTTCTTCTCCCTGTCTCTTTGCCTGGTCTTTTCTCTGTGTGTGTCTGTGTCCTGACCTCTTCTTATAAGGACACTGCCCTAATGACTTCATTTAACCTTAAAGACTTCTCCAAAGGCCCTGACTCCAAGTACAGCCACATTCCGGAGTAGGGGTTAGCATTCCCACATGAATTTGGAAGGAATATAATTCAGCCCATAACAGCTGGTTAATTCAACAAGCATTTAATGATCACCTACTGTATACCAAGCACTGCACTAAGTGATGGGAACATATAGATAAATAAGATTGCCTCCCTGGGGCCAGCATTGTAGCATAGCAGGTAAAGCTGCTGCCTGCAATACTGGACCCCATAAGAGCACTGGCTCATGTTCCAGCTAATCTACTTCCAACCAAGCTCCCTACTTACAGCCTGAAAAAGCAGTGGAAGATGGCCAAAGTGTTTGGGCCCCTGCAGCCTATGTGGGAAACCAGATGAAGCTCCTGGCTCCTGCCTTCCATCTGCCCCAGCACCAGCAGTTGCAGCCACCTGGGGAGTGAAACAGCAGGTGAAAGATCTCTCTATCTCCCCCCCACACTCCCTATTATTCTGACTTTCAAAATAAATAAACAGGGGCTGGTGCTGTGGCACAGCAGGTTAAGCCGCCATCTGCAGTGCCAGCACGCCATATGGGTGCCAGTTCAATTCTCAACTGCTCTACTTCCAATCCAGCACCCTGCTAATGCACCTGGGAGAAGCAGCAAAATATGGTCCAAGTCCTCAGGCCCCTGCATCCACATGGGAGACTTGAAAGATGCTCCTGGCTCCTGGCTTCGGCCTGGTCCAGCCTAGGCCATTGAAGCCATCTGGGGAGTGAATCAGCAGATGGAAGATCGAGTTTCTCTCTCTCTCTCTCCTTCTCTCTCTATAACTCTGCCCTTCAAATAAATAAATAAATAAAATATTTAAAATGAATAACCTTAAAAAAAAGCAGACTGCCCCCAAGAGGATCTCAATCTCGTTAGAGAAACAGATGCCACAATGATAGGCACACATAATACGTAAGAGTACTAAGGACTAAGTACCTGCCCTAGCCTAAGGGGGAGGGGATGCTCAGGAAAAGCTCCCTGGAGCAGGAGACATCTTAACTGACCATCAGGGCAAGCAAGAACCAAACCGAAGTTGGGAAAAAGAAAGAAGGTACTCCGAGAGGAGAAACAAGGGCCAGCTTGTGGAGAAGCCCCGTGGCACTGGCCGGCCAGGGCGAGGCAGAGAAGTGCTGCCCTGAAACCACAGGACGCTGAGACCTGGGTGCCACCTTAGATGTTGTGCTCTGGGGACTTCCGCTGCCTCCCCGTCTGCCAGCCCTGCCAACTGCTCCTGAGGAGCCACACAGGGTTCAACGCTGCTGAAGCAGCAGACACAAGCAAGGAGGACAGGGCAGGAAGGCAGACGTGAGGGTGGGGGAGGGGGCTGTGTGCCAGGTCAGGAAGACGGGTTGCTGTCCTCAAGTGATGGCGAGCAGAGATCTGAGCCAGACTCCAGCTGTGTGGCCCGGGGAACAGCTTTTCCTGACACCTCTAATGGGGTGGGCAGTGCCCCACGGGGTGATTGTGAGGCTGACAAGTGAAACACAAGGCCCACTGCCTGGCTGGCAGCTCACTGGAGCATCACTGCCACTGTCGCTGTCGCTGTCGCTATTCTACCCAGGATGATTCCTTATCCGTGGAGGAGGGATAATAAAACCACCTCACACAGTGGTTACCGGGATTAAATGAGACAACCTATGCAACCAATCTCTCTGAACTGCAGCTTCATTATCTGCAAAACAAGGATAATTTGTTCAATCTAAGATACCACTGATTATAAGACTCATGATTCTTTTATTTACCACGAAGAAAGAAATGAAGATTAAATGAGATAACCCATGTAATGTGCCCCGTACTGTGCTTGAAGCATAGTAGAAGAGCCGAGAAGGGAGTGAGAAGCAGCCACCTGCTTGACTTCAACTCTTTGCCCAGGCTGGAAACCTGGTCACCCTTGACTTTTCCTCTCTCTCACTTCCTCGTGTAGGTAGTCACCAATTTCTGGGCTTACTACCTCCTTAATAGTCAGAATCTGTGCACTTCTCTTTCTCCCTAGTGCCTCCCTCTTGGTCTCTTGACACAAGCCCCCAGCATTTGTAGGCTGTCACATGGTTATTACAGCTGCTATTAGTTCAGATGAGGTTGACTCCTTATCCAGTATGACTGGTATCCTTATCAGGGGAGAGGGATGTGGGCACAGGCACTCAGAGGAGAAGACGATGTGAAGAGGTAAATACCCAGGGCGAAGGCCATGTGACGACAGAGGCAGAGTGGAGCGATGCTGCTACAAGCCAAGAACCGTCGGCCACCACCAGAAGCCAGAGCCTTAGAGGGAACACGGCTCTGCCAGTACCTTGATTTTGGACTTCTGGACTCCAGAGCTGTGAGAGAATTAGTTTCTGTGGTTTTAAGCTACCTGGTTTGTGGCATGTTGTAATGGCAGCCCCAGGAAGCTAACATATGTACCAGCTCTTACAACACAGTAGGAACCAAGAGGAGACTTCATCAACATCTGTAGAGGTTGGGGTGGGAAGGAGGTCGAGGGAGAGCAAAGGAAGGAAAGAAGGAAGGGAGGAGGGAGGGAGGAAATCAAAGTGTGTTTTGCACTGCTTGATCTACTTCTAGACAGTTACCAGGGTTTTTATAAGCCCTGGGTGTGAGAAGGGAAGATTTCTTCCATATTATGTTTTTTTGTTTGTTTGTTTGTTTGTTTGACAGGCAGAGTGGACAGTGAAAGAGAGAGAGACAGAGAGAAAGGTCTTCCTTTTTGCCGTTGGTTCACCCTCCAATGGCCGCTGCGGCCAGCGCACCATGCAGATCCGATGGCAGGAGCCAGGGGCTTATCCTGGTCTCCCCTGGGGTGCAGGGCCCAAGCACTTGGGCAATCCTCCACTGCACTCCTGGGCCACAGCAGAAAGCTGGCCTGGAAGAGGGGCAGCCGGGACAGGATCGGTGCCCCGACCGGGACTAGAACCTGGTGTGCCAGCGCCGCAAGGCGGAGGATTAGCCTGTTGAGCCACGGCGCAGGCCCCATATTATGTTATAAACATGTATTTGGTGCATTCTTCTGAAAGAGGAAGGGAGTGAAGCTGCAGAAATGTTTTTCCTGCAGATAGCCAGTTGACAAAATAGTAATATGAGGTTATAAAGCTGGGGAATCCCTATGGACTTATAAATTGGAGATTAAATGAAGCGCTTTTTAAAAAGAAATTGGGAAAGGCAGTGTTGTGTAATTTCTCTTAAGTGTCTCTAGGCATCAACAGCCTATAAATAGGGTTGGTGTTGTGGCACAGTGGGTAAAGCCTCTGCCTGCAGGGCCAGCATCCCATATGAGAACCACTTCAATTCCTGG